>NC_072403.2:150827196-151130227 GCF_028858775.2 Pan troglodytes | reverse complement strand
TTCCATGCGATTCTCACCTATCCATCCTTGCTCTTTTTAGTATTTTCCGAGTCATTTTTCCTTTACCCCTTCGATTTACCAATTCATACCAAGGCCATTCATGTTTAGTTTCCAGCGCCATGTTCTATACTTGAGGGGACTGGGCAGCATTCTAGACTAATACAGGAAGTGATGTGTGGTGTTACATTCCCACGACAGTGCACTGGGGAAGCATCACTTTTCCAGACTTACCGATATTTTCTCCATGAGCCAGGGTTGTTCATCCTGGTCTCAGGGAACTCCCTGTACCTACTCATCCTCCTAGCAAAGCAGTCACCCCCAATAAACAAGAGATTGTTTTTCCAGAGACCATATTCAATTCAAGCCTTACTTGCTATATTTTGGCATTTGTATCATCTCTCATAATAAACTTTCGAACCTGAGAGATCATCCTAGAAAAAATGAATAGGAGAAGATTAACCCAAAAAACTTATCACATTTCCTTTTCAGAAAAGAAAAATTATGAGGAATTTCAATTTTTTACGTGGAGACTAAAGCCTATTTCCTTGCTCACTGATTTGGATATTAATATAGAAAATGAATGAAATATAAGTGTTCACATAGAATAAATCATCAAATTCAAAGCTGTGAATCAAACTGCCCCTCTAGCTCACTCATCCTTGCAGAGTCTAAATCCTGTAATATTATCTGACATTGTATTCATTAATAAATAAAGATAAGCTCATTAATAAGTAAGGACATTTCATGACTAAATTAGGAAATGGCCTGGGAGAAATATTTTTCATATTTAATTTCCTCAATTCTTATGTAGTTAAGACAACATCAGTAATAGGATTTTAATTTAGTACTTACCATTAATTTTACTTTTTAACTTAGTAAAAAAAGAGAAAGAAAACAAGAGAAATTACAGACAGAAATTCTATATGCCTATTACAGTTGTACAGAAGAACTATGCCTAAGTTAAATCACAAAGCCAGCATTTGACTGAAGCTAGGCAGTAAGAACCTAGAGGGCAGGGAATGTGTATTTTTCATTGTCTTCAATGCCAAGAATCACTTGAATATTGGCTGAATTACTTTGTTAATAATTTAAAATTTTTTAAATATAAAGGAAAGTTCTGGAGTATTATCTGGCTTAATATTAGAAACAAAATAGGCCAAGCACAGTGGCCAGTGCCTGTAATCCCAGCACTCTGGGAGGCCAAGGCAGGCAGATTGCTTGAGCTCAGGAGTTCAAGACTAGCCTGGACAATATGGCAAGAACCCATCTCTACAAAAAAATTAGCTGGGCATGGTGGCACACAACTGTTGTCCCAGCTACTCAGGAGGCTGAGGCAGGAGGATGGCTGGAGCTAGGCGTTTGAGGCTTCAGTGAACTATGAATGATTGTGCCACTGCACTCCAGCCTGGATGACTGAGCAAGACGCTGTCTCTAAAAAATTAAAATTAAAAATAAAAATAAAACATTAAATGGAAAATGAGCAAGCACAAATCATTTCTCTTTCCAATTTATGAAACACCTGTCGGGTGTCTTCCTCCTGACACTCAGATAAAGCCACATAGTGCAGAGTTCCCTAAACAGGGACAGTTTTGTTCACCAGGCAACAATAGGCATGTCTGTCTGGAGATATTTTGGGGTGTCGCAGTTGGGCAGTGCTACTGGCATATAGCAGGTAGGGGCTAGGGATGGTGTTGAGCAACTTACAAGGCATAGGACAGCCCCAACAACAAAAAATTATCTGGCCCAGTATGTTACTTGTGCTGGGGTTCAGAAGCCCTGACATATGGTTTAATCTTCAGAAGGTAAAGTCTAAACCATAATGGCAATAATAATAACAATATATAAATTTCTTTTCTTTTCTTTTCTTTTTTTTTTTTTTTTTTTGAGATGGAGTCTTGCTCTTGTCGCCCAGGCTGGAGTGCAATGGCACGATCTCAACTCACTGCAACCTCCGCCTCCCAGGCTCAAGCGATTCTCCTGCCTCAGCCTCCCAAGTAGCTGGGATTACAGGCACCCGCCCCTAGGCTCAGCTAATTTTTGTATTTTTAATAGAGACGAGGTTTCACCATGTTGGCCAGGCTGGTCTCCATCTCCTGACTTCAGGTGATCCGCCTGCCTCGGCCTCCCAGAGTGCTGGGATTACAGGCATGAGCCACTGTGCCCGGCCTACAATATATAAGTTTCAAGAAAGGACAATAGTCATTTAAAATCCAAATATATGTACAGGAAATTTCATGCCTATCTAATAACTATGGTGCAAAATTAAAGGCTCACATCTATACTATGAGCAGCTTAGCATGAGAAATATTTAATAACAGATTATTTATTTTCCAAGGAGGATATCTATTTCAATCAATATTTTTAGTAATATGGGTTTTGTTTTTACAATGCTAATTTCCACTAGTAGCTAGAAATTGCACATAAGTATGAAGATAGAATATCATATATACATATCCTTAGCTTTATCTGGCAAGGGTTTAAAATGCTTATTTTAGGGTGGCAGGAGGGAGAGAGGAAAGAAATAAAATGTGAACTGAAGAAAGTGTGACAGGTGTTCATCTTGCTCAGAAAGAACAACTGCTTTTTTATTTTTTATTTATTTATTATTTTTTGAGATGGAGTCTTGCTCTGTTGCCCAGGCTGGAGCGCAGTGGCACAATCATGACTCACTGCAACCTCCATCTCCCTGGTTCAGGCAATTCTCCTGCCTCAGCTTCCCAAGTAGCTGGGATTACAGGTGCATACCACCACGCCCGGCTAATTTTTGTATTTTTAGTAGAGATGGGGTTTCACCATGTTGGCCAGGATGGTCTTGATCTCCTGACCTCATGATCTGCCTGCCTCAGCATCCAAAAGTGCAGGGATTACAGGCATGAGCTACCACGCCCAGCCCCAATGGCTTTTTTAAAATGGGGAAACTGAGGCATGTGTCAGGGCTCATGTGGCATTTGTATCCATTTGCATTAGGCTCTGTGAGGCACCAGAACACCTGAGGTCCAGAAGAACCAGGGCTTTTCCTTTCTGTTCACCAACAAAGTCGTTATTAGGACTAGTACTTACCTGACTTCAGCACCATCTGGACCCTACAGGAACTGAGGCCAGTGGAGGAAATGGCTCTGGACAAAGGGCTGCTGCTTGGATGTGGCCCCAGTGATGGTCAGTCTGAGATCGACACTCCTAGAGTCCACCGATCTCTCTCTGGAGGCTTCTGAGGTTGATCCCCATGCTCCCCACACCAGGTCTAGAACTCCATAATAATGCTGCCAGATGTAACAAATAAAAATACAAAGTTTACGTTTCAGACAAACAACAAATAACTTTTTGGCAAAAATATGTCTCATGCAATATTTGGAATATATTAATACTTACGCTAAAAATTATTTCTTATTTATTTGAAATTTAAATTTAACTGGGTGTCCTGCATTTTACTGACAACCCTACCCTAGAACTTCAGCATCCAAGATGGAAAGTACAGTGGTAAGTTGGTTTCATGTTCCAAGGCAGTCCTGATACAGTACTTTAGTTGTGGCTGCTGGAGGAACATGAGAAGAGTTCAACTGGGCTCAGCAGAAACCAGCAGAATGATTTATTTGTTATAAGCACAGAGCGGGTGCGGGTGCGGGTGGGGAGCAACAAGGCGTGTTACAGATATTTGCTATTCATGCCGTTGAATCATGCAGTAGCTATTTCTGATGCTTTGGTGAAAACCCGTCAATGCTTAGGTAGTGGAAGGGTACTTTCTCTTCTCCTTTCCCACACATAAACAATCCACACTCAGAGCCCAAAATTATAAAGAAGAGAACTTCATCTTCTGTTTACCAGGAGGCTGCATTTCTCTTTCCTATTTTTAAAAATAGCGCTAGAAGCTTGTTTCAAGGAAGAATTAGGAAAACTAAATGCAACCCAAGCAGATAGACTGTTGATCATTGCCTCAATGCAAGGCATCGTCATGAACTCTGGCAGTTCACAGATTCTGAGACATGCCTTTCTATTTTGTCTGGCTATTCAATATTGGTTAGATAGACTCAGGAAAAATATTTCTAGACCATCCAAAAATAGATCAAAGTAAAAAGAGACTAATAATAATGAAAAACCTATCAATGCTGTGTTCTAAAAACTATATACCTTCAAGTATTACAAAGGTGATGTTTGTGAATTTCATTTACTTCCAGAGGAAGAGATAATAGCAAAAAATGTTTCCAAACAACCACAGAGTAATCTTTAGGTTTGCTTTTTTTCTATCCACTCCAAGGAGATCCCTGCCATTTTCTTTCATGTTTGTATCTCCATGTGTACAGCTGGATGAACATCGTACTGAGCAAAAGAAGTTAAAGCTCCTCCAAAAGAAACAGGTACAAATTCAAAAAGAAAAGGACCAGTTACAAGGTGAACACAGCAGAGCTATCCTCGCTCGAAGCAAATTGGAGAGTCTGTGCCAGGAGCTGCAGAGACACAACAAGACTCTGAAGGTATGTCCCCATGGCTCAGAATAACATAATTTCTTGAATGGGGCACAGAGACAGGCCTCTGCTACTCATGGAAA
The DNA here is from genome assembly GCF_028858775.2 of Pan troglodytes. NCBI lineage: Eukaryota > Metazoa > Chordata > Mammalia > Primates > Hominidae > Pan > Pan troglodytes. Next base: position 151,125,684 of record NC_072403.2, on the reverse strand, counting down.
GAGTGTGAATTTTAGAATCAGAGAGGCTTGGGTTCAAATACTGCCTCTGCCCCTTGCTTGCTTGTAACCTTAAATAATTTTACCTCCTTGAGCTACTTTCTTCATCCGTAAAATGGAGATTAGACCAGCTTCACTGTGTGGCTGGGAAAAAATTAGATGAAGTTGAATAGGTAAGGTACCCGCACAGAACCTGACACAGTGCAGGCCCTTGATAAAATGCATACCATTCCCCTTACCTTTCTATTATGTTGAGTTTGTTTCTAAGGTGGGCCTTAGTTCTTTGTAAAAAATACATTTGTAAAGATTCAGCATTTTTGGTGTTATAATGAATTCTGCATGACATGAGATAAATGGACACACACCGAATTGACACAATGAAGTGAGATTGAGAACCAAAATGTCAATAGTCATCTGAAAAAAAGGAAGCTATTGGAAAAAGCACTGCAGCTCTTCAGGTTTAATTATTCAATCTAAAAATAATAGACTGATCACTTCATTTGGTCTGCACGGGTTTCATTAATTACAGCGTAAGCCCTAGCAGTGTGGTTAATTTGATTACACAGAGACACTAGCTCCATTCAATATAGCAAGATGCAGAGCTCTCCAAGATGATACTGTGTGCATCCCCAATCCCCTTTCCAGCTGAAGATCCTAAATCTTTTGACAAATAATAATTAATCAGACACCAGTGTTCCTGTAAGGTAGTTATTATTATAAGCGTTTAAAAGGAGATACTTCAAGAAACAGAGTACATGAAAATCACTGCTGAATTTGTACAATTGAGTTAGGAAGAAAAATAGAAGAGAATCATGGTTCCTCATTTTCCCAAATTGGTTTTTGATATTTGGGAAATGGAGAACCAGTGTGATGAAGTCAAAGTCTCAAATGGCAGGTTTTAGATGTGCTACTGGCGTCTTGTCAACAATAGTACTTAAGACAGACTCCCAGGCCGAATGGGGGCCTGAGGATGGAAGCATCGTCCTCAACTCAAGGTTTGGATTCAAAGGATGCATAAATCTCTTGTGTGCCTGCATAAATCCACTGTCTGTCAGTAATGTTACACAGTAAGGAGATAAAATTAAATCAGATAGGGTGGGATCATTTATCAACAAAGAGATATAAAGAGTAGAATGATACAGCGTGGTCTTCTTGGGTAGTATTGAAAGACAGAATGTTCAGCTGGTCACAGTGGGTCACATCTGTAATCCTAGCATTTTGGAAGCCCAAGGCAGGAGGATCACTTCAGCTTGGGAATTCGAGACCAGCCTGGTCAACATTTATGAGAGCAAGACGTTGTCTCTACCAAAAATCAGGAAAATTAGCTGAGTGTGGCACGTTCCTGCAGTGCCAGCTACTTGGGAGGCTGAAGCAGGAGGATCATTTGAGCCCAGAAGTTCGAGCCTGCAGTAAGTTATGATTGCGCCACTACACTCCAACCTGAGTGACAGACAGCAATGTCTCAGAAAATAAAGAAAGAGAGAGAGAGAGAGATCTTATTAATACCATCCAACTGGCTAGAGATTCTCTCCCACCAAAAAAACAAAGACAGAATGATCAAAGTAGCAGGAGACCCTGTAAGTGTGCCCATATGCCCTCAGTAATGGCTTCTCATTATGAACAATGACATTAAGTATTATTATTATGCCAGAAGTTATGCTAAGTGCTTTATATACATTATTTCATTTAATCTTCATGATAACCCAGTGAAGGTTAATATCTCCACTTTATTGGTGAAGAAACTGACACTCAGCAATCCAAATTGGTTGTCCAAGATCAAGCATATTTCAATGTCAAAATCAGAATTCAAATTCAAAATACTTTCAAATTTTCTTTCTAATTTTTTCTTTGACCCAGGGATTATTTAGAAGTGTTATTTAATTTTTATAGCCGATCATACATGGTCTATCTTGATACCATATGTACTTCGAAACAATGTTTTTCAGATGTTGGGTAGTGTTCTATAAGTAACAATTAGCTTTAAATCATTTATGCCTTTTTTGAATTTTTTTATCAATTGCTGAGAAATGAGAGTTAAAAATCTCCTCATATAATTATGGAATTGCCCACTTATTTTAATTATGTCAATTTCTGCTTTATGTACTTTGAAGCATTAATATTAGGTGTATATACATTTATGATTATTATGTCCTCTTAATGAATTGGTGATTTTACCTTTATGAAATGTCCCTTAGTAATCTTTTTTTTTTTTTTTTTTTTTTTTTGTGAGATGGAATCTCGCTCTGTCGCCCAGGCTGGAGTGTGGGGGTGCAATCTCGGCTCACTGCAACCTCCGCCTCCCGGGTTCAAGCAATTCTCTGCCTTAGCCTCCTGAGTAGCTGAAATTACAGGCACCCGCCACCATGCCTGGCTAATTTTTGTATTTTCAGTAGAGACGGGGTTTCACCATCTTGGCCAGGCTGGCCTTGAACTCCTGAGCTTGTGATCCACCCGCCTCGGCCTCCCAAAGTGTTGGGATTACAGGTGTGAGCCACCACGCCCGACCAGTAATAATCTTTGTCTGGATGTCTACATTATCTGATATCAATTTAGCCACTCTAGTTTTCTTACTCTTATTGTTTGCCTGGTGTATCTCTTTTCATCCATTCACTTTCAGCCTGGGTCTTTATATTTAAAGTGCATTCTTTCAAGATAGCATATAGTGGATCTTACTTCTTTTCATTCCTACAGTATCTGCCCTTTAATTGCAGTACTAGTTCATTAACATATAATGTACTTACCGATGTGGTTTGATATATGTCTACCATTTTATTATTTATTATTTGTCACCTCTGCTTTGTTTATCTTGTTCTTTTCCTGCCTTCCTTTGGATTATTTGAATATTTAAAAATTACATTTTATCTCTTGTATTTTTAAATTATAACACTACACATTACCTTTAGTAGTTGCTCTGTGATTACAATATACATTCTTAATTTTTCATAGTCTTCCTGGAGTTAATGTTGTATTACTTCACATAACATGTAGAAACACTGCAACTAAATAGATCAATTTACTCCCTCAGCCTTTAAGCTATCATCATTATATGTATTATATTTATATACTTTTGTAAAGCCGATGAGACATTGTTATAATTTTTACTTTAAACAATAATATGTATTTCTTCTTAAATTAAAGGCAAAACTATATCCCTTTTATCTACCCAGATGTTTACCATTCCTGATACTTATTCATTCTGTAGCTTCACATTTCTGTCTGATGTCATTTCCCTCAGCCTGAAGTACTTCTTTTAGTATTTCTTATAGTACAAATCTGCTGGTAATCAATTCTCTTAGTTGCCTTTTATCTTTAAACATCTTTATTTTTTTTTAAATTGAAGGCTAAATTCATTGGATATAGAATTCTGCATTGAAAGAACCTATTCGTGGGTTTTTCTTTTTCCTTTTAGCCTTAAATAAATGTGCCACTATACTGGCTTTTAAAATTTCTCATGAAAATCAACAATCATTTGAATTATTGTTCCCCCATATGTGATATGTCCTTTTTCTCTGCCCTTTTCAAGGTCTTTGTATTGATCTTTGGTTTTCAGAACTTTTACTGCTTTATGGCCAGGAGTGGTTCTTTTCATATGTACCCGACTTGGTATTTGCTAAACTTTTTTGTATCTGTAATTATATGTCTTTTACCAAATTTGAATTTCTTTCAGCCATTATTTCTTCAAATAGTTTTTCTGCTCCACTTTCTCTCCATCTTCTTCTCTTCTAAGATTCTAACTCTATGTGTGTAGACCTTTTGATATTGTCCCACAGGTCTTCGAGTCAGTCTTCACATTCTTCACCAATACTTTTTCTCTTTTATTTTTAGATTATCTTATTTTGATTGGTCTATCTTCACATTCAGTGATTCTTTTCTCTCTCATTTTCATTCTGCTCTAAATCCATCCAGTGATGTTTGTGTTTCAGATTTTGCAATTTTTAATTTAAGAATTTCCATTTGGTTCTTTTTTTGTATGTAACCTCTCACCTGAGATTTTCTACCTTCTCATTCATTGAGATAATATTTTCCTTTACATCATTGACCAAAGTTATAATACCTGTTTTAAAATACTTGTCTGCTAATTCCACATTTGCAGCATTGTAGAACAGGCCTTCTCTAATTGTCTTTTCTTTTGAGAATAGGCCACATTTTCTTGGTTCTTCATATGTCAAGCCATTGTCTATTGGATCCTGGATGTTGTGACTATTATGTTCTGGAGAATCTGGATTCTACTATATGATGAATACTTTTTATTTTTTTAAGCAGACAATTAATTTGGTTAGATTCAAACCATAAACTTTGTCTCCTGAGCAGCAGCTGAAATCTCAGTTCAGTTCTTTTTTACTTAGCTAGACTGCTTTGCACATGTGTGGCTCAAGGCCAATCAGATTTGTGTAAAGTTTATTCACAGGATCTGGGCTCTATTTCTCTGACTCTCTCTTTTTTTGGGTGATCTTCCCCTCACTGTTGAGGGACTATAGTTGTCCAGAACTCTGTATTCTTATTCTTCCAATATGAAAGATGGTATGTTTTATATGAGAATTTTGCCCACCTCATACTCCTGCCAACTGCAGATTTCCCTCAAGCTAAAAGCTATAAAAAATAGGAAACTCATGTACAAGTGCCAACTTCCCTCTAGAGTCTGTCTGATTTTGTTTACTCTCTAGTGTCATCATTGTTTCTTGCATTTCATCCAGAGTTTACAGTTGTTATTTGCAAAAGGGTCAACTTGATATGAGCTTCCTTGGCCACACTAGTGAAACGGCTTAAGTGTACCTAAATCTAAAATCCATGTGCTGGGAGCTTGGGAAGATATAGAAAGACAATGTATAACTAGGTATTTCCGCCATCACAAATTTTAGCTTTTACTTTTCTTTATTAAAACCGCTTCTTTAATGAATCAAACGCGTGCACACACACACACACACACAACCTCACAATTTAGGATAACTTAAGAAAGGATTGATAAAAGTCTGAGACATGGGTTTGTTTCAACAAAATGATACATATATTCGAAGTGATAAATCTGAGCCTCAAACTATGCTGAAAAAGAACTGCCTAGTAAGAGAGGGGTAAGTGTCTCAGGGAGCATGATTTTCCTAAAGAAATGAGAAGCATTTGTTATCAGAATATCACAGAATTTTAATGTGGAAAGGACTGTAGGAATGATCTAGTCCAAGCTACTCATATGTCTGTACATATATTAATAATTCATTGATTCATTAAATAAACATTTACTGAATACCTATGGATTATGTGCCAGGCACAGCACCAGTTGTAAGATGCACAATGATGCTTGCAAGGTTTTTTTGTTATCTCAGACTTCATCGCTCAATTTTATTGACATTATTTTGACTTTGAATAATGTATTTGATAAAGAAAAGATAATTTTATCTCAGACACTGTCCAAATGATTGAAAATCCTTTAACAATGGACTCAAATTTTATAAGATTTTGCTAGATTTCTTTTGGTCTCATTGAAAAACAATATAGGCCGGGGGCAGTGGCTCAACCCCCATAATCCCAGCACTTTGGGCGGCCAAGGTGGGCAGATCATCTGAGGTCTGGAGTTTGAGACCAGCCTCGCCAACATGGTGAAACCCCATCTCTACTAAAAATAAAAAAATTAGCTGAGCTTGGTGATGCGTGCCTGTAATCCCAGCTACTCAGGGGGCTGAGGCAGGAGAATCACTTGAACTCGGGTGTTGGAGGTTGCAGTGAGCCGAGATCATGCCACTGCACTCCAGCCTGGGCGACAGAGTGAGACTTCATCTCAAAACAAAACAAAACAAAACAAAACAAAAAATATATATGCAAGATTACATCTTTTGGGCCAGGATTGGGGGTTATGATTGTTTGTTTGACATTTATTTAGTGCCATCCTATCATCTGTACCTTCTTTCTATAACCAGTTCCCAATTAAAAAAAAAAAACAACTCAGACTTGCATGGGGTGGTTCATTTATTCATTCATGGAATATTTATAAATACAAATGGTATTCAAATCATGGTCTGTAGTTCTGATTCCAAACTTGCTGACTTCTAAGCTAATCAGGACCAGTGAGGAAACAATCATAATCACACATATATTTAGTTGCTCCTAACTGGTAACCATAATTATTTTTAGCGAAACACATATAGTAAGTGTTAGTATACAAAGTTCAGGGACATAACATCTCGGATAGTTTATTTCTTCAGTTTAGGAAGTACAGATATCTTCAATACCCCTGAGAAGTTGTTGCTTAATAAAGGTTTATAACATGAATAAATTATGATTCTGACATCAGGAGTCACATTAGAGTTAGGAAATGTGTTGTTATTGTAGAGGAAAGAAGAAACCTAATGATAAAATATTTTCAGAGCATATATTTTCAGCATCAGTTTTTATTTGGATCACACTATTCTGTTATGATAAAGGTCTGTACAATTACTTCTGTTAAAAATTATTATTTCTTTTAAAAAATCCTGTTACATAACTTGAACTTGGTAGGCAATCAAATTCAGTATAATTTTACTTGCCAACAACAAAGCAAGCTTTCATATTAACAATTAATCAGAACTGAAAGAAATCCTAAAATGTCTGTATCATTTGTCAGCCACGTAAATGTCTCTATCTTTGGTAGGATGTAGCAAAATTAAACCCTTTTATTCAAAAAGAATAAGAATAACAATCACAAAGCAATTCTCAATATAGATATGGAGGAAATTGGAGCTCATTGTTAGTGGCTAGCAATGAATGGAGAGTTTTGATTTAGGAGAAAAGAGAACAGAAATGATATAAAAGTTAATTTGCAATTCTTCAACGTTAACAAAGCGGAAGAAGGAAAATTAGATGTTTCACTTTAGAGTTAAAGAAGATTTGAAACTTAATATTGCTTTCAGATTCAAAATTTACATTGAACATTTTAATTACCCTATGTGACATATTTAATGATTGTTCTTTCAAAAACAAAATAATATCCAGCATATTTGGAAAGATTCCCTTTTATATTCTTGAATGGCTGTAATTGAGCTATGCTATCTTAGTTTCCTTTTTTAAAGCTTTTTGATGAAAGTTTTTTCTCACAAAGAGAAAATTTTTATTGTGATCACTTATATTTACAAAACTTGGTAATATAATTATGTGGTTAATATGCCATGGTTTTTACAGGGAAATGTAAGATCTATTGTTCTCCCTTTACCAAACCAGAGAAACACATGATCTGTCTCATCCATCAGTAAACTCAAGGGGCCTTTTTTTCAGGACACAGCCAAGAGATCAAAATCATGTGACTGTGTGTTTGTTAGAAATCGCTGCAGTTCATTCACTCAGCAAGAGACGCATCATCTTTAAAACAAGTCTATTCATCACTGACTACAAATTCAAGGCCTTCACAGCACCTGTTCTGAGTAACTATGTACTCACAGCTGAAACCTTTACTCATACATTTATTTTGGGGCTGAGCAGCTTTAGCTCTAGAGAACTGAGAAAAAACATCCCACCTACTCTGCACACTAATCTCCTTTAGGTGACCTAATGCTGAGTTCTATAAACCCGGGGTGCATTTAAACAAAATGTTTTGCTTTTTATCCGCAGGAAGAGGCGCTTCAGCGGGCACGTGAGGAAGAAGAGAAAAGGAAGGAAATCACAAGCCATTTCCAGAGTACCCTCACGGACATCCAGGGCCAGATCGAGCAGCAGAGTGAGCGAAATATGAAGCTCTGTCAGGAGAACACAGAGCTTGCAGAAAAGCTGAAAAGCATCATCGATCAGTATGAGCTCAGAGAGGAGGTGAGAACCACATCAAACAACTTAGAACAGTACATAGATCCGGATCTGGGTGCTAAAGGTGGGAACTTGGTTAATAAGACAGTTACGGCCAGCCCTCTCAACTGATTAATATTTAGGATTGGATTCCCTTGACTAGCCAAAATGAAGACAGATGATCTTACAAAATACCTGACTGAAAGTCATATGGGATTTCTTCAAAACTGGCATCACTACAAAGTAAAGGCAATAAATAGAAAGTGATAGGCTGTGGGCACAGTTTTCCTTGAAAATAATATTTCTCAGCCTTTTAAAAATCCTCTCTGTATAGCCAAAAATAACTCATGCACTCCCTCTTAAGAATTGCCATGTCATCTAAATTAAGAGTCTGTATTCTGGCCAGGCGCGGTGGCTCACGCCTGTAATCCCAGCACTTTGGGAGGCCAAGGCAGGTGGATTAAGAGGTCAGGAGTTCGAGAGCAGCCTGGCCAACATAGTGAAATCCCGTCTCTACTACAAATACAAAAAAAAATTAGCCAGGCGTGGTGGTGGGCGCCTGTAATCCCAGCTACTCGAGAGGCTGAGGCAGGAGAATCTCTTGAACCCAGGAGGTGGAGGTTGCAGTGAGCTGAGATCACGCCACTGCACTCCAGCCCAGGCGACAGTGTGAGACTCCGTCTCAAAAAAAAAAAAAAAAAAAAAAAGAGTCTGTATTCTATGTACCCTACCAGGCCAATAATAGTATTAATAATGTAATCATTGTAATAATAATGATATCATTTATTCAGTGGTTAGTTTGTATCAGGCAATGTGCTAAGTGCTGTACTTTACATACCATATGGCATTTAATTGTCTCAACAATCTTATGCATTAGATAATAATATATTATCCATATCTTATAGATGAGAAGCAGAAGCTAAGAGATTAAACCACTTACCCACAGTCACAAGAGGCAAAAGCCTTTTACTTTGAATAGGTTATATTAGGGGGATGATCAAGGTCTTTTGTTATCCCCAAATTATATTTTAATATTTAATATATTTTTAAGATTCCAGATACCCTCTCAGGATTTTGATACATCATATTCCTTTCCCTATCCCACCCAAATTTTAAATCTCTGCTTTAAAATGTAACATAACATAGTCAAAGCGGCTCTGTTGGCAACATGCTAAGATTTTATCAAGCACAAAACTGAGCCAACAGCATATGGTCGCGGTGGTTAGGTAAATCAAGAAACTCCTCACAGTAAGCCAAAATGCCATGCTACCATTTTATCTTGTCACGAGGATCAATCCCGCTCCAGAATGGAGGTTCAGACTAAAGAAGATAGGAAGGAGTGAAAGGAAAATGTCCATATTCTTCAGAGAGATCTCAGATGGGAATGGGCTGCTATGCTAGTTGTATATTCCTGGGACTGGTTCTAAGTAAAGCCCAAGGGTAGAATTCCATGTCCTGTTTCTGATTGGACCTCCCAGTGACCAGGAATTTATCCATCCTGAGGTAGAGTTGGAAGTTTCTCTTCACCAAACTAGTCCAGAGGTCAAAAGGTGTGGCGAGCTCTGCACATTTGCGAATCAATTTCTCTATGACGCTTGGCCTTGTCATCTCCACCAGAGCAACAGAGTAGAATTCAGGGGGGCTCAGGCCTCACTCCCAGACCTCGGACCACATGCTGGCACCCCAAGGCTTTCTCACAACGCCAGAGGCAAGAATGCAGAGAATTCATCATGATAAATTGCACAAATGTTGCAATTAAAAGTGGTTTTATAGTCACAGAAAGAGCCAAAATACCAAATGATACAACTGTAGCCCCCTGTATATTGTATACTGATACATCATTGTGTGTGCTGTCTAGCATAATAAATAGCATCATATTTAATAGTTACCAAACGTAGAAAAATATTGTATGGATCTTTTGGCGTTGACACTGCTGAACTCTGGTGCCTCTACCTTTTATAGCTAGCTTTGTGTGTGTGGTGCAAAGTCAGGGAGAGGGGTTCACCAATTTACAGCTTTATTATAAAGCTGTAAGTGATGCCAATGCATTTATCCCTCTCTTCTTTTAAATCTTAAAACCTGGGGAATGTGTATTAATGTGAATTATTTTACTTTGCATTTTTAAGCACCAATAATAAACCAAGCTTTCTATGTATAATTTATTTTTCTTAGCATCTGGACAAAATATTTAAACACAGAGAACTGCAGCAGAAGCTGGTGGATGCAAAGCTTGAGCAGGCCCAAGAAATGATGAAGGAAGCGGAGGAGCGACACAAACGAGAAAAGGAATATGTACTTATCATTTTAGTCGTTGTGCATATCTGGTCTACCTCAGTGTCAGAGACACTCTGAGCAAGTTGTTTTGTATTTATTTATTTATTTATTTATTTGAGACAGAGTCTCGTTCTGTCATTCAGGCTGAAATGCAGTGGCGTGAGCTCGGCTCACTGCAACCTCGGCCTCCAGGATTCCAGCAATTCTCCTGCCTCCCCAAGTAGCTGGGATTACAGGTGCCCACTACCACACCAGGCTACTTTTTTTGTATTTTTAGTAGAGACAGGGTTTCACCATGTTGGCCAGGCTGGTCTTGAACTCCTGACCTCAGGTGATCCGCCTTCCTCGGCCTCCCAAAGTGCTGGGATTACAGGTGTGAACCATCGCGCCTGGATGCAAGTTGTTTTTATAATGGTCAAAGAGCACTAGACTGATGGAGAAAGAGCCCCAGCTTCTATGGAGAACTAAATTAGCCAGCCCAGTCTGAGGCACTATGTCTACACTACTTTCTACATAAAATAGTCATTCATCCATTCCACACATATTTTTCAAGTGCCTGTTATCTACTAAGCACCGTGTTAAGTGTGGGGACATAGCCGTGAACAAGACAGAGAAGGGGCATCTCCCACTATGGAGATTAGAGTCTAACTGGAAAGAGACAAGCAATAGACAAGCAAACAAGGAAGGGTCATTTCAGACAATAATCACCACTACTAAGGCAGTAAGGAGAAACTGAGAAGGGGCCAAAGAAGGGGACGTACTTTAGATTGAGTGACCAGGAAGGCCTCCTGGAGGGGAGAATGCTTGAGCTAAGCCCTGCCAGATGAGGAGCTGCCACTTGGAGCATCGTCTCCAGCATCTGCAGCAGCAACAAACACCCTAATGCTGGAACCAGTTTGGTGTGCTCCAGAAACAGGAAAAGGTCAGGGAAGCAAGAGCATGGGGGAGAGGTTCAAAATGAAGTTGGAGAGGTAAGCAGGGGCCAAACTGTGTAGCTTTGTAGGGCTTAAAAAGTTATTTGGATTTCATTCTAAATACAATGGGAAAGTACTGGGTGCTTCTGCAAAGGAAGTGATGGCATGATCTGCTCTGCATTTTCTAAGATTAATTTGGCTCCTGGATGGAAAATAGACTGCAGAGGGACAAGAGAGCAAGAAGACAGGAGGCTACTGTAGCAATCAGATGAAATATGACGATGACTTGGTTTAGGGATATGGCAGCAGAGAAGAGGGGTAGAGATGGATGAAAGTTGTTTTCAATGTGAAATCAACAGACAGTGCTACAGACCTGAAGCTGGTGACAAAGAGAAAAGGAGAAAGTCAAGGATGACTCCTAAGTTTTGGGCTGAGGAAACTGAGTGGCGGGGTTTATTGATATCTCATTAACCCCAAGCACTCCCCAAAAAGCTGTAGAGTCATTCTACAGATGAGAGAATTGAGGCTCCAAGAAGATACGCAACTTGTTAAGGTTACACACTGCTGACTGAGCAAGATGTGTTTTGATCTTATGTGCGTCTGTTCCCAAAGCCCACACTCTCTGTGACGGTGCATCACACTCAGACGTGTGTTTCAGAGGTATGAGTTGACGCATGTATCTGTTGCTGGGGTGAGAGAGAGGTAAAACATGTCCATGGACCAATTATTCAAATTTGGCCATGTCACATTTTGATCTTGAGCTTTTCATTTACCTAAAATCAGACCAGAATCAATTCAATTGATTAGAATAGTAATTTTAAAATAATTTTTCAAACATGGCAACAAAAAGACAAATTTTGGGCAACATAATCTGGTGGACATTGGATAATTTCAAATCAGAAGTCCATGTTCTCTTAAGAAAAAGATTAATTTATGAAATCCATCTACAACCTAGCTCTGAAAGCAAGAAATAAAACATTCAATTATTATTCACAATCCAAGAGAATAGAAATTCCACCATTGGTGTAATTACCCTCTTGGGTAAAATATGCTTCCCATAGGATATCGGTACTTTGCTGTATAACACGAGACATGAAAGAGAAAGAACTAGACAAAGATGCACATGAGAGACATTGGAGAGCAGGTTTGAGACGACCCAGCCTTAGCAAGAAACTGGCACCTGTTTTGGTTCAGCGAAACAGATTCAAGTCAAAGAGAGGGAGCTCATCTCAGTTCTTCGAAGCTAGCCACCTACCTGGCTTGCAGCTCGGGCACCTCCTTTTGGAAGCGATGAGATATCAAGTCACCCAGGCAGAATAGGCAGCCACCAGCCTCCCTCGAGGTTGGGGGTCACCAATCACAACAAAGCTGCATAGCCAGCTCACAAGAAGCAGGCACAGTGCCACCACTCCCCTCAGATGGCCAGAGGGGACACTGTAGGGCTTCTACTCCACAGCTGCCCCAGTCCTCTCATAGGACCATTTGGTTGCACTTCTATGAGAATCAATCTTCATTGCACCCTGGGAGGCACAGAGGAACAAATGCAACCCATTTTACAAATGGAGAGGCTGGGTCATGAGAAAAAGACAAACTTAGATGAGGAAAAAGAAGCTTTCCAGTTTTTAAAAATAATGATTTTATTGTTAGTTTTTTTGGTTCTGATTATATAATACATAGACCTCGTGGACTTTTTTTACAATAGGGATAAACTAAAAGTAGGAAATTTTAATCAGCTTATCTTCAAATACAAGAGAAACTTCTTAATTGATAGCCTCCACACTGACTAGCCAGATTGATCTCTGCGTTCACTGTTTTCTCTGTAAAATGCACTGACCGATGCCCACAGCATGCTGACTTGCAGGTCTACCAAGCCACTCTCTGGAAGGGCTACAAAATTTGCCCCAGTTTAGTAAGGTGGAGCTTACCAAGAATCAGCTCTTTGCACAAACCTTTTCTTTCCAATTGCACTTGCTTTTGTGTAAATCAACAGGATGTTACATAAACTGATGAAATATAAGTATGAAAACAAAAAACTGTTTGTGCAAATTATGCTTAGTGCTTTGAAAGACCAAATGCAAGCAAATGGCAAAAAACAACTGTCAAACTAGATATGAGTAGCTATAAAAGACTGGGGGAGAAGTGGAAAACTCTAGAGAATTATCCAGACAAGCTGCTTCATAAGTATTTTTAGGTTCTAGCACTATCGCTAAACACACACACACACAAGCCTAACAACCTAGAAATCTTACATGGCACACTGTGGATGTGATTTTTAAAAATAATAATAAAAACCAAACAAAAAACCCTCTGAACTCTAATCAGAAGATCCATACCCAAAACAAAGACCACAGCCCTACCTCAAAATTGATAAATAGGCATTCATCTGCAGTTAAAATTACAAGCTTATATATGAATGTGTCATTGTATGCCCAAATCACCTTTCCAATCTAACCCATCAGCTCTCAGGGGCCAGGATTTAGACCAATAGGTCAAACTTCTAACCCGTATTTCTCAAAATGTAATCCACAGGCCACCGGTATCCGGACCGTTTTGGGTGTTTTCTTTAAGCACAGAATTCAGTCACACTCTGTACTTCCTAAATCATATTATCTGAGAGGCATCTGCATTTTTAGTATGTTCCGTAGGAGATTCTGATGCATGTTAGAAGCTCTGTGTCCGGAATCAGGGACAAAGACCAAGGACATACATAGTTCTTATTGTATCACGTGTGCTATGGTGGAGAACGGTGGTCTAGGAGAATGATTCTGGGTGTACTCTAAAGAAACAGTTGCTGGCCGGGCACGGCGGCTCACGCCTATGATCCCAGCACTTTGGGAGGCCGAGGCGGGCAGATCACGAGGTCAGGAGTTGGAGGCCAGCCTGGCCAACATGGCAAAACCCCGTCTCTAGTAAAAATACAAAAATTAGCTGGGCGTGGTGGCAGGTGTCTGTAATTCCAGTTACTGAGAAGGCTGAGGCAGGAAAATTGCTTGAACCCAGGAGGCGGAGGTTGCAGGGAGCTGAGGTCACACCACTGCATTCCAGCCTGGGCGACAAAAGAGAAACTCCGTCTCAGAGAAAAAAAAGAAAAAAGAAAAGAGTTGCTAACAAAAGTGCACCAAGTGGGGATGTTCTGGAGAGGTTCCAGCAGAGGCTGAATGATTGTTGGCTAAGATTGCTAGAGAAGGTTCCAGAATGTGGTGGGAAGTTGAATTTTTTGTGATTCATACTTGAGCTAGAGACTATTTTTTTTTATTAAAACCACTAGTTTATAGTTGAGAATCCAACTTTTTTAGACCAATTATTTTCTTAGCTTTCTTTTTCTTTCTTTATTTTTTTAGAAATGGAGTGTCACTCTATTGCCCAGGCTAGAGTGCAGCAGTGCCATCATAGCTCATTGCAACCTGGAATTCCTGGGCTCAAGTGATCCTCCTGCCTCAGCCTCTCGAGTTGCTGGGACTGCGGGCATGCACCACCACCCCCGACTAATTTTTGTATTTTTTTTTTTTCAGTGACAAGGTCTCCCTATGTAGCCCAGGCTGTTCTCAAACTCCTGGCCTCCAGCAATCCTCCCAGCTCAGCCACCCAAAGTGCTGGGATTATAGGCATGAGCCACCATGCTGGGCCTGGTTTTTTAAGCTTTCTTAGATTCTTTTCAAAGTTCCAAAAAATTACTTAAGGAGGTTAATGAGCAGGTTGCTAAGTTTTGTAGACAAATTACAGCCAAATAGTAATCTAAAAGGCAAATCTGACCATCTTTCCACACACTCTCTCTTCTCATAGTTGCTGAACCAGGCAGCAGAGTGGAAACTTCAGGCGAAAGTGCTGAAGGAGCAAGAGACAGTCCTGCAGGCTCAGGTGAGGCCAGGTGGACGAGGCATGGGGGCGCTGTCCTCACTGTCCCCAGATAAAAAGGCTGGGGCCAAAGGTGGGCAGCAGAAGTCCTCCTATGTGGCAGGGGATGGGGGGATGGGAATTGGAAATGAAGAACAACTTCACATTTATTCATATTTTTAAGTAAAAATAAAAGCACAATATTATATCTATGAAAAAGAAATGTTCTGCGCTGGCAACATCCAGTCAAAGGTTTGTTGACAGACAATGGATGACAGTACAGTGGTCAACAGAGTCAGCCAGTGTCCAGGTTCCCATCTAGCACTTCTTATTTCCACTGTATTTCCCCTCTCATTGCCCTGTTAAGGTAAGAAGAAAACGTAAACTGCTCAGATGCACCATCTATGACTGGCGATTCTTAAAATGTCCTCATGTCTTGATATTATTTATCATAAAAAGAAAATGAGGCCGGGCGCGGTGGCTCACGCCTGTAACGTCAGCACTTTGGGAGGCCCAGGCGGGCGGATCACCTGAGGTCAGGAGTTCGAGACCAGCCTGACCAACATGGTGAAACCCCGTCTCTATTAAAAAAATATAAACATTAGCCAGGCGTGGTAGCATGTGCCTGTAATCCCAGCTACCCAGGAGGCTGAGGCAGGAGAGTCACTGGAACTCAGGAGGCGGAGGCTGCAGTGAGCTGAGATCACACCACTGCACTCCAGCCTGGGCGACAGAGTGAGACTCCATCTGTTTAGAAAGAAAAGAAAAGAAAATGAGAAAAATAGTCACCACTCAAGTTTCTATGCCATCAGAGGTTGGCCTTGTCAGTGGTGAATGGATAGAAGTGTCAGGCAAGTCAGGAACCATTTTGATTTGGCTGCGTGACAACTTTTATGTGCTTCTGTTAGACTCTGGGGGTTCCTATTTCAGACTCAAAAAAAGAGGGGACCATTCTGGACATTTATGCCACAGCTGACTCTGGAAGAAAGCCAGACCTACCCATCTTACCCCTACCTGGGGCTCTGCCTGTCCTAAATAATGGTCCCTGTGGGTTCCGGGAGTACCATCCTGCCACAGGCCACAGACTTCCACTGCCCTGGGAAACACCCAAGTGCTAAAGGGACTGTGAGGTCACAGGGAAAAATTCACCGAAGGCAAGGAAATCAGAAACCTTCCAAGCTGGGCAGCATTAATTTAAGATTTGTAAATGTTTATATGCTGACAGCTGAGTACTTGTTCACTGTAAACACACACACACACACACACACACACACAAATCGTGTTCATTGTAAAAGAAAAAAGCAAATAAGAAATTTTAAATCACAGATTATACTACTGCATAGACAAAAATACAGGGAACATTTTCATATCTAGCCTTCTTAAAGTATATTTCTGCAATGCATATATAGCAAAGCAATAATAAATTATTTTCTCCAGTATGAACTACTCTCTGATAATAAAGAAGAATTGTCTTAATACACTAGATACATAGAAGTTAGAACCATAATGTGTCTGAAGCAAAGGGCCCAGAGTTACAAACTCAAGATCATCCTTGAGGCAGTCACGGAACTCATCACATCATGGTGTAGGGTGGGTGGCTGACTGCTGGCTGTCTAGCAGAAGGAAAGGGGGAGTGACCTCAAGGAATCAAGCCAAGACCTCTAATTCTATCTGTGCCTCATTCACCACACAGAGCCTTGAGGGGAACAATAAATAATACTTGAAGCTGTGCACTGTTCACATCATCTGCTACATGCAATCTCTACTCCTCCATGCAAAATGAAGACAATCAACTTGAGCAGAGTAGATTACATTGTTAAACTGTGGGCTACAGAGTGATTCACTCAGCTGGCATCAGAATCGAGGCCTTTAATGACCTGTACAATACAAATATTAAACTTTTGATCTAATTTCCCCCTTATACCCCCTCAAACTTAAAAAACCATCAACCAGGGGTTCTAGATTTGCTATTGTTCCTCATTCATCCTTGAGTCCAGGCACCGGGTCAGAGTCCCGGCTCTTTTACCGAGAAGCTGTGTGACCCTGTGTAACCCACCTAAACCTCTATGGAACTAAATTTCCTTGTCTGCAAAATGAAAATGCTATAATGAATCAATGACCCCAGCCTGGAGCCCTGCAACCCCTGAGAGGTCTATGACTTTTCAGCGTTTCCAAAACATCAGCACATAAGGTAGCAGCTACTATCTAAAATGTAGTTGTTTCTGGTATTACTTCACCTCTTGCTCAGCAACTGTGGATGGAAATTATGCCTATGTTTAAGTTTTTAAAAGGAAAATCAGTTAATGCATATGTAATATATGTAGTTGGTTTTCAAATCATGCATGCAAAGCATTTTGCTCAGTGTCTGGCCCAAAATAAGCATAATTGATTCAACCAATATTTACTGAGCATCTACTAAGTGCTAGGCATGGTTCTAGGTTTGGCGATATAATCATCAATAAGAGAGAGAAAAATCTCTGCTTGACTATTAATTAGTGTATGAACTAGTAGTATTATTTCATAGGTAAGGATTTCATATAAGGAAATATGGAAATATGAGAAGGAAATATGAGACAACAGGAGTTTTTTGTTTGTTTTTGAGACGGTGTCTCAGTCTGTTGCCCAGGCTGGAGTGCAGTGGCATGATGTCAGCTCACTGCAAGCTCCACCTCCCGGGTTCACGCCATTCTCCTGCCTCAGCCTCCCGAGTAGCTGGGACTACAGGCACCTGCCACCACACCCGGCTAATTTTTTGTATTTTTAGTAGAGACAGGGTTTCACCGTGTTAGCCAGGATGGTCTTGATCTCCTGGCCTCATGATCAGCCCACCTCGGCCTCCCAAAGTGCTGGGATTCCAGGCGTGAGCCACTGCGCCCGGCCCAACAGGAGCCTTAAGTTGCAAAAAAGTTGAAGAACCGCTGGAAAAGATGATCTCAAGATGCTTTTCAGCTGTAGTTCATGAGCATAGAGAACTTCCAGAGCTGAAGAAGTGTGGCCCTAAGCTAAGTTGACCCCGCCTTCTCCATTGCCCGCAGTGTTCCACAGTGCAGGCAGCCTCACTAATTGCAAGAACCCTCCTTTGTCTTTCTTTTTTGTCTCCGAGTTACCTTTGAAATTCCAATAATTACTTAAGCCTCAAGAATAAAATAGAGGTCCTGAATCCCTATGCGTAATCATGTTTAAACAAGCTCCTCATTAAAAAGTATCAACATTATATTTCTAAAACTTCTAAACTTTGAAAACAAACTCTATCACAGATTCTTTTGCATAACACTCCAACACTTCCTTTGGTTTTACGCTGCCTTTAAATGGGTGGGAGTAGCAGGAGGCCAAGTCCAAGGCCCCATTTCTAAGGTCTGGGCAACAGAATTATCAAGGACAGATTGTGTTATTTTCCTAGAGAAGTCACTTTTCAGTCATAAGACAACTGCTGGCCAGTTGGGGGCAGGCTTCTCACTTAGGGAAGTGATGTCTGGCTTTCAATTATACAAGCCAAGGCAACAGAATAAATGTCAGAGATGATCAATGGGATACAATTGTCACTACAAAATAGAGTGTTCATTGGATCAACAAGGATGAAGACAGTAGCAGATGTGGGAAGTCAGCAATATTTGATGTGGACACAAAATACTACCCAAGGGGAAAGATGAGTGGGTAAATTGTGGAAAGCATGTAATCAGAGTCTTTAAAGTCTGAAGTCCTCCCCATACCTCTACAGGGTGAGAGGAGAGCACTGCTGCACCTGTTCTTGTCATAGGACTTAACTCCCAAACCAAATCTCACAGGTTCACCAAGATGATTCCTGGACACAGTTGTTTCCCATCTCTATGAGTGTCTGTAATTAAAATTTGGTGCTCAGTGAGAAGACTGTGTTTGTCACTTGGCCCATTTAAAAGTGAAATATTGAGGCAATTTTTGTTGTTGTTCTAATCATAGAAGAGTTTGTTTCTATTTCTGCCTCTGGCAGGGGAAATGCTGTGCATGACCTCTGGATGTCCTTCCCTGGCTCTGTGAAATACCAAAGTGAGACTGGGAATATGACACATGAAACCAAACATGTATCCTGTCAGCACGATAGTGAGAGGGAAGACGCTACCAAACAAATATCCATTTAGTAAACAAGAAGCACAAACATTTAGTAAGTAGGAGAGTGTTAGCGTTATCTGAGAAATCCATAGTTTTTGCCACCAGACAGAGAGGTCAAATAGGAAGAAAAGCAAAATGTTAGACTGGTCACTGGAAGGAAGAAATAGGGAATTGTTGTTTAATGTGTATAAAGTTCCCATTTTGCAAGATGGAAAAAGTTCCAGAGATTGGTTGCACCACACTGGAAATATACTTAGCAATTCTGAACTATACACTTAAAAATGGTTAGGATGGTAACTTTTGTGCTATGTGTATTTTACTACAATTAATTTTTTTAATAGAAAGCAAAAATGAAAACCATAACTAGAAAAAGCACAGAAGAGCTGGTGATGAATCAAGACACTACTTCTCAGAACTCTGGGTGTGTCTGTCTTCTCCATGCTCATGAGCCAGCAACAAGAAAACATAAGAAAAGGAAACAAAATCTGCCCAATTAATACACCACAAAGAACATTCTGCCTTTTTCTTTTTTAAAGCCTTTACTTTGAGACATAATGAAAAAATATAACAGGTACACATGGAAAAGTAAGACATGGTGACAGCCTTATCCAGTTAAGTGAAGACAATCAAACCTGAGGGCTTTTAATGCCTGTTAGCTCATGTTGAGGCTGAAGTCCTGGGGGTGGTTGTTCTTGCTGATTCCAGCAAGGCTGCATCTGTGAGATGGACCAGACATGTGCTCACTCCTGCCCCGTCTGTCTGCAGCCTGCAACTACAGGGCTGCAAGAGGGATCGGGAGGACCAGCTCAGGAGACCACAGTGTCTGAGGCCTCTATGTAACTCTGCTAGAGTTACTGATAAGTTGGAAAAAGAATGGGGAGAAATTAAGGAAAAAAGTTAACAAAAGAGGCCGGGCTGAGAATACAAATGAAAAGATTTTGTGATAGAAGGTGACCAGGATCTGCTGGGGGTAGTTGTTCCCACCCTAGGCCAATGGTTGATGTACAGGATAGGTAGCCAGTCCCCAGGAGCTAACCCTAGGGCACAGTGTCTCAGACCAAGAGGTCTGACCCATTTGTGGGCCCTGAAATTAATTCTGGCCCACAGTGGATTCCAGCCAGTATTTTGAAAAAAAAAAAAAAAAAAAGAAAAAAAGAAAAAACACAGTTGAACAGAATATGTCAGAGTGCATTGCACATGATTGGCTGGGTACAGTGGCTCATGCCTGTAATCCCAACACTTTGGGATGTTGAGGCAGGAGGATTGCTTGAAGCCAGGCGTTTGAGACCAGGCTGTGTTAAAAAAAAAAAAGCCAGACATGGGGCATGTGCCTGTAGTCCTAGCAACTCTGGAGGCTGATGCAGGAGGATCCCTTAAGCCCAGGAGATTGAGGCTGCAGTGAGCTAGGATCACACAATTGCACTCCAGCCTGGGTGACAGAATCAGACTGTCTCTTAAAGAAAAAAAAACCACAGTAAATATTGTCTTATGCACCATGCGTGTGTGTGTGAGAGACAGAGTGTGTGTGTCTCTCTGTGTGTGTAAAACCCTAGAGCCCCTTCTTGGCCATGAATTCCTTGATGCCCCTTTACTCTGTCTTCTTTAATCTGTGTGTCAAGGAATCATGAGAAACAAATTTCGGTTCTGTCACATACAGTACTAATGAGAGAATTCAAAATGATAATCAGCTGTCATTTGGCTTTTCTTTGGATAATCTGTATTCTACCGAAATGATTTATGTTATTGCTGTCTACTGCAGTAAAATCTCTACTACTCCAAATTATTGGGGAAAACCCATTCTAGATAAGCAATTTTCTGGGCTCTAGGGGTTGTTTGACTCATACATACTCCCTCTCACACCCACACCCCAAGACTGGAAACTCTCCAATCTGCCAGCTTTCATTCAGGGTGCTTTCTGTACTTTAAAAAAGACAGTCTCACTGATAACACCGGTCGGTGCCTTCCTTCCAGCTGATAACCCAGCCTTCCTGGTCTATCCAGTGCAGCCAGGGCCCTTGTTTATTGACGGATGCTGCAAGTCTGCTTCTTCATACAAAAAACTATGTTGTATGAAAATGTTATACCCATTTGAAGACTTGGGACTATTCTGGACACTCAAGAGTACCAAAGATTCATTTGAAAATTGAGGCTTGACCAATCTGAATCATCCATACTAAATCCTCTCTCATTCAAAACATGCTACCCTAATATTATTTTCAAAGACAAGATTTTATTATTTTATCACTGTCATTATATCACTGATCAAGTATTTACACACTCTCCTTCCCTGTGTTGCCCCATTTCCACCCCGAATGCAAGCACTGGAATTAAGGACTTGGCGATACAAATGCTCCTCGCTATATCTCCATGGTGAGCCATACACTTGGCAAATGCTAACCCATACAATGCTTCTCTGCAAATTAGAAAAAGGCATCTCTTTTTCAAGACTCATTACTTCCATCTGTGGAAAACTGATGTAATAAACTGATTTTGATAAAAAGGGACATTTAACTGCTATTGGCTAGAATGCTATATTCATAAACATACAAAACTCTGATGTCTGAAACAGAAATGGCAACTGCCTAGAGTGGTGTACAACCTGTGTCATGGCAATGGCCCTTGTCCGTGTCCAGCCCACATTGCCTTTATCACGTCTTTTCATTTGTCTATTTTTTCCGTTCCTTCAAGACCAAGTTCCAGGTTCACCTTCTCCATAAACATGTGGCTCACATGATCACCTGCCATGCTCACCTTCTCCGATCACCCACTGTCCTTAACTGACTTGACTATGTAGCCATTGTCCCATAGTCAAGTTGTCTTTGAGATGGTCTTCCCATTAGAAGTGCAGGTCCCTCAAATGCAGATCCATGTGTTAAATACTTCTGTACATACAGTCCATGCATGTAGTACTCAATAAATGTTGATAAAAGTTTTAATATAATGAAATAACATATTTTCTTTTTTCATTTTTTTCTTTTTTTTTTTTGGAGACAGAGTTTTGCTCTTGTTGCCCAGGATGGAGTGTAATGGCGTGATCTCTGCTCACTGCAACCCCTGCCTCCTGGGTTCAAGCGATTCTCCTGCCTCAGCATCCCGAGTAGCTGGGATTACAGGTGCCCACCACCATGCTCGGCTAATTTTTGTATTTTTAGTAGAGACGGGGTTTCACCATGTTGGCCAGAATGGTCTCAAACTTTTTTTTTTTTTTTTTGAGACGGAGTCTCGCTCTGTCGCCCAGGCTAGAGTGCAGTGGCATGATCTCGGCTCACTGCAAGCTCCGCCTCCCAGGTTCACGCCATTCTCCTGGTCTCAAACTCTTGACCTCAGGTGATCCATCTGCCTTGGCCGCCCAAAGTGCTGGCATTACAGGCGTGAGCCACTGCGCCCAGACTATTTTTCCATTTTTCTTTAAAGAAGCATTTCAATCATGCTCACTGGCCTAGGTTAATCTTGTAGTAAATAAAATAATTAAACATATTACTAATATTATATTGAGAATTCCTTTAAATAATGAACAATGACATGTTTTCTTCTGGAAGTATTCTGAAAGATCCACTCTTTCCTCTGTTTACAGCTCACTCTCTACTCAGGAAGGTTTGAAGAATTCCAGAGCACACTAACTAAAAGCAACGAGGTGTTTGCCACGTTCAAACAGGAAATGGACAAAGTGAGTATTGCTTATCACCAACAAAATATTGACATTTTCTATTTTGACAGGCAAATTTCCTTTGGTTTCCTTTTTCTCTCACTAAGATATTTTGGTGCATTTCACAAAGTAATGAAATGTTTATAGGTAGGAATGAGGTTTGGGCTGTATTTTTTAATTGGTAAGTATCTAGTGAATTAATCTTAGCAGGAGTCCAAAAATTCTAGGTTACATTTTCACTCTGAAGAAGAATAGTTCTTTTTCTAACCCATGGATAACTTAAAAAAAAAAAAAAAAAAAAAAAAAGACCAGAGCTAGCAATTTAACATGATGGCGTATATACTGAACTCAAAATATAACCTTCTAAGAATTAAAAAAAAAAAAAAAAAAAACTTTTGTCCAGACGTGGTGGCTCATGCCTGTAATCCCAGCACTTTGGGAGCCCAAGGCGTGTGGATCACAAGATCAGGAGTTCGAGACCAGCCTGGCCAAGATGGTGAAACCCTGTCTCTACTAAAAACACAAAAATTAGCCAGGCGTGGTGGCATGCGCCTGTAGTCCCAGCTACTCAGGAAGGTGAGGCAGGAGAATCGCTTGAACCTGGGAGGCGGAGGTTGCAGCGAGTGAGATCACGCCACTGCACTCTAGCCTGGGCAACAGAGCGAGAATCTGTCTCAAAACAAAAACACAAAAAACTTTTATATGAATATACAAAAGTAGAATGTTAGAATAGGAAATACCATCTTATAAGAACCTTCTTAGAAGAGAATTTAACTTACGTAATGTAATATAACTGACAGAGCCTTGAATGAGAAGATGGAAGCCTGAATTCAATTCTGGTGTGTTCTTGCTCATCAAGTGGTCTTACTCATCAATTCACTTAACTTCCTGAATCTAATTTTTTTTTTTTTTTTTTGAGATGGAATTTCGCTCTTGTTGCCCAGGCTGGAGTGCAATGGTGCGATCTTGGCTCACTGCAACCTCTGCCTTCCGGGTTCAAGCAATTCTCCTGCCTCAGCCTCCCGAGTAGCTGGGATTACAGGCATGCACCACCATGTCTGGTTAATTTTATATTTTTAGTAAAGACGGGGTTTCACCGTGTTGGTCAGGCTGGTCTCGAACTCCTGACCTCATGTGATCCACCCACCACGGCCTCTCAAAGTGCTGGTATTACAGGCATGAGCCACCATGCCTGGCCTCTAATTTTTTTTAATCTATGCAGATACTACTTTCCCTGCCTAACTCACAAGATTGTGAAGTTAAATTAATACATTTTGGAAGGGATTTTAACTTTTTATGCGTATTTTTCAAATATAAGGTGCCAGTATTATAATTTAATGTAATGTTTAAAGCTTGTTTCAGTGTCTTCCCAATACAAAATCAGCCATCAGAACTGTGTTTCCGAACAGGGATTGGCATTAATGGTTTTGAAGTGTAGAAAACATCCTCTTAAAATATATTTTTAAAATATTATGATACATTTTACAATGAGCAACCTGAAGAAGATTGACACTTGTTAAATGTTACAGTTCTCCCACTTCAGAATGGAACTATCCATTTTCTTAATTTTTTTTTTTGAAATTCTAGCATTTTAAGATTGGAATAAATTAGAACAGGAAAAAATGTTTTTCAAAATTATGTAGTTTTAAGAGTGGAATAAATATTAAATCAGGAGTTCTTAATCTTGGGTCCATTTATGGATGTTAGTAGTTGACCTGAGAACTCTCTAGAAATTAAAAAAAAAAAAATGATGCACAAATGCACATTTTTGTGAAGTGTGGTCCCATAGCTTTCACCACATTCTTAAAAAGATTGATGACCTTAAAGTTTACAAACAACTGGCTGGGCGCAGTGGCTCATGCCTGCAATCCCAGCATTTTGGGAGGCTGAGGCGGGTGGATCCCTTGAGGTCAGGAGCTCAAGACCGCCTGGCCAACATGGTGAAACACTGTTTCTACTGAAATACAAAAAATTAGCCAGGAATGGTGGCAGGCGCCTGTAATCCCAGCTACTCAGGAGGCTGAGGCAGGAGAATCCCTTGAACTCGGGAGGCAGAGTTTGCAGTGAGCCGAGATCACGCCATTGCACTCTAGCCTGGGCAAAAGAGTGAAAAACAAACAACAACAACAAAAAAGAAGAAAACAAAGAAGTTTACAAACTACTAACTAAATTAAAATATGATCAAAATTAAAAACCTAGCTTGTCTGTAGAGCCAGGGGCTGACAGTCTTGGGCCCAGCCTCTGGCCTCCGTGGGTACCCAGCTTCAGGCAGCTTGGCACCAAGCAGCGAGTGCCCAGCTATGTTTCATCCAGGAAAACTGCACCTGAGTACATGCCTCGTTCTCCACTTCATCTAAGCAAAGAAGAGATCCTACAAACAAGAATGTGAGTAGCCTCAGGTTCGAAAAACACAGGCTGCATTTTATTCACTTCTTACTTCCTCGCACCCAGCCCAGGGCCTGGTGACCACCAGACATTCTATATGCTTCATTAAATGAAATAAAAGAATGGCAGCCCCACTATTCTGTTAATTCACCTAAATATTACTCTACCTCTCCGAACTTCGGTTTCCCCATTTATAAAATGGGGGTGAAAATAGAACCTTCCTTGTGGGACTGTTTCAAGGATGAAACAAATAATGCATGTAATCACATTTTGTGAACTCTACCTCACTCTATAAATGTAAAGACCCAGAAAATACAGACACTGCTTTTGTGCGGCAACTTCTCAGATGTGCCCAGATATTATCAACATTTTAATGGCTAAAAAGGCCATGCCAGCTTTCCCACTGTGATAGTCTTCTATTCAATACAGTAAATATCCTAAATTACAGGCTTGTTCATGGAACTCCATAAAGATATTCTTCTTTTAAATGAAAGAAAAAGCAGTGACAAAACCATGTGCCCCTAAGTCATTTCCCATTTCCTGAATTGGCTCAGGTGCAAATAAGTTTGCTCGCCACTGCCCTAGATGGCTCAGAAATAAATCATGACTCTGCTGCAATCTTCATTCTTGACATTGAACATTTGTTTGCTTCAGCATCTGGTAACAAAAGGGCTTCTCCTGGTCTCACATATGGAGCTAATAGCTTCCTTGATATATTAACTTTTCAAGATTAACACACACTCACTCTAATTTCTGTAGACAACTAAGAAAATGAAGAAGCTGGAAAAGGACACAGCCACATGGAAAGCTCGATTTGAGAACTGTAACAAAGCTCTGTTGGACATGATTGAAGAGGTGAGGAAGTTTCTCCCTTAGCTTTAATCCCCTCTGTCTAGTCAAAACATTCAGACTTACGATACAATTATAACCTGGTAATAGTACAAATGGTTATGTGTGAAAAAGAGTTGAATTTGGGGTGGCAGGATGTGACATTTTAAATTGTAATAAGTATAATAAGAGCAAAGGTCATTTAGAATCAGGTCCAGACTCAGAAAGAGTTTTGTGACCCTAAGTCACATGCTTACCTGTTGATTCAATAGCTGTAACCAGGGCAGCTGTCCCCTTTAAGGGCTGTGAATTCCTTAAGGGTAGGATGAGTGTCTTATTTTACTTTAAATTTCCCCAGTGTCTGACACATAACAGGTGCTGAATAAATTAATTAGTTGATTTGAACATACTGTGAGAAGACACCAGCCCGAGCATCCAGTGCATGTGCTATTTTCTAATATAAACAGATATGGAGATATCTTTTTAATTCCTCCAATAGACATTTAAACACTGATCTCATGCCAGGCTCCAAGTAGGTTTTGAGAGTCCAAAGGCAAAGATACATGGCCCCTGACCTGAGAGGTAGGGCTTACAGGTGAAGGTCTCTCCATGTATAACGAGTGGGGGAAAAAAGGTCTCAAAGGGACAGAGTAGCTCAGAGGTGAGGTGAAGGAGTGAGATAATTAGGAACATTTTCATGCACAAATACACATTTCTAGAGGAAAAAACTGAACCGTTTGAGCAGCCAGCATCATGAATTAGTATATGGTGAATTTCTATGGTTATAATTACTGTTCTAACAGTTCTTCTCAAATTGCAACCAATTCCAAAGAGATATTACTCATCAACATAAATCAAATGGCTGCTGGGATTAGCACATAGCAGTTTATTCATAGAACAGATAAGGAAGGCATTGCTGAAACCCAAGTCCCAATCCATCTCATTTATCTTGCCGCAAGTCTTGCTTCTACCTTCTAAGTCTCAGAAGCAGAAAATTCATCCATAAGATTTGAGAGGCTATGGACCAAAGCAGAAGGAAGCCTGACCATCTTTCTTTCCCAATGAACAGGCTATGGTGATTAAAAAATCTACCAGTCTAGTACACAATGCCAAAAAAAAAGGAAGTGATGTCCATGACCAAGCATCTGTTCAGCCCCTACTCTGTGGCCAGGTCCCAGAGCCTAGTAGACAAATTCTGGGACAAATAGTTTTGCTTGTTTCCAGAAAGCATCCTGGACATTTTGCTTATCATGTCATTTCATCTGTGTGTGTATGTGCGTGTGTTTTCACATCACAGAAAGCACTGAGAGCTAAAGAATATGAGTGCTTTGTGATGAAAATCGGGAGGCTAGAGAACCTCTGCCGTGCTTTACAAGAAGAGAGAAATGAACTCTACAAAAAAATCAGAGACGCAGAAATATCTGAAAAGGATGACCAAAGTCAGCACAACTCCGATGAAGAGCCAGAGTCAAACGTCTCTGTGGATCAAGAGATTGACGCAGAGGAGGTTAATAGTGTCCAAACCGCCGTGAAAAATCTGGCCACAGCCTTCATGATAATTCATCATCCGGAGTCAACCCCGCACCAGTCCAAAGAAACCCAACCCGAAATAGGCAGTTCTCAGGAGAGTGGTGACGCCGCTCTCAAGGAGCCAGAGCAACCCCCTCTGATCCCTTCACCGGATTCAGAGAGTCCCCTGCCTCCCCTAACTCCTCAGGCTGAAGCCGAAGGAGGCAGTGAGGGTGAACCTCCCTCCAAGGCCAGTAATTCTCCTGCCGTGTTGGGAGCAGAAACCCAATGCGAGGGTCTCCGTGTTGGAGCACAGGCTGATCAGCAGTCCTGGAAGCCAGAGGCAGAAGCTTCCGGTCAGGCCCCACAGGCTCCCACCGAGGCCTCCCTACAGAAGATGGAGGCAGATGTGCCTGCTCCAGCATGCACAGCAGAAGAGCACGTTGCAGTCATGGTGCCTGCATGCGAGCCCAGTAGGCAGCCCCCACGAGCAGCAGCAGAGGAGCTGCCAGTAGGGGCCTCAGCTGGGCCCCAGCCGCGCAACGTGGCTGACACCAATCTGGAAGGCGTCGACTAAGCCTCACCGTGCCTTCAGAGGCTTCTTCCTGCCTCTTTGCATATTCAGCATAACAGATTGTCTTCCGAAAAAGGCATTAAGGGCTAGAGATGTCAAATGGAATAGAATTAGGATCAAGACATTTTTTAATGTTAGGCAGAACACATTCATTCAGACTTTGCTATTTGTTGTCAATTTATAACTGATTTGAAGTTTTTCTATTTAACACTGGTTGACAGTATAATTTTCCCAAAGGGCAACAAAACATACAGATAGCAAATTTATATTACTTTTTTGTTAAGATAATACTTAAATTTGTTAATCACCAGTAAGATTTGATGTTTAAAGACTTCCACTGCAATATATAAATACTGAAAATGTGATGTTCTGCTTATTTGAATATATAGTTTAATAAGTTCCATAGTAATTTATGGATGCCCAGGTTACATTTAAACTATACACATACATAATATATACATATGTGTGTACTTATATGTATATATACACGTATGTATAGATGTGTGAATATTTGTTTATATACATATATGCACGTATCTATATGTATATATAAATGCATTATTACACATACATTTCTCTCACCCCTTAATGCATTTTTCTCAATGCAGAATATTTAGATGCTAATCAAAAAAATGATCTCTTACTTGCACTTGAGACTATGGTTGACTAATGCTCTATAAATCCGAAGAGAGTTCGGACTATAGGCTATCATTATGTTGGGCAAAAATAAGTAACCCAATGGTAGATAAATGAATTCAACCAGTTGATCAAATGGCAGAAAAGCAGTTAGACTACAATCTGTGCAGACAGCATGGAGACAAAGATGGCCACAAGGGGCCCAAAACAGAAAAGAGAAACACAAGCTCACCTCTTGGAGCTGCTTCTCCTACACTTCTCAGCCCATTGCTTTGCCACCCCCTCATGTGCCAGGGCATCCCATTCCAGGCTTCCTGCAAGGAAAGGGTTGGAAGTGGGAAAGGGAGCTAGGGATTGAGGGGTTAAGGGACCTCACACTAAGAAGGGGCTGTGCTTTGATCCCCTGCCTCTTGCACTACCAATGTCTCAAGACATAATATTCATCTCTTGCTGTCAGACCCAGTCTATATTCTAAAAGCTTCTGCTCCTTCCTTCCCAATTTCTCCTTTGCAGCAGGAAATTACACCCAGCCCTCATCTCAATTAATGCTAAATAAACCTATTGTTTTTCCAAAACAGAAATCTACACTGGGTCTCAATATCAGTGATGAGGCTTACAAACCAACACGTTTTCTGCCATGAGGATTTCTCTTTAGGCCAGAAGTACAAAACAAAAAACCAACGGATTTTAATCAAAATGATTTGAAATATAGGTGAGGATTCAGGAGAAGGCAAAAGCTAGAAACACTTGGGGTTGTCAACATGAGTATTACATTAACATTGCTTGATGAGAACCTCTAATGATATTGACAACATAAATTACCTAGGGTAAAGGATAGCCGCAACAATGAAACAGGAAAGAAGAGAGGGAGAGAGAGGAAAGGGAAGGCAGAAAGGAAGGAGGGAGAAGGGAAGAAAGAAACAATGTCTAACCCAACCCTATCTTGAAAGTTGAACTCAAGTAGAAAAATGGATAGAAACAAAATTCTCTAGTACTCATCCAGGAAACCATTCTTCAATGTTGCATGTGGCTGTTTGCCAAGGCACACAAAGTGCTTGTAGGCAGCAACCATATGCTACAAGAATTGTAAACTGCATACAGTTTGTTTGAAGTAGACAGTGAGGATAATAACAAAGTTGCTAGGCAGGAAAAAAAATCAGGAAAAAAGCTTGTCGCTATTTGAGAATCTGTATATTTTTAAAGGCTTAAAATATAACCACAGGGTATCCAGCCAAATTCAACATTACTGCAAGTCTTAGAGATTTAAACATTCATTTGATTCAGAGCTAAATATTCACCATAATCCAGGAGGGTCTCCTTCCTCACTGCAGAGGCAGAACGTCCAAGAATGGAGTAAGATTAGTCATAGTAAAGTCTCAGTCTGAATATTTAGCAAGAGAAACAGGCAGGAGAGGAACCCAAAGGCAGTAAATCAAATATTCTAAAACCCAAAGTTCATTATTTTCATCCAAAAGACTTTCACAGAAATACATTACTCACAGCCATGTATATCTTGGACAGAGTTTCAGATGGAATGACTTGTCTGAAATTTGTAAAGCTTAATATAGGTTTTGGGGGAATTACTTTAATATTCAAAGAATGTTTTATTATAGTCCTTTGTGTTAAAATTTAGCCTTACTAATTATAACAATAACTCATAAAGTTCTAAATTCAAAAGGAATATCTGTTCTTTATCAAGTGTATGTAACTATTTTTTAGAAATGCCATCTACTTTCTAGAAACACTAAAGTTATTGTTTTCTAAGTTAAATAACTATAATTTATATATCTATTAAAAAGGTACTTCTCTTCCCAAATTCTCTAGTACTCATTTTATTTTTTTAACTTTGACTTATTTTATTTTATTTTTATTTTTATTACTTCTATGTTTCGACAATACCTAATGAAAATTATGGTTTTATTCTGTGGTTTATTAAGTTTTT
This sequence comes from Pan troglodytes, assembly GCF_028858775.2. Lineage (NCBI taxonomy): Eukaryota > Metazoa > Chordata > Mammalia > Primates > Hominidae > Pan > Pan troglodytes. The sequence goes on along the minus strand of NC_072403.2, from coordinate 151,095,319 downwards.
GGTCACTAAATAGAATTACGTGTAGTCAACACTTTGAAGACATTGGGGTGTGTGTGTGTGTATGTGACAGACAGAGAGAGACAGAGAGAGAAAGGGAGGGAGAAATAACAATGAGGCTACAGTTACAAATCACGGAGGCCAGGCATGGTAGCTCACGCCTATAATCCCAGCACTTTGGAAACTAAGGTGGGAGGATCACTTGAGCCTGGGAGTTCAAGACCAGCCTGGGCAACATAGTAAACCCCCATCTCTACAAAAAATTTTTTAAAAAAATTAGCCAGACATAGTGGCACATGCCTCTGGTCCCAGCCACTCGGGAAGCTGAGGCAGGAGGATCGCTTGAGCCTGGAAGGTTGGGGCTGCAGTGAGCCATGATCATGCCACTGTACTCCAGCCTGGGTGACAGAGTGAGACCCTGTCTCAAAAAAAGAAAAAATGTCACTGAGGCCTATAAGAGAGAAGCACTGGAAACGGAGTACCCAGGGCTAATAAGAAAACAAAACCCAGACTCCTCTGCCTGGCTCTGCAGTGCTGGTGGACAGTGCTCACCCAGCTGATATGTTTCTCAGTACCAACCTCCCACGAGACCACGTTTCCACAGGCTTCTCTGCCGTGCGTCCTCCTGGAGGAAGGGAGGAAGCGTAGAAGGTGCCGATGCACTTTTCCTCTCTCCAGCCCTCCTGACTGCTCCAAGAATTTCATCGAACAAGACTCAAAGAGGCCCAGCTGCTCTGCGTTTTGATTCTTCTCCCTCTCTCAGTCCACACTGACCTGGGAGGGGCTTCTCAAACACCACATTTCCTAGCATGCTGTGAGAAGAGGACTGTGAGCTAAGAAGGGAGAAAAGGTAAGACCTGCCTGTAAGGCTGATTTTGCTCCTTTTGGCCTGGTATTGACGTACACGTTTTAAATAGCCCCTTTTTTGAGATTATAAAAGTAACATGTGTTCGTTGTAAAACTGATGCTGCTTTTCAATAAGACCAACAAGAAACAGGATAGGCAGATGGTTTCAGGACAATTTTCCCGGCCCATTCTCCTCTAACCAGTAGTTAAATCCAGTATTTGGGAAAGTAAAATAATTTAAAATGTAAAGAATTTGCTAATGGAAGATGTGAAATGAAAATAAGGACTCTGGCCTCCGAAGTTCATTCTCATCATAAAGTGGCAAGGAGGGTTTCACAGGCAAGTGAGGCATAAGGGTTCAATTTTCACAAGGTTTAAATAATTTCCATTTCTGTATTTTAGAACTTGAAAATTAAGGTTATCATCCATGAGAGCACTCTGTTGGAACAGAAGTTTTCATGTGATAATAATGGAGATTTTTCTCAATGCTATTAAGTTGTATCCTCAATACTGAAGTTAAGTCTCTTTGGTGGTTTCTCTTGATAAAAGTTCTGCAAATGCTAGCTTCTGTCACATGTGCGTGTGAATGCACACACACATACATATACATAAATACGGAGGTATAAAATTTGACCTAAGTTTAATTCTGGTCCCATAGATGAGTATTTACACTAATATTTTCTTTTTTCTTTTTTGTGAGACTGAGTCTCACTCTGTTGCCCAGGCTGGAGTGCAGTGGCGTGATCTTGGCTTACTGCAACCTCTACCTCCCAGGTTTAAGCCAGTCTCGTGCCTCAGCCTCCTGAGTAGCTGGGATTACAGGCACCTGCCACCATGCCCGGCTGACTTTTGTATTTTTAGTAGAGACGGAGTTTCACCGTGTTGGCCAGACTGGTCTCAAACTCCTGACCTCAAGTAATCTGCCTGCCTCGGCCTCCCAAAGTGCTGGGATTGCAGACGTGAGCCACCATGCCCGGGCTTACACCAGTATTTTCAAAGGATACTTAGTATTATCTTTCCTGACAAGAACAAACTATAAAAAAGAATCGTTTCCACCAAATAAGGATATTTGGTAGAAACATTTAACTAGCAAAATAAACCTAGAAATTCATTGATCTGTGGTACAAAAATTATTCACAGAAGCTACTTCACCTGGCCAGGAGATAACAAAAAGGATAAATTATTTCAACAGCACAATCAAGCTCGGCTAAACCCAAATGCAAGTCCTTCTACCTGCTGAATTTTAGAGCCCAAGATTTCTATTCATGCCGACATCTATTCCACTTTGACTTTTTTTTAAGTGATATAATGTTCAGTTACCTCAAATCATAACTAAAACATACCGACGTGTAAAACTCATTATTTCAGAACTGACAGTCAGTTGATGACATTTTATGTCAAATAACACAAAAACTACTTGCTAGAAGCCAAGCAAGAAGACATTATGTTACAAGAGGAAAAAAAGGAAATATTTTCAATCTGATAGCTATTGTATCTATTACATATGTATATATGTTATAGGTAAAATATCTAGAATAGACAGATAGACACATTACATCATTTCTTTTTCTTTTCTTTCTTTCTTTTTTTTTTTTTTTTTTAGGTGGAGTCTCTCACTCCATCCCCCAGGCACTGGACTGCAGTAGCACGATCTTGACTCACTGCAACCTCCGCCTCCTGGGTTCAAGCGATTCTCCTGCCTCAGCCTCCCGAGTAGCTGGGACTACAGGCATGTGCCACCACACCCAGCTAATATTTTGTATCTTTAGTAGAGACGGGTTTCACTGTGTTAGCCAGGATGGTCTCGATCTCCTGACCTCCTGATCTGCCTGCCTCAGCCTCCAAAAGTGCTGGAATTACAGGTGTGAGCCACCGCACCCGGCCAATATACTACATATTTTCAAAAAAATGTGAAAGAGTTCAAATCTATAAGCTATTATATAGAGGGTAAGATCTTAAGATAAGATATGACATATAAGATAAAACCATAAGACTATTAAGAACAATGAAAGGAAGAGGGACATAAACTGATGAGCCCTTTTGGGGAAGCAGGATAGCAATAAAAAGCCCAACCCATGATGACCTTAATACACTTTAACACCACAGCTCCAACCTGGAGAATTTTTACACACAGGGTTTGTAGGGTTGCTGCCTTGTTTTCTTATTTGTGTTTCTTTTAGAATAATAAAGGTGGTCAGGCACAGTGGCTCAGGTCTGTAATCACAGGACCTTGGGAGGCCAAGGTGGGTGGATCAGGAGGATCACTTGAGCTCAGCAGTTGTAGATCAGCCTGAGCAACATGGCAAAATCCCATCTCTATAAAAATTACAAAATTAGCCAGGTGTGGTGGCAGGCACCTGTGGTCCCAGCTACTTGGGAGGCTGAGGCAGGAGGATCGCTTGAGCCTGTATATTAGTCTATTTTCACACTGCTATGAAGAAATACACAAGACTGAGTAATTTATAAAGGAAAGAGGCTTGACTCACCGTTCTGCATGGCTTGGGAGGCCTCAGGAAACTTAAAATCATGGTGGAAGGCAAAGGAGAAGCAGGATGCAGGGCAGCAGGATGCAGTGAGTGCAAGCAGGGGAAATGCCAGGTGCTTATAAAACAATCAGATCTGTGAGAACTCACTATTGAAATGGGAAAAGTTCCCTTATCCCCATTGCAGGGCATGTGATGGGGGTGTGGCTCGCTTCTTTGGTGCCCTACTGCTCATACCCTTAGGGGAGCATGCGGAAGGGCAGGTCGTGGAGAGCACTGACCCCACAGCAGCATCTAGGGTTGAGTGTTTACAGCTCTGGAAGCCCCAGTGGGCGTGTGTTACAGTGCACTCTTTCAGTTTAGCCGTCTGCAGGTGGCTTGCATTAATCAGCTCAATTAGACTCTGCCTTATCACAAGGACAGAGGGCTTTCTCTCTCCCAGGTTCTTACCTTAGTGTACCAGAAAAATTGGATCACACTTGGGCTTAGAGAATAAGTGCAAGGTTTTACTGAGTGGAGGTAGTTCTCAGTGAGGTGAATGGGGAGGCCAGAAGGGGGAAGGAGTGGGAAGGTGTCTTTCCCTGGAGTCAGGCTGCCCAGCGTCCGGACTCTTCTCTGACCATCCCCAGCCAAATTCCACATTGTTCCACCGTTGATGGCCTACCAGCATTTGCTGGTGCCTGTCGGTGTGCTCTTCCGCTCCTCTGCTCTTCCTGACGTCCAGCTGCCTGCATTCTTCTGCTGATGTGTTCCTCTTGACATCCAGCAGCTGTGTCTGCTAGGGTGTCGAAGTTTTTATAGGCACAGGAAGGGGGGCGTGGCGGGCCCGGATGGTCTTGGAAAATGCAGCATTTGGGCATGAAAACAGGAGTGCCTGTCCTCACCTGGGTCCCTGGGCACAGGCTCGAGGGTACAGCCCTCACCAGGGACCCTGCCTTTCTCTACACAGCACTTCCCTGCCCCCATCCCATATCACTATCATAAGAACAGCATGGGGGAAACCACCCCTATGATCCAATTACCTCCACCTGGTCCCACCCTTGACAGATAGGGATTATGGGGATTACAATTCAAGATGAGATTTGGGTGGGGACACAGAGCCAAACCATATCATTCTGCCCCTGGCCCCTCACAAATCTCATGTCCTCACATTTTAAAACATAATCATGCCTTCCCAACAGTCCCCCAAAGTCTTAACTCATTCCAGAATTAACCCAAAAGTCCAAAGTCTCATCTGAGATAAGGCAAGTCCCTTCTGCCTATGAGTCTGTAAAATCAAAAACAAGTTAGTTACTTCCTAGACAAAATGGGGGTATAGGCATTGCATGTGTTCCTCTTGACATCCAGCCACTGTGTCTGCTAAGGTGTCCAAGTTTTTATAGACACAGGATGGGGGATGTGGCAGGCCAGGGTGGTCTTGGAAAATGCAACATTTGGGTGTGAAAACAGGAGCGCCTGTCCTCACCTAGGTCTGTGGGCACAGGCCGGAGGGAATACACCTATTCCAAATGGGAAAAATTGGCCAAAACAAAGGGGCTACAGGTTCCATGTAAGCCTAAATCCAACTAGGTAGTCATTAAACCTTAAAGTTCCATAATGATCTCCTTTGACTCCATGTCTCACATCCAGGTTATGCTGATGCTAGAGGTGGGCTCCCATAGCCTTGGACAGCTCCACTCCTGTGGCTTTGCAGGGTGCAGTGCCCTTCCCAGCTGCTTTCACGGGCTAGCATTGAGTGCCTGTGGCTTTTCCAGGCACACGGTGCAGGCTGTTGGTGGATCTACCATTCTGGGGTCTGGAGGACTTTGGCCTGCTTCTCACAGCTCCACGCTCCACTAGGCAGTGTCTCAGTGGGGACTCTGTGTGGGGGCTCTGACCCCACATTTTTCTTCTGCACTGTCCTAGTAGAATTTCTCCATGAGGGCTCTGCCCCTGCAGCAAATTTCTATCTGGAAATCCAGGCATTTCCATATATCCTTTGAAATCTTGGCAGAGGTTCCCAAACCTTAATTCTTGACTTCTGTGCACCCACAGGCCCAACACCACGTGGAAACCACCAAGGCTTGGGGCTTGCACCCTCTGAAGCAATGGCCTGAGCTGTACCTTGACCCCTTTTAGCCACTGCTGGAGCTGGAGCAGCTGAGATGCAGGGCCCCATGTCCCAAGGCTGCACAGAGCAGTGGGGCCCTGGGTCTGGCCCACAAAACCATTTTTTCCTCCTAGGCCTCCAGGCCTGTGATAAGAGGTGCCGCTATGAAGGTCTCAGACATGCCCTGGAGACACTTTCCCTATTGTCTTGGTGATTAACATTCAGCTCCTCATTACTTATGCAAATTTCTGGAGTGTTTTAGCAGGCTTGACTTTCTCCCCCCAAAATGGATTTTTATTTTCTTTCACAACATCTGGCTGCAAATTTTTCAAACCTTTATGCTCTGCTTCCTCTTGAATGCTTTACCCCTTAGAAATTTCTTCCATAGATATCCTAAATCCTCTCTCTGAAGTTCAAAGTTCCACAGGTCTCTAGGGCAGGGGCAAAATGCTGCCAGTCTCTTTGCTAAAGCATAGCAAGAGTGACCTTTACTCTAGTTGCCAACAAGTTCTTCATCACCATCTGAGGTCACCTCAGCCTGGACTTCATTGTCCATATCACTATCAGCATTTTGGTCAAAGCCATTCATCAAGTCTCTAGGAAGGGAATTCCAAACTTTCCCACATCTTCCGAGCCCTCCAAACTGTTCCAACCTCTGCCTGTTACCCAGTTCCAAAGTCACTTCCACATTTTTGTGTATCCTTATAGCAGCACCCCACTATCTTGGTAACAATTTACTATATTAGTTCATTCTCACACTGCTATAAAGAAATACCTAAGACTGGATAATTTATAAAGGAAAGAGGCTTAATTGACTCATAGTTCTGCATGGCTGGGGAGGCCTCAGGAAACTTAACAATCATGGCAGAAGGTGAAGAAGAAGCAGGTACCTTCTTCACAGGGTGGCAGGACAGAGTGAGTGAGTGCAACCAAAGGAAACACCAGACACTTAAAAAACCATCAGATCTCATGAGACTCACCAAGTCCAGGAGGTCAAGGAAGCAATGAGCCATGTTCCTGCCACTGTATCTAGCCTGGGTGACAGTGAGACACTGTCTCAAAAAAATCTATCTATCTATCTATCTATATTTATTTATATATATATAAATTTATATAAAAATATATATTTATATATAGTAAAGGCATTCTCTTATAAAAATAATAAAATTACATAATAAACATTCAGAAAATAGAGAAAACTTACTCATAATTATATCACTCTAATTTAACCACTGTCAGCATCCAGTATATAAAATAGTGCATTTTAAATTATTTGAGTGTGTTTTTAAGTTTAACATTATGTTAGTTTGGCTTTTAGGGAGGACACAGTAGTACAGGTGAGAATGATAGCTATTAATAGGTACCAGATTTGAGTGTTTACATTGTGTAGTAAAATTTTATATATTTCACTTTATCATAAAAACATGGAAGCATATTTATATTATTTATAGAATAAACATGACTATGTAAATACAAATACCCAGCATTCATACATGTTGTTACAAAGCTTTTCCACACATTGTACTTAAAGATTTCAACACACACATACAGGTTTCCACATAAACCTCCTGGACATGGGGTAGAGCAAGATATTTAAACTCAACACAGCTCAAAAAATAAATAAGAGACCAACTCAGGAAAAATACGAATGTGGTAAATAACAAAACAAGAGAAAAAGTCAAACTGTTTATGAAGTGACAGGAAAGATGATAATACCATAAATCATAGCATTGGCTAAAGGTCAAGGTTCTAAAACAAATTCGAGCATTTCAAAATTGATGAGACAGTTAGTGGTTTTGTTGCTCTAGGGAAATGATAACCAGCATTAGCTGTTTCATACCTATTAAGTAGAGCACGGATAAAAACTGTCATGAGCCTGAGATTGCTCTAATATATGTACTAGGAAGATGTAACAAGCCATGAAGTATTCAGAAATCCCATATACAAAGAAAATTTCAAAGTCAGAGTTCAAGTTTATAGAACTAGTGCGACAGGACTACTTTAATCATATCTGAAGTCATGAGATTAAATATATATTAGATGAGAGTACTACAAGTATAATATGGTTCGGCTCTGTGTCCCCACCCAAATCTCATCTTGAATTGTAATCCCCATAATCCCCAGTGTTGAGGGAGGGACCCGGTGGAATGTGATTAAATCATGGGGGCAGTTTTTCCCATGCTGTTCTCATGATAGTGAGTGAGTTCTTATGAGATGTTTATAAGTGTTTGACAGCTCCTCCTTCATACAAGCTCTCTCTGGCCTGCCACCATGTAAGATGTGCCTGCTTCCCCTTCTGCCATGATTGTAAGTTTCCTGAAGCTTCCCCATGTCCAGTCCCAGCCATGTGGAACTGTGAGTCCATTAAACCTCTTTCCTTTATAAATTACCTAGTCTTGGGCAGTTCTTTATAGCAGTGTGAGAACAGATTAATACACAGTGTGATACCACAGGCCAGATTTATTAGAATATAGTAAATGCTCTACCCAAACCAGTATAATTCCTCACAGTCAGACTATTGTAATGCTCTGAGTAAAGAAATTCACGTTCATTTGTCTTCTTAACATTCTTATCAACAAGTTATTCCTGGAATAAAAGTATCCAAGTTTAATCAAAGATAGTACTCATCCAGGAATCAACCTATTGAATGCTTAGTCCCTGCTCTGCTGCCAACTAGCTGGGTGACTTTGGAGAAATTGCTTAACATCTCTGGGCCTCGGTTCACTCACCTATAAAATGAGAACCTCAGATTAGAGATTCCTTACTAGATACGGATTTTGGTGTCTCCAATTAAAATCTCAAGAGATTATGAAGTTTCCCCACCTCCAGGGAGAGTTTTATTCTATGAGACCTGCACGTCATTTGGGTCACTTCTGTTAAGTCAGGCAAGAAGAAGGAGACAAGAAATTACTCATATAATTTCTTTTAAGTTTAAAAATTAAATAGGGAAAGATGAAGGATTTATTCAACATACATTGAGGGCCTTCTCTGCATGAGGTTCTGTGCTAGCCCCTGGAATGACAGTGGTTACAAGGCTAAGCAAAGGGTTTCACGACCACCCACACCTTGACCCTGTCTGCTCCAGATCAGAGCACCTTGTTGTGTGACTCAGGCCTGATGACTCCTTCCACTTCCAGCGCTAGGAACTCAGCACCATGGGAAGGGCCTGGAAGAGACTCTGGGCTGTGTCATTCACCCCAAAATGTTCAGCAACTAAAAAACAAGACAGAAAACTCTGACAGCATGTTTATTAGAAATGATACCCAGATCTCCAAGTAGAGAGTGTAGGTTCTTGCTAGAGAATGGGGGTTTTATGAAATGTGTGTGTGGGTATTTGTGTGTTCATGTATTTATGTGTCAGTGTGTACTTGTGTGTGAGGGTACGTATGAATATTTGTGTGTAAAACGTGCCGGTATGTGTAGTTTTCTGGGAGTGCATTGTATGTATGTAGTTCTATATGAATGCTTGTAGTTGCATGTGACTGTATTTATGCATAATAAAGTAATGGAGCCTATGTAAGGGTGATGCTTATATGCAAGTTTACAACGTGTATGTGTTGGGGCTGGGAACTGAAAAGCTGAAACACTGCAGATGTAATTTGAGTCATGTGGCTAGCTACTTTTTCATAGGATCCCATCTTGCTGCAGACTTTTGTTTGCTCAACTAATCCTCTTTTGCTTACAATGTCACAAGGCTCACTTTTTTTGGCTTCTGAACAAACAGGCAGGTGTGTGAGGCTGCAAGTATAGTGTCAGCTATTCATGAAATAATTGCATGCACCACCAGCCCAATGTGACAGTCATCATGGACTCACAGCTCCATCCCCAGGCAAGAAAAGGAGTATGTCTTGAGAAATTCTCCATGCCATCCCTCACAGAGACCAGCTGCAGAGCATGGAGCACAAGAAGTGGTAGCAAACAGGCTAAATTGATTCTGGCCTGCCTAAGCGGAGAGGAGCTCTTCAGATGGTTACTATCTTTAACTAGGGTGACGTCCTTGGAGGCGGAGTCCCAGTCTCCTTTTTCTCTGCTATTATCCAGCTGAAATCAAGCCCCTGAATAGTTTCCCTGAACCAAAAGCCAAAGAGAAGTAGTGTCCAATCCATTTATGTTTTAATCGGTGAGTCAGAAGGTAGCAAACCAGGACCGATTGCAGATCCTACTGGCCCATCAGCCATGCCCATAACTCATTCTTTGTGCCAAGAGATGTTTTGCTGTGATACAATTCATCTCCCCAAAATATTTAGCACTGACTAGCTATATAGTTGTAGGTGGACCATCTGGCTTCTCCCTTGCCCATTATTAGAAAACCGATATTGAAGTCCTTCAATTCAGTCTGGGAGTAATTTAAAGCAATACCAAGAGGAAGGAGAAGGAGACCTTTTTATAACAAACTAATTGTCTGCCACACATGTTAATTAATAATCTTCAAAAGTTAAAGGGAGAAAAATAGGTAAACATAAATAAAAGCCAAGGATAGATTGGGAGAATATAGTCACAGTAAATACAACGAAGCATTAACGTCCAGGAAAAAAAGAAATAGTACAAAGTAATAAGAAAAGACAAAGAACTCAGAAGAAAGTGGGCAAGGGCAATGGAAGATGGGGTGGGAGGTGCATTGTCTATCAGAGAATATTTAATGGTAATAAGACCAACCACAAGCCAGTCTGCTTTTTATTGTCATCATGCACAGCAGTCCCAAATAATGTGAGCGGTAGTTTTCCTCCCCGCCATAGATGATCACACCCGCTGTGTGTCCCACCCTCATTTCTAAGCTCCTGGCATGGGATGTGAATGGGCAGTTTGTAGAAGAAGAAATACAAATAACTAAAACACATCAGGTAAATAAAAATAAACAGGCCAGGCATGGTGGCTCACACATGTAATCCCAGCACTTTGGGAGGCCAAGGCGGGCAGATCACCTAAGGTCAGGAGTTCGAGACCAGCCTGGCCAACATGGTAAAGCCCCATCTCTACTAAAAATACAAAAATTAGCCGGGCGTGGTGGCAGGCACGTGTAATTCTAGCTACTTGGGAGGCTGAAGCAGGAGGATCACTTGAACCCGGGAGGTGGAGTTTGCAGTAAGCCAAGACCACGCCATTGGTCTCCAGCCTGGGCAACAAGAGAGAAACTCCATCTCAAAAATAAATAAATAAATAAATAAATAAATAAATAAATAAAATTTTAAAATGACACACAATCACTTTTGCTCATTAGCCTGACAGAACTTTCATACTGATAATACCCAGTATTAGAAAGGATGAGGGCAAATGGGTATACTCAGAAACTGTCAATATGGTATTGGGTCATCTGTCCTTTTCTCGTACATTTGTAGGAGTTCTTTCAAAGGGCAATTTGGAAGTATTGATTATCTTTCCCTAATGTGCAAAAATAAAAATTATTTAGCAAAGAGCAGACATATCGCTTTTTCCTGCCCATGTCCCTTCCTTGGAAAAAATACTTTGTCCTGGATACATGCAGTCTGGATGGGGCAATCAAGCACAGAGCCCTACCCACTCACCCAGTCCTGGCCTCAGGGGACGGGCCTAAAACAGTGTAACACTTGATGGAGTAATTAGTTCGAAGACAGTGGCAGCTCCAGAACTGCCATAGAAGAGGGCTTATGGACTGCAATTGGGTTGAAAGTGGGGCAGGAGACTATTTGGCTTGTCATGAAGTTGCACTTTCACACTAATTTTATTCATACGTTATCTGGGGGTTTGTGTGAACTGAAGCCACTCCGATCCAGTGTGCCCACATGTACCAAGTGGGGTCCAGTCTAACCTAGCTATTGGGTTTTTTTCTGCTGTAATTCTGCCTACCAAGAGGAATCACCTGCAGGTAGAATCAAGCCAAGAGGAGGTGAGTGGAGTTGCAAGAAGAGAAACTTAATCCTGGTAACCATATTTCAGCCCCTGGAACATGTTGGTCTTTTTAGATCCATTAACTTCCCTTTTTTTTTTTTTTTTTTTTTTGAGATGGAGTTTCACTCTTGTTGTCCAGGCTGGGGTGCAGTGGCATGATCTCAGCTCACTGCAACTTCTGCCTCCCGGGTTCAAGTGATTCTCCTGCCTCAGCCTCCCAAGTACCTGGGATTACAGATGCCCACCACCATGCCCAGCTAATTTTTTGTATTTTTAGTAGAGATGGGGTTTCACTATGTTGGCCAGGCTGGCCAGGCTGGTCTCAAATGCCTGAACTCAGGTGATCCACCCGCCTCGGCCTCCCAAAGTGCTGGGATTACAGGTGTGAGCCACTGCGCCCAGCCTAGTTTCCCTTTTTAAGAGGGTATGGTTGCGTTGCTGGATGGGTTGCTGTCATCTGCATCCAAACAGCAATGAGTAGCTGAGATGAGAAGAAGCATGAATGGCTACACCATGGTGGCACACCAAAAGAAAAGAGGTCTAAATTCTAATAATTAACTTCTATGGAAATAGTTCCAAAATCTCATTTCTCATTTTAATTTCTCAACATATCTTTAAAAACTCTTTATTGCAAAAATGATGATTTATTACAAAGTGAATTCTCACATGTAACCCACCACCTGGGTCAAGAAATAGAGCACAGTCAAGCATCCTACAGGTTACCCCTCCCTCCTTCTTAGAGAAAAGCACATTTGTTTTGCCTATGTGTGTATATGAGTGCCTGTGCGTGTGTGCATTTGTGTGTGTAAGGGGGCTGTTTTTTGTTTTTGTTTTTACTTTGTGAAGTTATCCTTTTATGTCTGGCTTCTTTTGCTCAAAACTATCTATGTGCAATTCATCCACGTTTTGGCTTGTAGGAGTAGTTCATTGATTTTCATTGTCATATAGTGATCTATAGTATGAATATACCACAACTTATCTATTCCAATGTTGACTGACATTGGAATTGTTTCCAATTAGTGTCCACTACAGATAATGTTGCTGTGATATTTCCTATGTGTATATGTAGGAGATAAATTGGTGGGTTATATGACATGTGTCTATTTCAGATATAGGAGATACTACCAATCAGTTTTCCAAATAGATTGTAACAATAATTTCAACTACCAGTGTATGAGTGTTCCCATTGATCTATGTCCTCCCCACACATCATGTATCACTTGTTTTCATTTTAGCCATTTGGAAGCGTATAGTAATATCTCACTGTCGTTTTTTTGTTTGTTTGTTTTGTTTTGTTTTTGAGACAGAGTCTCACTCTTTCTCCAGGCTGGAGTGCAGTGGTGTGATTTTGGCTCACTTCAACCTCCACCTCTCGGGTTCTAGCGATTCTCATGCCTCAGCCTCCTGAGTAACTGGGATTACAGGCACACACCACCACACCTGGCTAATTTTTGTATTTTTAGTAGAGACGGGGTTTTGCCATGTTGGTCAGGCTGGCAAAACTCCTGACCTCATGATCCGCCCACCTCGGCCTCCCAAAGTACTGGGATTACAGGCATGAGCCACCGCACCTGGGATCTCACTGTAGTTTTTTTTGTTTTGTTTTGTTTTGAAACAGAGTCTTGCTCTGTCTCCCCAGCTGGAGTTCAGTGGTGCAATCTCAGCTCATGGCAACCTCCACCTCCTGGGCTCCAGCAATGCTCATGCCTAAGCCTCCCGCGTAGCTGGGACTATGGGCGTGCACCACCATGCCTAGCTAATTTTTGTATCTTTTGTAGAGACGGGGTTTTGCCATGTTGCTCAGGCTGGTCTTGAACTCCTGACTTAAGTGATCTGCCTGCCTCAGCCTCCCAAAGTGCTGGGATTACAGGCATGAGCCACGCACCTGACCCTCATTGTAGTTTTAATTGGCCTTTCCTGATGACTAATGAGGTTGAGCACCTTTTTCTATAGTTATTGGTCAGGCGTATAGCCTCTTTCGTGACATGCATATTCATGATGTTTTTTCCCCTCATTTCCTATGGTTTATCTGTTTTTTCTTGTTCATGTGTAGTAATGCTTTATATTTCTGGAAAGTAGTACTTTATTACTTAACAATTACAAGTCAGTTCTGCTATTCTGTGGTTTACCTTTTTATTCTCTTAATATACTTTGATAAAAAGAATTTATCAATTTTAATAGTGTTCAATTTATCAATCTTTTACCTTTTTTGACAAATACATTTGTATTTTGTCTTTGTCATCTTTGTGCTACTTTAGTCATAAATTGAATGTTCAGGTGTATGTGTGTCTTTCTCTCTCTCTCTTTTTTTTTTTTGAGACAGGGTCTCACTCTGTGGCCCAGTCTGGAGTGCAGTGGCGTGGAGCAATCTCAGCTCACTGCAACCTCTGCATCCTGGGCTCAAGTGATCCTACCACCTCAGCCTCCCGAGTAGCTGGGACTACAGGCGCGCATCACCAGCCTGGCTAATTTTGGTATTCTTAGTAGAGACAGGGTTTCTCCATGTTCTCCAGGTCGGTCTTGAACTATTGTGCTCCAGCGATCCACATGCCTCAGCCTCCCAAAGTGCTGGGATTACAGGTGTGAGTCACCGCACCTGACCTATGTGCGTCTTTTTTCTAAACTCTATTCTGTTCAGTTGATTTGTTTATCCTTGCACCAATACCACATAATTTTAATTACTGTAGCTTCATAATAAATCTTTATAGCTGATAATGTAAGTCTTCCTGCTTTGGTGTTCTTCAAAGTATTCTTAACTTCTTAGCCCTTTTACTTTCATATATAATTTAGAATCAGCTTGTCAATCTACACACACAAACACACACACACTGGGGTTTTCATGGGGATTTAATGTATAAATTTAATTTATAATTTAATGTATAAATCAATTTGAAGAGAATTGAGGTTTTCACAATATTGAGTTTTCCAATCCAGGAATGTGGTAAATATCTCAATTTATTTAGTTCTTCTTTGACTATTTTCAGTAACATTGTATATTTTCTTGGTGTCTTTGTTTATTTTTCATTAGGTTTAATTCTAGATGTTTGATGTTTTATGATACAATTGAAAATGACATAGTTATTTAAATTTCACTTCCTATTATTGTTTGCTGCCGATATACAAAAATATAATTTTTTTATGTATTGGCTTTGTAGCTAGCAACCTCATCAGATCCACTAGTTAATTACAATAGGCTATTTGCAGATGTTTTTGGATATTCTAAACACACAATCATGTCATCTAGAAATAATGGCATTTTTTTTCTCCCTTTCCACTCATTATCTCTTTTATTAATTTTTCTTGCATTATTGTACTTGGAAGAACTTCTTGTAGAATTTGAATGTTTATGGTGATAGTGGGCTTCTTAGCTTATTCCTGATCTCAAGGAAAAGCTTACATATTTTGCTATTAAATAGAATGTTTACTCTATGGCATCTGTAGACATTTTCTATCAGATTAAGGACATTCACTTTTATTCCTAGTTTGCTATGAGTGTTTGTCATAAATAGGTGTGAATTTTGTCAAATGCATTTTCTGTGTCTATTTAGATAATCATGATTTTTCTCTTCTGTTAACAAGGCGGGTTACAGTGATTGATTTTCAAATGTCAAGCTAACTTTACGTTTTTAGAACAAATTCAGGTTGGTAAAGAAGTAATATTCTTTTTACATTACTGGATTTGGTTTGCTAGTATTTTGTTTAGGATTCTTGCATCTATGTTCATGGGAGAGATTCTTTGTAATTTTCTTTTTTTACAACGTTCTTGTCATTATAAGTTGGGAAGTATGCCTTACTTTTCTATCTTGGGGGAAAAGTTTGTGTATGATGAGTGTTCTTTTTTTTCTTAAATATTTAGAAGAATTCTTTGGTTAAGTTATCTAGATCTGGAGTTTCTTGTGGAAAGGATTTAAATTGTGGATTTAATTTTCTTTAATATATTTTCCATTTTCTGTGTCAGTTGTGGTATGCTATATTTTTCAAGATATTAATCTATTGCATCTAAATTTTCGTATTTATTGGCACAAATTGTTTATTCTCTTAATTTAAAAAATCTTGCAATATCTGTGGTATTTTCCACTCCTGATAGTAATTGTCTTCTCCCTATGTCTTATCAGAAAGCTATCAATTACAATGTTCACAGACCAAATATTTTTTTTTGAAGTTTTAAATATTTATTTATTTATTATTATTATACTTTAAGTTTTAGGGTACATGTGCACAATGTGCAGGTTAGTTACATACGTATACATGTGCCATGCTGGTGCACTGCACCCACTAACTCGTCATCTAGCATTAGGTATATCTCCCAATGCTATCCCTTCCCCCCTCCCCCCACCCCACAACAGTCCCCAGAGTGTGATGTTCCCCTTCCTGTGTCTGTGTGTTCTCATTGTTCAATTCCCACCTATGAGTGAGAATATGCAGTATTTGGTTTTTTGTTCTTGCGATAGTTTACTGAGAATGATGATTTCCAATTTCATCCATGTCCCTACAAAGGACATGAACTCATCATTTTTTATGGCTGCATAGTATTCCATGGTATACATGTGCCACATTTTCTTAATCCAGCCTGCCATTGTTGGACATTTGGGTTGGTTCCAAGTCTTTGCTATTGTGAATAGTGCTGCAATAAACATACGTGTGCATGTGTCTTTATAGCAGCATGATTTATAGTCCTTTGGGTAGATACCCAGTAATGGGATGGCTGGGTCAAATGGTATTTCTAGTTCTAGATCCCTGAGGAATCGCCACACTGACTTCCACAATGGTTGAACTAGTTTACAGTCCCACCAACAGTGTAAAAGTGTTCCTATTTCTCCACATCCTCTTCAGCACCTGTTGTTTCCTGATTTTTTAATGATTGCCATTCTAACTGGTGTGAAATGGTATCTCATTGTGGTTTTGATTTGCATTTCTCTGATGGCCAGTGATGGTGAGCATTTTTTCATGTGTTTTTTGGCTGCATAAATGTCTTCTTTTGAGAAGTGTCTGTTCATGTCCTTTGCCCACTTTTTGATGGGGTTGTTTGTTTTTTTCTTGTAAATTTGTTTGGGTTCATTGTAGATTCTGGATATTAGCCCTTTGTCAGATGAGTAGGTTGCGAAAATTTTCTCCCATTTTGTAGGTTGCCTCACAGACCAAATATTGACCTTTGTTTTTCTCTATTTTATTTTCTCTATTGTACATTTGTTTTCTATTTCATTCATTGTGTTAATTTCTTCATACTTAATTTGTTGTTCTTTTTCTCATTTCTTGAGCTAGAGTCTTAGATCATTAATTTTCTTCCTTCCCCATCCCAATAAATGCATTTAAGACTACCTAAGAATGGCTTTAACTGCATCCCACAAGTTTTGATCTACTATGTTTCTTATCACTCCATTCAAAATATTTTTAAATTTTCTCTGTGATTTCGTCTTTCACATATGTTTAAAAGTGTATTGATTCATTTCTAAACATTAGACATTTTCTACTTTTATCTTTTAATTAATAGTTTAATTGTGTTACAGTCATGGACTATACTATATGATTTAAATCATTTGAAACATGTTGAAACTACATAGTTTTGCATACAGTCAATCTTGGTAAATGTTCCGCCTGCAGTTGTTGAGTGCAGGCAGTGTTCTATATGTATCAGTTAGGTCATTTTATTAATCCCGTTGTTCAAATCTTCTTTAACCCTGTTGATTATTCATTTGTTTATTTATTTTTGGTCCATTGACCAAAATATTGACCAGTTTTTGGTCCATTGACCAATAAATTCGGTCCTATCAGTTAAAGCTCTTACTATCAGTGTAGTTTTTGTTTTTGTTGTTATTGTTGTTGTGTTTTGAGATAGAGTCTTGCTTTGTCACCCAGGCTGGAGTGCAGTGGCGCAATCTCGGCTCACTGCGATCTCCACCTCCCGGGTTCTAAGCGATTCTCCTGCCTCAGCCTCTGGAGTAGCTGGGATTACAGGTGTGTGCCACCAGGCCCGGCTAATTTTGTATTTTTAGTAGAGACAGGGTTTTGCCATGTTGGCCAGGCTGGCCTCAAACTCCTGACTTCAGGTGATCCACCTGCCTCGGCTTCCCAAAGTGCTAGGATTACAGAAGTGAGCCACTGCACCCAGCCCATTGTAGATTTTTATATGTCTCCATTTTGTTCTATCAGGTATTGTCTTATTATTAGGTGTATAAAAATTTATACTAGCGATATCTTTATGTTGGATTGACCACTTTATTATGAAATATCTATTTTTATCTGCAGTATTGCTTATTGCCTTAAAATCCACTTTGTGTGATATAAGTATGAGCTTATATAAACATGATATAAACATGATATAAGCTGATATAAACATGAGCTTTCTTGTGGTTAATATTTTCATGCTGTATCTTTCTCCACACTTTTATTTTCAATTTTCCCAAATTATTTTAATTTGCAATATGTACTTCTGTACAATATAGAGTCTTGCTTTATGTTGTTTGCTTTATCTAGTCTGACAATTTTTGTCTTCTAATTAGAGATTTTGATTCATATGTATAAAATTAAACTCACCACCTTGCTATTTATTTTATACTTGTGCCATCTGTTTTATGTTTATTTTTATTCCTTTCTTTTTAAATTTTTTTGGATTTTGGATTATATATTTTTATTATATTCCCCTCTCTGTTAGCTATTTTTAGTTATTCAATCTTTCCTTAAGCTTTTAGTGGATACCATAGGCATTTCAACATTCATCTCTGACTTATTAAAGTCTAATGAAAAATATTATTTTGCCACTTCCTGGCCAAAGCAAGGCCTTAGAACATTTTAACGCCATCTAATCCTTTACTCCTATCTTCTGATTCATCATCCAGTTTATGATCATTCTCTCTTCAATTATATCTAAGCCACTGTTATACCAATCCATTGAGTTCTTAATTTCAGCTATAATATTTTCCAGTTTTAGACATTGTATCTTTTTTTTTATAGTTTCCAGTTTTCTTGTACAATTCTCTATCTCATCGTTTAATTTATTGAATGTACAAATTATCATTATCTTAAACTCCACGTCCGATCATTGCAATATCTGGATATCTTAAGTGTTTTTTACCCTGGTTTTCAGCAATTTTGCCTAGAGATATACCAGATATTTTTTGTTTGAATGCAGGGCAGTTTCTGGAGAAAAAAAAAGAAAGAAAGAAAGATGGAGATGATTTAAATCTGTGGAAAGTGTTATCTTCCTGAAGAGAGTACTTATTTTAGCTTCCAGCAGGCAGTTAAGATGGAACCAATTATCTTACCCAATCATAAACTGAGGTGATTTGAAGTTGGGCTTCAGACTTTTTAGGGAACTTTATTTTCTGCAGTGTAATTGTTTGAGGGTCCCAACTAAAAGCATGGAGTGTTTGCCAGGGCCCTAAACCATTAACTAGCTCTAAAAAACAATTTTTGTTTCTGATGCACCATGAAACTGTGGGATGCTTTGCTTAGCGTCTCATCCTCTCAGTCACAGGTTGCATATTTGCAAGAGCGTTCAAGGGGAAAACCAGTCCCAATGTTACTTCATTTCTCTTTTTGCTTTTCTTGACCCTTTCAAGTTTTTGTTGCCTAGCTAGCTCTCCAGTGCCTTCCAACAGACATTCTACCTGTTTTATCAAGTTCTCCTAGTTCTTGGATGCAGGGTTACCCTGCAACAACTGATTCTACCCTTACAAGAAGCAGAATTCCCATCCAGCTTGTCTCTTGAGCATCAATTTCATTATCTTGAGATTCTGAAGATGCATCGTATTTCCTTTGAGCTCTAGTATTTGGGCTCTATGATTTCGGCTCCTCTGAGTTTCTGTTTTATTTAAGAGCCAGCTATGGAGGACCAGGTTTGTTATTTTAGCTAAGATTTTGACCTTTATCATTATCTGATATAATGCAAATATTAAAGGTCAACCACGGTTGAAACTGGGCAAGTAAGTTTTATCCTATGTGCCAAAGAATCTGTCTGAGACCAAAACTGGTCTGGAAGGAAAGTGTGCCACAATAAGTTAATAACGCCAACCCTAGAAGGAGGGGAAGGGGCAGCACATATGCCAGGCATTTGTCAGACGCAGATATGATGACACACATATGGATCCAGCTCTCCGAGGAGCTACTTTGTATCCACTTAAATTTGAGAGACTCATGGCTACCTCACTCCTGCCTCCCTTTGGATGGTATACAAGGATTCACTAAAATGGCAGATATTCACCCCATAAACTAAAGTACTAGCAAAAAACAAATCCCAGTGACTTGTGGTTTCCCATCACTTTGTGTGAGAAGTTTGAATTAAATAGAAATTAAATAGTCTGTTCAGGCTTCTATAACAAAATACCATAGACGGGGTGGCTTACAAACAACAGAAATTTATTTCTTGCAATACTAGAGGCTGAGAAGTCCAGTATCAAGGTACCAGCAGATTCAGTGTGTGGGAGATCTGCTTCTTCATAGACAGCCATCTTCTCACGGTGACTTCACTTGGCAGAAGGGGCAAAAGATCTCTCTGAGGTCTCTTCTATAAGGGCACTAATCCCATTCATGAGGGGTCCACCCCCATGATCTAATTATCACCCAAAGGCCCCACTTCCTAATACCATCAGTTTGAGAGTAAGGATTTCAACATATGAATTTGAGGGGGACACAGTCAGTCCATAATATCAGTTGAGATTCAGCTGTCAGGAAATGAAGGGTAATTATGGTGACCATATTTTCTAAACCGCAAGTGAAAATGCAGTTGGACAAAGCCTAATACTCTTATATCAGCAAGAAAACAGAACATTAGAAATCAAGACTGACCAGGAAAAGCCAGCTCATAGGTATAACAAATATAATTCTGCCACCAGTTCAAGATACTCTAGATTTTTGCTGACTTGGTTTCAAGATGGGTCTTTAGAGAGTTTTCCATATTGATGAGATTTTCCAGCCCAGAGTTATAAGAAGGAAAGGCCTGCCTGCCGTCTCAGCCTCCCAGCTGCTCCCAGACACATCTGTGGGGAGCCAGATAACTGACTCCTAACCTGCTTATTTTAGCCCAGTGGCTTCGCTTCTTGACGTCTCCAGTCTCATGGTCACATTCCAAAGGCCCTCACTCTGAAACTGCCTGCAAGCAGGGACAAACAGCAGCAGCTGCCACCGCACTGATAATGGGTTTGTGTTGCTGCTTGCCCAGAAAGGCTGCTTTGAGCTGATGATTTGCATTCCTGCTTGCCCAAACATACAGCCTCCATGCGGCCGCCAGCTTCTGCACAGAGAGAACAGCAGTGCCACCTACTGAACCGCTGGAGATGTAGCCAGTGACTTGGTCAGCTCAGGCCTGCTTGTCACTAAATCTGGCAGGACTGTATACCCAGCAACTGGACTGAAAACCACCTTTGTACAGTGATTAAGTAGGCCTCCTCTTCTGCCAACTTGAGTGATTGTTTACCACTGTTAGGCTGAAAAAGTCTCAAGGAAGTTTATTTTTCTCTGAACAAATGAAACCAAATTGCAGTTGGGATCCAGGCTGTATCCCACTTCAGTGAGAAATGGGCAAGCCAGCAATTGTGGGGTTGAACATTGAATACAATTAGTGAGTACTTACCCTGTGCTAGACAGTGGGTGAGGCACCAGGATAGAAGTATGAATGAACTACACTAGACAAGCAATAGAAAGATAACGAACCTATACCAGTATTCCACAATTGACAAAATACACTCAAAGAACTCAGCCACAATTTACACCACAGAGAGTATATCTCCAGGGATGGAATTTGGGGGAACCAGCTTTCTATTTTCCCATGGGTTCCATTGCTGCTGTTGCCAAGCTGAGATCCAGAAGCCATGATGACTTCTTCAATGGTTTTTTGGGTTTTTATAAATCATCAATTAACAAATAATATTATGGAATCTTTTTTTTTTTAGACAGAGTTTTGCTCTGCCACTCAGGCTAAAGTGCAATGGTGCAATCTCAGCTTACTGCAACCTCCACCTCCCAGGTTCAAGCGATTCTCCTCCCTCGGCCTCCCAAGTAGCTGGGATTACAGGCATGCTCCACCATGCCTGGCTAATTTTTTGTATTTAGTAGAGACAGGGTTTCACCTTGTTGGTCAGGCTGGTCTCGAACTCCTGACCTCAGATGATCCACCCACCTTGGCCTCCCAAAGTGCTGGGATTACAGGTGTGAGCCACCACGCCTGGCCTATATTTGGAATCTTCTTCACAAAATTGCTGCTTTGCAGATGCCCTAAGTATCTGCTTGGCCTTCCTCTTGGAAAATCTTACCTGGACAACTCTCAAAGTGCTAAATCTTTTTGCAGTATTCACAAACTCATCTATGTGTGTTAATAGCACATTTCTGACCATTATTAATAAAGTATATTTTATATGTTTTTGGTGTCTAATAACATCAGAAAACCTTACTTAAATATGTGCATACATACAAACGTACTTGTACTTGCTTATGTAAGTTAGTAATTAAGCACCCTATTAAGTCGAGAACCCAACACATACTGAATTGGTCACACATTTGCTGCTGAGCAGCAGAAGCTGAACACCCTAAAGGGGACCCTACCATACTGAAAGACACTAATGCTTCAGCCACCGTGTACAGCTGCCATCCAATCATAGTCTAATGAGTTATGCAGGTGTGACTCCTCCTCTAAAAGGAGAGACCAGGTAAATACAAATTATTGGAAATGGGCAAATCAGTGTCATGTTGGACACAATGTTCATAGCTTTAAGACTGATTGCAATATTCACAAACTAAGCTAAAATTTCCTTTTCTTTTTCTTTTTCTTTTTTTTTTTTTTTTTGAGACTCTTGCTCTGTCGCCCAGGCTGGAGTGCAGTGGCATCATCTTGGCTTACTGCCACCTCTGCCTCCCAGGTTCAAGCGATTCTCCTGCCTCAGCCACCCGAGTAGCTGGGATCACAGGCACCTGCCACCGTGCCCGGCTAATTTTTTGTATTTTTTAGTAGAAACAGGGTTTCACCGTGTTAGCCAGGATGGTCTCGATCTTCTGAGCTCGTGATCTGCCCTCCTTGGCCTCCCAAAGTGCCAGGATTACAGGTGTGAGCCACCATGCCCAGCCTAAGCTAAAATTTCTTAAACTACTACTGTGAAAATTATATGTGAAGCAGGATGAAGCAGACGTTAATCCTGCTAAAGTGTCTGGTATTTTACTATGATTTTAGTTTTGAAGTGGGCAATAATTTAAATATTATGCATTAAATATTTACATTAGCTCTTATTTTCACTCATAAATATTCAGTTGTCATGTTTCCTACACATCCCGACTCCCTTCTTTTTGCAAGCTTCTGTGCAAAGTGGCTTTGCAAACATGTTTCCACTCAATCTTTCAGCTGCTGACTTCATAGACTTTTCTTATATGACTTATTCTTTGATTCCCATGATGCAGTCAAAAGGGAGGTTTTCAAGTACTAAATGTGTAAGCGCAAGGCTGCTGTCAGCTGCTACAAGTCCACATTTAGCCATTAGGTGTGCTGCTAGGAGAACAGGCACACACCACCCTGGACATCTCTCAGAACCTTCCACAAAATTCTGAGACCACTCCAGGCCTCATTCTCGCCAAAATACCTGCACTGTTCTAAGGATAGGCATTGTAGCTTATCTAGGTCCCTTTGTTTGAATTTTTATTTTATTTCAATAGTTTTTGGGGTACACGTGGTTTTTTGTTACGTGGATAAGTTCTTTAGTGGTGATTTCTGAGATTTTGGTGCATCAGGTACACCTGAGCAGTGTACACTGTACCCAATATGTAGTCTTTCATCCCTTACCCCCTCCAACTCTTCCCTGCAAGTCCCCAAAGTCCATTATATCATACTTATGCCTTTGCATCCTCATAGCTTAGCTCCCACTTATAAATGAGAACATATGATGATTGGTTTTTCATTCCTGAGTTGCTTCACTGAGAATAATGTCCTCCAGCTCCATCCAAGTTGCTGCAAAGGCCATTATTCCATTCCATTTTATGGCTCAGTAGTATTCCATATTGTCTATATACCACATTTTCTTTTTTAAAAATTATTATTATTATACTTTAAGTTTTAGGATACATGTGCACAACGTGCAAGTTTGTTACATATGTATACATGTGCCATGTTGGTGTGCTGCACCCATTAATTCGTCCTTTAGCATTAGGTATATCTCCTAATGCTATCCCTCCCCCCTCCCCCCACCCCACAACAGGCCCCAGTGTGTGATGTTCCCCTTCCTGTGTCCATGTGTTCTCATTGTTCAATTCCCACCTATGAGTGAGAACATGCGGTGTTTGGTTTTTTTGTCCTTGCGATAGTTTGCTGAGAATGATCGTTTCCAGCTTCATCCATGTCCCTACAAAGGACATGAACTCATCATTTTTATGGCTGCATAGTATTCCATGGTGTATATGTGCCACATTTTCTTAATCCAGTCTATCATTGTTGGACATTTCGGTTGGTTCCAAGTCTTTGCTATTGTGAATACTGCTGCAATAAACATATGTGTGCATGTGTCTTTATAGCAGCATGATTTATAATCCTTTGGGTATATACCCAGTAATGAGATGGCTGGGTCAAATGATATTTCTAGTTCTAGATCCCTGAGGAATCGCCACACTGTCTTCCACAATGGTTGAACTAGTTTACAGTCTCACCAACAGTGTAAAAGTGTTCCTATTTCTCCACATCCTCTCCAGCACCTGTTGTTTCCTGACTTTTTAATGATTGCCATTCTAACTGGTGTGAGATGGTATCTCATTGTGGTTTTGATTTGCATTTCTCTGATGGCCAGTGATGGTGAGCATTTTTTCATGTGTTTTTAGGCTGCATAAACGTCTTCTTTTGAGAAGTGTCTGTTCATATCCTTCGCCCACTTTTTGATGGGTTTGTTTGTTTTCTTGTAAATTTGTTTGAGTTCATTGTAGATTCTGGATATTAGCCCTCTGTCCAATGAGTAGGTTGCAAAAATTTTCTCCCATTCTGTAGGTTGCCTGTTCACTCTGATGGTAGTTTCTTTTGCTGTGCAGAAGCTCTTTAGTTTAATTAGATCCCATTTGTCAATTTTGGCTTTTGTTGCCATTGCTTTTGGTGTTTTAGACATGAAGTCCTTGCCCATGCCTGTGTCCTGAATGGTATTGCCTAGGTTTTCTTCTAGGGTTTTTATGGTTTTAGGTCTAACATGTAAGTCTTTAATCCATCTTGAATTAATTTTTGTATAAGGTGTAAGGAAGGGATCCAGTTTCAGCTTTCTACATATGGCTAGCCAGTTTTCCCAGCACCATTTATTAAATAGGGAATCCTTTCCCCATTGCTTGTTTTTTGTCAGGTTTGTCAAAGATCAGATAGTTGTAGATATGTGGCATTATTTCTGAGGGCTCTGTTCTGTTCCATTGGTCTGTATCTCTGTTTTGGTACCAGTATCATGCTGTTTTGGTTACTGTAGCCTTGTCGTATAGTTTGAAGTCAGGTAGCGTGATGCCTCCAGCTTTGTTCTTTTGGCTTAGGATTGACTTGGCAATGCGGGCTTTTTTTTTGGTTCCATATGAACTTTAAAGTAGTTTTTTCCAATTCTGTGAAGAAAGTCATTGGTAGCTTGATGGGGATGGCATTGAATCTATAAATTACCTTGGGCAGTATGGCCATTTTCACGATATTGATTCTTCCTACCCATGAGCATGGAATGTTCTTCCATTTGTTTGTATCCTCTTTTATTTCATTGAGCAGTGGTTTGTATTTCTCCTTGAAGAGGTCCTTCACATCCCTTGTAAGTTGGATTCCTAGGTATTTTATTCTCTTTGAAGCAATTGTGAATGGGAGTTCACTCATGATTTGGCTCTCTATTTGTCTGTTATTGGCGTATAAGAATGCCTGTGATTTTTGCACATTGATTTTGTATCCTGAGACTTTGCTGAAGTTGCTTATCAGCTTAAGGAGATTTTGGGCTGAGATGATGGGGTTCTAGATATACAATCATGTCGTCTGCAAAGAGGGACAATTTGACTTCCTCTTTTCCTAATTGAATGCCCTTTATTTCCTTCTCCTGCCTGATTGCCCTGGCCAGAACTTCCAACACTATGTTGAATAGGAGTGGTGAGAGAGGGCATCCCTGTCTTGTGCCAGTTTTCAAAGGGAATGCTTCCAGTTTTTGTCCATTCAGTATGATATTGGCTGTGGGTTTGTCATAGATAGCTCTTATTACTTTGAGATATGTCCCATCAATACCTAATTTATTGAGAGTTTTTAGCATGAAGGGCTGTTGAATTTTGTCAAAGGCCTTTTCTGCATCTGTTGAGATAATCATGTGGTTTTTGTCTTTGGTTCTGTTTGTATGCTGGATTACGTTTATTGATTTGCATGTGTTGAACCAGCCTTGCATCCCAGGGATGAAGCCCACTTGATCATGGTGGATAAGCTTTCTGATGTGTTGCTGGATTCAGTTTGCCAGTATTTTATTGAGGATTTTTGCATCAATGTTCATCAAGGATATTGGTCTAAAATTCTCTTTTTTTGTTGTGTCTCTGCCAGGCTTTGGTATCAGGATGATGCTGGCCTCATAAAATGAGTTAGGGAGGATTCCCTCTTTTTCTATTGATTGGAATAGTTTCAGAAGGAATGGTACCAGCTCCTCCTTGTACCTCTGGTAGAATTCGGCTGTGAATCCATCTGATCCTGGACTTTTTTTGGTTGGTAAGCTATTAATTATTGCCTCAATTTCAGAGCCTGTTATTGGTCTATTCAGAGATTCAACTTCTTCCTGGCTTAGTCTTGGGAGAGTGTATGTGTCGAGGAATTTATCCATTTCTTCTAGATTTTCTAGTTTATTTGCGTAGAGGTGTTTATAGTATTCTCTGATGGTAGTTTGTATTTCTGTGGGATCGGTGGTGATATCCCCTTTGTCATTTTTTATTGCGTTTATTTGATTCTTCTCTCTTTCCTTCTTTATTAGTCTTGCTAGTGGTCTATCAATTTTGTTGATCTTTTCAAAAAACCAGCTCCTGGATTCATTGATTTTTTGAAGGGTTTTTTGTGTCTCTATTTACTTCAGCTCTGCTCTAATCTTAGTTATTTCTTGCCTTCTGCTAGCTTTTGAATGTGTTTGCTCTTGCTTCTCTAGTTCTTTTAATTGTGACATTAGGGTGTCAATTTTAGATCTTTCCTGCTTTCTCTTGTGGGCATTTAGTGCTATAAATTTCCCTCTACACACTGCTTTGAATGTGTCCCAGAGATTTTGATATGTTGTGTCTTTTTTCTCACTGGTTTCAAAGAACATCTTTATTTCTGCCTTCATTTCGTTATGTACCCAGTAGTCATTTAGGAGCAGGTTGTTCAGTTTCCATGTAGTTGAGCAGTTTTGAGTGAGTTTCTTAATCCTGAGTTCTAGTTTGATTGCACTGTGGTCTGAGAGACCGTTTGTTATAATTTCTGTTCTTTTACATTTGCTGAGGAGTGTTTTACTTCCAACTATGTGGTCAATTTTGGAATAGATGTGGTGTGGTGCTGAAAAGAATGTATATTCTGTTGATTTGGGGTGGAGAGTTCTGTAGATGTCTATTAGGTCTGCTTGATGCAGAGCTGAGTTCAATTCCTGGATATCGTTGTTAACTTTCTGTCTCATTGATCTGTCTAATATTGACAGTGGGGTGTTAAAGTCTCCCATTATTATTGTGTGGGAGTCTAAGTCTCTTTGTAGGTCACTAAGGACTTGCTTTATGAATCTGGGTGCTCCTGTATTGGGTGCATATATATTTAGGATAGTTAGTTCTTCTTGTTGAATCGATCCCTTTACCATTATGTAATGGCCTTCTTTGTCTCTTTTGATCTTTGTTGGTTTAGAGTCTGTTTTATCAGAGACTAGGATTGCAACCCCTGCCTTTTTTTGTTTTCCATTTGCTTGGTAGATCTTCCTCCATCCCTTTATTTTGAGCCTATATGTGTCTCTGCATGTGAGATAGGTCTCCTGAATACAGCACACTGATGGGTCTTGACTCTTTATCCAATTTGCCAGTCTGTGCCTTTTAATTGGAGCATTTAGCCCATTTACATTTAAGGTTAGTATTGTTATGTGTGAATTTGATCCTGTCATTATGATGTTAGCTGGTTATTTTGCTCGTTAGTTGATGCAGTTTCTTCCTAGCCTCAATGGTCTTTACAATTTGGCATGTTTTTGCAGTGGCTGGTACCAGTTGTTCCTTTCCATGTTTAGTGCTTCCTTCAGGAACTCTTTTAGGGCAGGCCTGGTGGTGACAAAATCTCTCAGCGTTTGCTTGTCTGTGAAGTATTTTATTTCTCCTTCACTTATGAAGCTTAGTTTGGCTGGATATGAAATTCTGGGTTGGAAATTCTTTTCTTTAAGAATGTTGAATATTGGC
This sequence comes from Pan troglodytes, assembly GCF_028858775.2. NCBI lineage: Eukaryota > Metazoa > Chordata > Mammalia > Primates > Hominidae > Pan > Pan troglodytes. Next base: position 151,067,707 of record NC_072403.2, on the reverse strand, counting down.
CCCCACTCTCTTCTGGCTTGTAGAGTTTCTGCTGAGAGATCAGCTGTTAGTCTGATGGGCTTCCTTTTGTGGGTAACCCGACCTTTCTCTCTGGCTGCCCTTAACATTTTTTCCTTCATTTCGACTTTGGTGAATCTGACAGTTATGTGTCTTGGAGTTGCTCTTCTCGAGGAGTATCTTTGTGGCGTTCTCTGTATTTCCTGAATTTGAATGTTGGCCTGCCTTGCTAGATTGGGGAAGTTCTCCTGGATAATATCCTGCAGAGTGTTTTCCAACTTGGTTCCATTCTCCCTGTCACTTTCAGGTACACCAATTAGATGCAGATTTGGTCTTTTCACTAGTCCCATATTTCTTGGAGGCTTTGTTCATTTCTTTTTATTCTTTTTTCTCTAAACTTCTCTTCACAGTTCATTTTATTCATTTCGTCTTCCATCGCTGATACCCTTTCTTCCAGTTGATCGCATCGGTTACTGAGGCTTGTGCATTTGTCACGTAGTTCTCGTGCCGTGGTTTTCAGCTCCATTAGGTCCTTTAAGGACTTCTCTGCATTGGTTATTCTAGTTATCCATTCGTCTAATTTTTTTCAAAGTTTTTAACTTCTTTGCCATTGGTTCAAACTTCCTCCTTTAGCTCGGAGTAGTTTGATCTTCTGAAGCCTTCCTCTCTCAACTCGTCAAAGTCATTCTCCATCCAGCTTTGTTCCGTTGCTGGTGAGGAGCTGCGTTCCTTTGGAGGAGGAGAGGCGCTCTGATTTTTAGAGTTTCCAGTTTTTCTGCTCTGTTTTTTCCCCATCTTTGTGGTTTTATCTACCTTTGGTCTTCGATGATGGTGACGTACAGATGGGTTTTTGGTGTAGATGTCCTTTCTGTTTGTTAGTTTTCCTTCTAACAGTCAGGATCCTCAGCTGCAGGTCTGTTGGAGTTTACTGGAAGTCCACTCCAGACCCTGTTTGCCTGGGTATCAGCAGCGGGGGCTACAGAACAGCAGATATTGGTGAACCGCAAATGCTGCTGCCTGTTCGTTCCTCTGGAAGTTTTGTCTCAGAGGAGTACCCAGCCGTGGGAGGTGTCAGTCCGCCCCTACTGGGGGGTGCCTCCCAGTTAGGCTACTCAGGGGTCAGGGACCCACTTGAGGAGGCAGTCTGCCCATTCTCAGATCTCAAGCTGCATGCTGGGAGAACCACTACTCTCTTCAAAGCTGTCAGACAGGGACATTTAAGACTACAGAGGTTATTGCTGTCTCTTGTTTGTCTGTGCCCTGCCCCCAGAGGTGGAGCCTACAGAGGCAGGCAGGCCTCCTTGAGCTGTGGTGGGCTCCACCCAGTTCGAGCTTCCTGCCGCTTTGTTTACCTACTCAAGCCTGAGCAATGGCAGGTGCCCCTCCCCCAGCCTCACTGCCACCTTGCAGTTTGATCTCAGACTGCTGCGCTAGTAATGAGTGAGGCTCCGTGGGCGTAGGACCCTCCGAGCCATGCGCGGGATATAATCTCCTGGTGTGCCGTTTGCTAAGACCATTGGAAGAGCGCAGTATTAGGGTGGGAGTGACCCGATTTTCCAGGTGCCATCTGTCACCCCTTTCTTTGACTAGGAAAGGGAATTCCCTGACCCCTTGCACTTCCCGGGTGAGGCGATGCCTCGCCCTGCTTTGGCTCACACACGGTGCACTGCACCCACTGTCCTTCACCCACTGTCCAGCATTCCCCAGTGAGATGAACCCAGTACCTCAGTTGGAAATGCAGAAATCACCCATCTTCTGCGTCGCTCACGCTAGGAGCTGTAGACTGGAGCTGTTCCTATTCGGCCATCTTGGCTCCACCCACATTTTCTTTATCTACTTGTTGGTTGATGGGCATTTAGGTTGGTTCCATATTTTTGCAATTGTGAATTGTGCTGCTGTAAACATGTGTGTGCATGTGTCTTTTTAATAAAATGAATTCTTTTCCTTTGGGTAGATACCCAGTAGTGGGATTGCTAGATTGGATGGTAGTTCTACTTTTTGTTCTTTAAGGGATCTCCATACTGTTTTTCATAGTGGTTGAACTAGTTTACATTCCCACCAGCAGCATAAAAGTGTTCCCTCTCACCACACCCCCCTCCAACATCTGTTTTTTTTTAAATTTTTTATTTATGGCCATTCTTGCAGGAATAAGGTGGTAGCTCATTGTGGTTTTAACTTGCATTTTCCTCATAATTAGTGATGTTGAGCATTTTTTCATATGTTTGTTGGCTGTTTGTATATCTTCTTTTGACAATTGTCTATTCATATTCTTTGCCCACTTTTTGATGGGAGTATTTTTTCTTGTTGATTTGTTTGAGTTCCTTGTAGATTCTGGATATTAATCCTTTGTCAGATGCATAGTTTACAAATATTTTCTCTCATTCTGTGGGTTGTCTGTTTACAACACTGAATACTTCTTTTGCTATGCAGAATCTTTTCGGTTTAATTAGGTCCCATTTATTTTTGTTTTTGTTGCATTTGCTTTTGAGTTCTTAGTCATGAATTCTTTGTCTATGCCAATGTCTAAAAGAGTTTTTCCAATGTTATCTTCTAGAATTTTTATGGTTTCAGGTCTTACATTTAAGTCTTTGATCCACCCTGAGTTGATTTTTGTATAAGGTGAGAGATGAGGATCCAGTTTCTTTCTTCTACATGTGGCTTGCCAGTTTTCCTAGCACCTTTTATTGAATAGGGTATCCTTTCCCCACTTTATCTTTTTGTAAGCTTTGTCAAAGATCAGTTGGCTATTAGTATTTGGCTTTATTTCTGGGTTCTCTATTCTGTTCCATTGGTCTACGTACATGATTTGTTCTTTTAGCTTAGCCTTCCTTTGGCTAGGTGGGCTCTTTTTTGGTTCCATATGAATTTTAGGTGTGTTTCTTCTAGTTCTGTGAAGTAGGATGATAGTATTTTGATGGGAATTGCATTAAATCTGTAGATTGCTTTTGGCAGTATGGTCATTTTCACAATATTAATTCTACCCATCCATGAACATGGGATGTGTTTCCATTTGTTTGTGCCATCTATGATTTCTTTCCGCAGTGTTTTGTAGTTTTCCTTGTAGAGATCTTTCACCTCCTTGATTAGGTATATTCCTAAGTTTTTGTTTGTTTGTTTGTCTTTTACAGCTATTGTAAAAGAGGTTGAGTTCTTGATTTGATTCTCAGCTTGGTCATTGTTGGTGTATAGTAGGATTAGTGATTTGTGTACATTAATTTTGTATCCTGAAATATCGCTGAATTCATTTACCAGTTCTAGGAGCTTTTTCAATGAGTCTTTAGGGTTTTCTAGATATACGATCATGTCATCAGCAAACACCTACATTTTGACTTCCTCTTTACCGATTTGGATGTCCTTTATTTCCTTCTCTTATCTAACTGCTATGGCTAGGACTTCCAGTACTATGTTGAATGGAAGCGGTGAAAGTGGGCATCCTTGTCTTGTTCCAGTTCTCAAGGGGAATGCTTTCAACTTTTCCCCATTCAGTACAATATTGGCCGTGGGTTGTCACATATGGCTTTTATTACCTTCAGCTATGTCCCTTCTATGGCAATTTTGCTGAAGGTTTTTATAAAAAAGGGATGCCAGATTTTGTCAAATGCTTTCCTGTGTCTATTGAGATGATCACATTATTTTTGTTTTTAATTGTGTTTATGTGATATATCACATTTACTGACTTGCATATGTTAAACCATCCCTGTAAACCCATATGAAACCCACTTGATCATGGTGGATTATGTTTTTGAAGGGCTTTTGAATTTGGTTAGCTAGTATTTTGTTGAGGATTTTTGCATCTATGTTCATCACAGATATTGGTCTGTAGTTTTCTTTTTTTGTTATGTCCTTTTCTGGCTTTGGTATTAGGATGATATTGGCTTCATAGAATGATTTAGGAAGGATTTCCTCTTTCTCTATCTTTTGGAATAGTTTCAGGATTGTCACGAATTCTTTTTTAGATGTCTGGTAGAATTCAGCAGTGAATCCATCTGGTACTGTACTTTTTTTGTTGGTAATTTTTTAAATTACTGATTCAATCTCATTGCTTGCTATTGGTCTGTTTAGAGTTTCCATTTTTTTCCTGATTTAATCTAGAAGGGTTGTATATTTTCAGGAATTTATCCATCTCCTCTAGATTTCCTAGTTTGTGTGCATAAAGGTGTTCATAGTAGTCTTGAATGATCTTTTGTATTTCTGTGGTATTGGCTGTAATATTTCCAGTTTCTCTCTCTCTCTCTCTCTCTTTTTTTTTTTTTTGTTTGAGACTGAGTCTCACTCTGTCATCCAGGCTGGAGTGCAGTGGTGCGATCTTGGCTTACTGCAACCTCCACCTCCCAGGCCCAAGCAATTCTCATACGTCAGCCTCCTGACTAGCTGGGATTATAGGTGCGCACCACCATGCCCAGCTAATTTTTGTACTTTTAGTAGAAACAGCATTTTGCCATGTTGGCCAGGCTGGTCTCAACTTCCTGGCCTCAAGCAATCTGCCCACCTCGGCCTCCCAAAGTGCTGGGATTACAAGCGTGAGCCACCGCGCCTGGCCCTATTTCATTTCTAATTGAACTAGATTGGATGCTCTCTCTTCTTTTCTCAGTTAGTCTCACTAACGGGCCATCAATTTTTTTGCTCTTTTCAAAGAACCAACTTTTTGTTTCATTTATTGTTCGTAGTTCTTTTTGTTTCAATTTTATTTCAGTCTGCTATGATCTTTGTTATTTCTTTTCTTCTGCTGGGCTTGTATTTAGTTTGTTCTTGTTTCTCTAGTTCTTTGAGATGTGACATTGGGTCGTCTATTTGTGCTCTTTCAGACTTTTTGATGTAGATGTTTAATGCTATGAACTTTCCTCTTAGCACTGCTTTTGCTGTATCCCAGAGGTTTTGATAAGTTGTGTCACTATTATCATTCATTTCAAAGAATTGTTTAATTTCCATCTTGATTTCATTATTAATCCAAAGATCATTCAAGGGCAGATTATTTACTTTCCATGTATTTGTATAGTTCTGAGGATTCCTTTTGGAGTTAACTTCCAATTTTATTCCATTGTGGTCTGAGAAGGTCCTTGATATGATTTTGACTTTCTTAAATGTATTAAGACTTGTTTTGTGGCCTATCATATGGTCTGTCTTGGAGAATATTCCACATGCTGATGAGAATAATGAATATTCTGCAGTTATTGGGTAGAATTTTCTATAAATATCTGTTAGGTCCATTTGTTCTAGGGTGTAGTTTAAGTCTATTTTTTCTCTGTTGACTTTCTGTCTTGATGATCTGCCTAATGCTGTCAGTGGAGTACTGAAGTCCCGCACTATTATTTTGTTCCTATCCATCTCATTTCTTAGGTCTCGTAGTAATTATTTTATAAATTTGGGAGCTCCAGTGTTAGGTGCATATGTAATATCTTCCTGTTGGACTAATCCTTCTATCACTATATAATGTCCTTCTTTGTCTGTTTTTACAGTTGTTGGTTTAAAGTCTGCTTTATCTAAGAATAACTACTGCTGCTCGCTTTTGGTTTCCATTTGTGTGGAATATCTTTTTCCACCCCTTTACCTTAAGTCTATGTGAGGTCTTATGTGTTAGGTAAGTCTCATGAAGACAGCAGACACTTGGTTGGTAGGTTTTTAAAAATCCATTCTGCCATTCTGTATCTTTTTTTTTTTTTTTTTTTGAGATGGAGTCTCACTCTGTCGCCCAGGCTGGGGTGCAGTGGCGCGATCTCAGCTAACTACAACCTCCGCCTCTGCCTCCTGGGTTGAAGCGATTCTCCTGCCTCAGCCTCCCAAGTAGCTGGGAATACAGGCACATGTCACCACGCCTGGCTAATTTTTTGTGTTTTTAGTAGAGATGGGGTTTCACCATGTTAGCTAGGATGGTCTCAATCTCCTGACTTCGTGATCCGCCCACCTTGGCCTCCCAAAGTGCTGGGATTACAGGCTTGAGCCACCATGCCCCTGACCCATTCTGTATCTTTTAGGTGGAGCATTTAGGCCATTTACATTCAATGTTAGTATTGAGATGTGAGGTACTGTTCTATTCATCATGTTAGTTGTTGCCTAAATACCTTGTTTTTTATCATTGTGTTATTATTTTATAGGCCCTGTGAGACTCATGCTTTCAGAATGCTTGATTTTACTGTATTTTCAGGTTTTGTTTCAAGACTTAGAAGCGCTTTTAGCATTTCTTGTAGTGCCGGTTTGGTAGTGGCAAATTCTCTAAGCATTTGTTTGTTTGCAAAAGACTTTATCTCTCCTTCATTTATGAAGCTTAGTTTTGCTGGATACAAAATTCTTGGATGACAATTATTTTGTTTCAGGAAGTTAAAGATAGGATCCCAATCCCTTCTAACTTGTAAGGTTTCTGCTGAGGAATCTGCTGTTAATCTGATAAGTTTTCCTTTATAGGTTACCTGATGCTTTTGTCTCATAGCTCTTTAGATTCTTTCCTTCATCTTGACTTTAGATAACCTGATGACTATGTTCCTTGGTGATGATCTTCTGGCGATGACTTTTCCAGGACAGCTTCTTATAGCTGGATGTCTAGATTCCTAGCAAAGCCAGGGAAGTTTTTCTCAGTTATTCCCTCAAATAGGTTTTCCAAACTTATAGGTTTCTCTTCTTCCTCTGGAACACCAAATATTCTTAGGTTTGGACATTTTACTTAATCCCATATTTCTTGGAGACTTTGTTCTTTTTTTTTTTCTTTTCTTTTTTCTTTGTCTTTGTCTGATTGGGTTAATTCAAAAGCCTTTTCTTCCAGCTCTGAAATTCTTTCTTCTACTTGTTCTAGTCTATTGTAGAAACTTTCCACTCCATTTTGTATTTTGCTAAGTGTGTCTTTCATTTCCAGATGTTCTGAATGTTTTTTTCTCTATGATATCTATTTCTCTGGAAAATTTTTCATCCATATCCTGGACTATTTTTTAAATTTCTTTAAGTAGCCCGTAATTCCAGCACTTTGGGAGGCTGAGGCGGGTGGATTACTTGAGGTCAGGAGTTTGAGACCAGCCTGGCCAACATGGTGTAACCCCATCTCTACTAAAAATAAAAAATTTGCCAGGTGTGGTGGTGCATGCCTGTAATCCCAGTTACTCAGGAGTCTGAGGCAAGAGAATTGCTTGAACCCAGAGGGCTGCCAAGAGTTGCTGTAATGCCCTGACTTGGTTGGCCTCCAGCCAGGAGGTGGCGCTTGCAAGAGAGCACCAGCTGTGGCAGTAACAGTGGGATGTGAGCTTGCCCTAAGTTGGCCAGGGGAAGTATTCTGGTTTCTCAGGCAATGGGCTCCCAAGAGTTTATGTCCTTTGTGTTAAGCTCTCAGGGCAGGTAGAGAAATACCATCAGGTGAGGGCAGGGTTAGGCAGGTCTGAGCTCAGACTCACCTTGGGCAGGGCTTGCCACAGCCACTGTGGGGATGGGGGGTGGTTCTCAGGCCATTGGGATAATGTTCCATAGGGGAGTACAATTGACTCTGGTATACAGTAGAGTTTACAAGGGGAGTGGAGAATAGCTGGGTGAATGATAGGCCTCACCCAGCTCCCATGCAGTTGGCGAGGCTGGTCTCAATCCTGCAATGCCCTGCTAACAGTGCTGGGTTTAGATCCAGGCAGCCTGCACATAGAACTCAGACCTGCCCCAGGCTATAAGCTTCTGCACTGAGAAAGCAAGCAGGGCTTTTAGGCTTCACCCCTCCCATCTGCCCACAATGCCAGGTGCCTAGCTCCTGTGCTTGTGTCTGTAGCACACTTCCCACTTGCCCCCCAGATTCTGATCAAGGGAGTTCATGCCCACTCAAAATCGTGTCACAAAATTCACTTGGGAGCTTCTTTCACCCTGTGACCCCTCCCTGGGTCCACTGGCTGCCTTCCCCAAAGGCCTCTATGAGATATAGTTAGGGATGGCTTCCCTGGGCTCGAGCTGGAGAATGGGAGTGCTGCAGAGTGGGAGTGCTGCAGAGTGCCTCCATCAAGAAGAATATAACAATTAGGACATTAGGCTGGGAGCAGTGGCTCATGCCTGTAATCCCAGTACTTTGGGAGGGCGAGGTGGGTGGATCACAAGGTCAGGAGTTCAACACCAGCCTGGCCAACATGGTGAAACCCCATCTCTACTAAAAAATGCAAAAATTAGCCGGGCATGGTAGCCCTAGTGGGCACCTGTAATCCCAGCTACTTGGGAGGCAGAGGCAGGAGAATTGCTTGAACCTGGGAGGTGGAGGTTGCAGTGAGCTGAGATCGTGCCACTGCACTCCAGCCTGGGTGACAGAGCAAGACTCCTTCTCAAAAAAAAAAAAAAAAATTAGGACATTAATGGAAACTTCATTTCAGCAAGCTGTCTAACATGTCAGAGAATAGAGAGATGCACTTGAAGTTTGGAGAAGCACAGTTTGCTCTAAACCAAGGCTTTAAATAGGAATGTTTTTTTAAAAAATTCATACATATACCAGAACACCGATGAATTTTTTTTCCTCTTGTCCCAATTTCAACTCAAGTCCCAAGACTAAGTATAAATGCTAAGGTACCTCACATTCTAGAGTGGAACTGGACTGTCTTTGCAGAAATTTTAGGAAGTGGCCTCAAATCACCATCAGTGGTCTGTCAACCACATTTAGCTTATATTTGAGAAAACATGAATGATGAAGAGGGGAAACACTGATGGGTGTGGATGACTTTGAGGAGAATTGTTAGACTGCTGAGCAATTTCTCTCTTCTTCCTTTGACAGGGTGCATAGTATGAGAAGACTTAAGAGATGGGTAGAGAAAAACTAAAAAGCATCCAGAGAGGTAGGGGGAAAAAAAGCCAGAAGAGTACATTGTCATGGAAACCAAGGGAAGAAAGTGTTTCAAGAAAAAGGGAGTAGGCAGCTTTATCAGGTGCTGCTGAGAGGTTAAGCTAAGAAATGAAAAGCACTTATTGTATTTAGCAATTATGGGACACTGGCTTCCTTGATTAGAGCAATTTTCCCCAGAGTGGTAAGGGTGGAAGTGAGATTGCAGCAGGTGAAGCGCTAATGAGAGAAAATCCAGACAATTCTTTGAATTAGGCTGTGAAAGGAGAGAGAAAGGCTAGTAACTGAAGGTACATGTAAATTCCAGGGAAGAACTTTTAAGATTTAAAAATAAGAGTATATTTATCCAAAGGAAAGAAAATATGTGTAGCAAAGAGATATCTGCACCCCCATGTTTATTGCAGCATTGTTCATAATAGACATATTGTCATAATAGACAATACATGGAATCAACCTAAGTGTCCATCAGCAGATGACTGGATAAAGAAAATGTGGTATTTATATACAAATAATGGAATACTATTCAGTCATAATAAAGAATGAAATCCAGTCTTTCATAGCAACGTGAATGAGATTAGAGGATATTAAGTGAAATGAGCCAGGCACAGAAAGATAAATACTGTGTGTTCTCACTCATATGTGGGAGCTTAAAAACTTCTGCTCATAGAAGTAGAGAATAGAATGATAGTTACTAGAAGCTGGGAAGGCAGGGAGGGAGGATAGGGAGAGGCGGTTTACAGATACAAAATTACAGCTAGATAGAAGGAATAAGTTCTAGTGTTCTATACTGCTATAAGGTGACTAGTTAACAATAATTTCTTGTATATTTTCAAACAACTAGAAGAGATGATTTTGAATGTTTCTAACACAAAAAATGATAAATATTGGAGGTGATGGATATGCTAATTATCCTGATTTGATGATTATACATTGTATACATGTATCAAAATATCACACTGTACTTTAGAAATATGTACAATTATTACATGTCAATTTTAAAAGATTTACTAGAAAAATAAGAGTATAAAGCACTCAAGGAAAATTAACCTGCAATGTCATATGTACTACACAGAGACAATATCCTACAGCATAGTGAAAGCTGTGGGTCTTGAAGAGCTATATGTACATACACGTAACTTTTTAATAATCTTTAAAACAAAGATCAAAGTTTATTTGTTTAGGTCCCATTACACAACCAAAATAAAAATAAAATATAAAAGAAACCAAATGATTGAAGTTTGAAATTCCTAAAATGGCCAATTTGTACAATAGTGGAAAATTTGATCAAGGTTTCTGAGAAGTCCAGGGCTTTTTCAGCTAAACCAGAGGTCACATGATTTGCATCACTGAAATGGTTCTTGGTTAGTCCAGTAGAAAAGAATGTACAACCACGTATACATGGATATGATCTATGCCAGTTAGATTCCTGATAAAGTCAGTCTGGGACAGGTTTCTGAACTGTACTATGTAACTAGATACAACTGAGAAACTTTCAAATGGAAATTTCGTATGGCATCATTTCAATCAAAAGAAATAATAAAACTAAAAATATGTATCACTATTAGAGGAGAAAGCAGTGGTTATGGTGTGGGTACTGCAGTAAGTGACTGGCCGTAGCATGCTAGGAAGGTAATGTTGTAACGAGTAGGAAGCAGTTAATTTTCCCTGGTGCTTTCAGCTTTGAGGCCAGTCTAAGGCTTTTCTCCAGCATGTTTATAGCAAGGTGTTTGAGTCAGCCAGTGTGAGCAGGGTAATGCTTTCTGTCTTCCATTTCTTTTTTCACACAGCCAAATAAAAACACAGACAAACCAACCAACCAAGCACTGACGAGCCAGTAAAGAGGGAACTGTGGGGGAATCAGGGCTGAGAGAATCTCTGATACAGCAGCGGAAATAGGTAAAATGTACTAGCATTAGAGAAGTGTCAAAAGACAAAAATCTCAACAAATGTAGTTAAATGATTTAATTGGCATTTACTTGCAATTCATGAATTGGGCAGCATCTCACCTAAAAATAGGCACTATGCTGGAGGCATGTTGGAGCAGTCAATTTTTGTAAGGTAGCTTGAGCAGGAACAAAAAAAAAACAACATAATACAAAGAGTGGATTGGTTAACATCAGGTTATAAGGGTTAAAGCAGGAGGGAATTCCTTATCGTGCCAGCTAACACTGGCCTATTTGGGGGATTTGTCTATCATCTCTCCTGATTTTTTGGAAGGTCAGATTACCAATTTAGTTTCAGTTTGGTGATGTGGAGCTTCAGCGTGAGTGACTCCATTTTGATTCTGTCTGTTCTATTGGGGCCTGATGCAGGAGCTCAGTCCAAAACACTGGCCTCCATCAATTTCACTTCACAGGAAATTGGACAACTCTTTAAAGATAAGAAAGATGGAATAAAGTTCCAGATATTGTGAAGTTTGGTAATTTGGTGGCAAGAAGTTGAAGGATTTTTAAATTTATTTCAATGTAAAGTAAAAGGCAAGGTTATCTCCTGTGAATGAGGAGGAGGGGTTGGTGGGTTGGGTTTAAAGAGAATCGAGAAGAGATTTAAATATAAAAGCTGCCAGGAAGAATAGGGGAGGAAAAATGATTAAAAGAGCATGAGACTGTAGATCTATTGAGACTGGATAGAGACCAGGAAGGTAAAATGACCCAGATGCATGGTATGGGGTGTTCTCCAGCAGCTGCCCAGGCTATGACTAGGCTCAGAGAAGGCAGCCCAAAGTTGGTGTTTTGTCACTGCAGTTACAAGGGGTAACAAGAAAAATATTGACAAGATGGGAATTGTAACACTAGGTCATGAAATTTAGGCTGGACTGGGGTATCAGTCCCTCAATAAATCTTTGTTAACAGGGAAGTGAAAGAAAATAGAAACCTAATGGAGACATCCCACCAACATAATCACTGAGCCCTACTGATTTTACATCCCAAATCTCTGTCCATTCTCTCCACCTCTCTCCACTTCCACTCTCACTACATGGTCACCAGCATCTCTTACCTCCTGACTCATCTCCCGACATCCACCATTGATCATGGCATCCCAAAATTACTTATTAAATACCTAAATCTTCATTGTTTTTCCCTGCTCAATATCCTTCCATGGTGTGCTAGACAGGGTCCTCGCTAAACATGGAGGTCCTTTGACCACGCTACATAAGGCATGGTCTTTTATTTCTCTCACCCTACGGGTACTCTTATCTGCCATGCTCCAGGTAGCAAATGTCCCTCTTAAAATATATAGCCTAGATCGTAGACACCAAGACAGGATTAAACATGCAATGGTATTATTAGGGGAGATGCCCGTGAGAGAAAATAGAGAAACAGAAGACACTGGAAGAGCTGTCGGTACACAATGCAGATCTGGCCGCAAATGTAGAAGAGAGGGAAGGAAGGTGGGAGAGCCCTGGATTACCAGGGAGCCTGAGGAAAAGCTGGCAAGGCTGCAGGGGAGTCCTCAGCTAAGAATGGCCTTCAAAGGAGTCCCATATCTTCTAGGAATGGGCCCGCCTTGATCACCTGGCTGTGCTCAGCTACTGGCTGGAGCTACCTATGAAAGCCTCAGAGCAAAGACATTGATAGATTTCAGAGCACTGTTGCTGGGCCCCGGTATGATTTTGCTTCCTGTCATTGGAGGTCTGTGAGGCCCATTCTTAGAGATACGAGAAATCGCTTCCCATTAAAGTCTTAAAATTGAGTCTTAAATCCTTAAAAAAGCATCATGAACCCTATAAATTTTAGTCTCCACCCACCACTCAAGCCTTACCCCACCCCACTTTTTTACTGCTCCGGTCATACCAGGCTTCTCTCAATTCTAGAAATGCACCATGCTCTAGAAAGGCACCAATCAAGGCCTTTATTAACTCAGCATCCCTTACCAGCAAAGCTCACTCTGATCCCATCACCACCTATGCCTGGCTATATTTTTACTGAGGCTTTGCTCATATCTTTGCTTAGATGCCATCTCCCCAACTCCTCTGCCTATCTCCCCCAGCTTGGGTTCGATGCACTATTATGTGTAGCAGTGAGTTCTTCTCCTTTTTAGAGGAGTCATTTGAGCAATGGTCTGTCTGGCATCTGAATTTCCTGCCAGATGAGGTGGCTCCACAGCAGCAGAGCCTGTCTGCTCATTCACCACTGGACCCCAGGGCCAAACCCAGGGTGATGCTCAAGAAATGTTCAATAACACATTTGACTGACTGGTAAAAGGACATCAGGTAGACAGCAGCTGTTAGCAAGAAATTGGTAGAGTCGCAGGTTTAGAATGCTAGATAAGCTTGAAGCTTAGGAGAAAGAACTTAGTGAAAAACCTAGAACAGGAAGATTAGAAAGGAAAAATTTAAAAAATAATTTAGTTTGCAAAAAAAATTAAGGCAAAGATCTTACTAACAATATGATCATTTTGCTGAACTGAGTGTGAATCTAGGATCTAAATATAAATATTTTTCTAACAACATGGGCCCTGTAGGCTACACCAGTCAGGATTAAATTTAGCTGCATACAGCAGGAAACCTAAATATGAGCCTTTATCGGTTGGGGATCCCAGCATGAAAGAGATGGCACATTGACATTTTGGGCTGGATGATTTAAAAAAAAAAAAAAAGGAAGAAAGAAACAGATGGCATATTCGAAAGGGTTTAGCTGAAACAAAGTTTAAAGAAGTCAGTATTTATAGAGGTATGGACAGGGTTCAGGAAACAAAGAGGAATGATGACGCTCCCTGGGGTTAGCAGCAGTGGGAGGCCATTACCACCCCTACGCTGAGGGGATGGTGTGAATGGAGCCCATCAAGAGCTGCAGCCTGGGAGGAAGGGCTGCTGAGCAGGTGCTATGGCCATAGAGGAACAGAGCCTCTGCTAGACCCAAGACAATGCAAGCAGGGAGTGGGGAAAATAATCCTTCCCTTCTCCTGCATTGGTCTCCTGCCATGCACCTCAATTGGCCAAAACCAATTGGAAGCCAGAGAGCAATGGACCTTCCTAGGGCACAGATTATGGAAGACAGAGTAGAGGAGGGATCTTGGGGAGAGGGCTGCAAAAGGAAAATAACCAACACAACAGCTTATCTGTCTCACATTGTAACAATCTGGAGGTAGGCACCCCGGCCTGAGATGCTGGCTCCAGGGTCCTCAGGAGCCCAGGCTTCCTTCCTTATAGTCACCTCCCATTCCAAGATGACTTCTGGAGCTCCTGACCTCTCACTCTTTTTCCAGGAAGCAAGAAGTAGAAAGGAGAGAAGGGGTACCTTCCAGTTGAGTAGGGCCTCTTTAAGAAGTTCCCCAGCAGCCCTACCCAAGACTTCCACATAGATTTAGTATTTTGTCTGGGCATGTTGCTTCCCAGAACAAAATCCGGGTTTATTAGTTAAAAAAAAAAAAAAAGTACAATGGATATTGAGTAGGCCCTCCTAAAACAATGCTTGAGGAAACATTGCCAGAAATAGTTTTACTGAAAGACGGTAGGAGTTTTCTCAGGGATTTTTTGTTTGTTTGTTTATGCTGCCTCTTATACCAACTGATATGGTTTGAATGTTTGTCCCCTCCAAAACTCATGTTGAAATTTACTTGGCCAGTGTAACAGTATTCATGGGTGAGAACTTAAGAGATGATTAGGCCATAAGAGTTATGACCTCATGGGTGGGATTAATGCCATATAAAAGGAGAGTTCAGCCCACTTTTACATCTTGGTCCTTCTGCCTTCTGCCAAGTGAGAATCCAGCCTTCCTCCCCTCCAGAGGATGCAGCATGCAGGGCGCCATCTTGGAAAAAGAGAATGGCTTCAGCAGACACCGAACTTGCTGGAGCCTTAACCTTAGACTTCTCAGCCTCCAGAAATATGAGTCAATAAATTTCTGTTCATTATGAATTATCCAGTCTCAGGTATTCTGTGATAGCAGCACAAATGGACTAAGACACTGACTTAATAACCTAACATCTGTTTGGGTTCCTCAGATTCCTGATTCCTCTGTATAACTTTCCTAGATTACAGAGACCTTTTTATTTACATTTACGTCGTCTTAGTCACATAATTGTCAAGGAATATTTGTCAATCAATGATTGATTGATTTCTGTAACTGATTGTAATGTATCATACCTCCAACTAGTGAAAGATGAAAAGTCTTCATTGACACACTCAATAAATATTTATTGAGTGCTTACTAGGTGCCACGTACTACTCCAGATGCTGGGAATACAGCAGTGAACAAATAAACAAAATCACTGTCTGCATGGAGCTTGCATTATAGTGAGGAAAACAGACAACAAATAGGATACATAA
Organism: Pan troglodytes; assembly: GCF_028858775.2. NCBI lineage: Eukaryota > Metazoa > Chordata > Mammalia > Primates > Hominidae > Pan > Pan troglodytes. The sequence continues at coordinate 151,052,660 of NC_072403.2, read as the reverse complement.
ATATAATATACAGGATGTTAGTTGGTCATAAGTGCCTTGGACAAAAATAAAACCAGTAGGGGAAATAGGAGGTTAGGCAGCAGCTGCATTTTCAACAGTCAGAAAAGACCTAATTGAGAAAAACACATCTCAGTAAAACTCTATAAGAGTACGTGATCTAGAGATAACTGAAGGGAGAGTAGAACAGTAAAAGAGAATAGTAAGGGTAGTTCCCTGAAGGGATATAATAGGTGGACTAATAACCCCCCACCCCCAAAGCTGTCCATCCCCTAATCCCTAGAACCTGTGAACATGTTAGGTTATAGGGCAAAGATTAATGAAAATTGCAGACAGAATCAAGGTTGCTAGTCAGCTGACCTTAAAATAAGGGAATTATTCTGGATTATTGGGTGGGCCCAATATACTCACAAAGGTCCTTAAAAGTGAACATGGCTTGAATTCATTTATTTTTTTTCAGAATTGGAATTAAGAAAATAACCAAAGATAGTATAGAACTCAATAAGTGTTTTTGATGTCTTAGAAACTGCTATCTTGGCTGAGGTTTTAATTTACCTTTTAATTGACTATAAGGGACATTGCAGTAATATTTCCTATAAGTTCTATATATTTATTAAGGTTTAAAGAGATCTGGGCCGGGTGTAGTGGCTCATGCCTGTAATCCCAGCACTTTGGGAAGCCGAGGCAGGTGGATCGCCTGAGGTCAGGAGTTCGAGACCAGCCTGGCCAACATAGTGAAATCCCATCTCTACTAAAAATACAAAAACTTAGCTGGGTATGGTGGTGGGCACCTGTAATCCCAGCTACTAGGGAGGCTGAGGCAGGAGAATAGCTTGAACCCAGGACGCAGAGGTTGCAGTGAGCCAAGATCACACCATTGCACTCCAGCCTGGGCAACAAGAGCGAAACTCCATCTCAAAAAAAAAAAAAAAAAAAAAAAAAAAAAAAAAAAAAAAACAGATCTGGAGATACAGTAGCTATGACTTCCTTTATTATTATAAAAATAGTATGATAAGGATTAACAACAATAGCAATAATCATTATTGCTACTACTATTTTCTAAACTCTCATGTTCCAAACACTCTTAGTTGCTGGAAATTTTGCTTCAAATGTGTTTTAATGTATCCATGGAAGACTTATTATATGGCTTAATTGGAGCATTTAAGATTACTGCAACCTATATGGTAGATTCCTTTCCTTTTTTTTCTTATCTCACCCTTTCCTCCCCAAAGAAAATATTTGCTGCTGACAACTATTATGTCTTACCTGTGCATTTTCAATGTTATTTTTGAGGTCCGGTGTCATTCACAGTAGAGTGGTTAGGGACCATCAGCAATTTCCTAGAAGAGTATGATTTCTGTTGGATTCTTTAGAAGATCCCATCTAGTGGATTTTTAGAGAACATGATGGGAAAAATGTCCTCTTTAGTTCACCTCAGCAGACATATTTGGAGAAAACAGCAAAACAAGCAGAAGAACAAAGGGAAAATTGACCAATTCCTCAATATAACCATTATTCAAGGAAATAACTCAAGTTAGCATACAAAGTCATCACTGGGCTTTTAATATCCAGTATTTCCTCAACTTAACCATGCAACTACAATTATGGCATCAACTTGAAGTTTATCATTTCTGATCACTTTGTTTACATTAGGTTGTCTTCAGTTTTGTGGTTTAACTTTTTAATGTGATAGAATTATTTTTCAATGCAATTTTGTAAAGATGGACCTCATGTAAATCTGTCACAGTTTTTCTGGTTCTTTTGAAATTTTTCACCATAGTTGGATGAAGGTATCTCTTGAACCTATTCAAATGTACTACACATATTCTGGATAATTCCATGTTAGACACTCTAGCTATGCACAGGCTTCTCAGACTTCACATCAATGTCACACATAGAAAATAAAAATATGTGGCACACCAGGGTAAATTTGAGGAATTTTAGGGACATCTTACATGGGCCTAGGTGAAAATAATCATTGTATTTTCTTTACATTATATAGCTATCATAAAACTACCAAGTGAAAGGAATGATAATAAACGTTGTTTCTACAAAACTTACAAAATAAAATGTTTTTAAATTGTTTAAAAAGTGGACATGGGAGGCATAAAATGAGGTTAGAGTGATGCAATGTGAGAAGGACTCAATCCATCCTTGCTGGCATTCAAGATGGGGGAAGGGGCCATGAACTAAGAAACATAGATGGCCTCCAGGCATTGGAAAGGGCAAGGAAACAAATTCTCCCTGAAGGCCCTTGAGAAAGGAATGAAGCCCAGCTAACACTGTGATTTTAGCACAGCAAGACCTGGCCTGTGTCAGACTTCTGACTACAGAACTGTAAGATAATAAATTTGTGTTGTTTTAAGCCACTGTGTTTGTGGTAATTTGTTACAGCAGAGAGAGAAAACAAATACAAGTGGCAACACGCCTGGTATTTTAGAAGAATAGCAGGGAGACCTCACTGAGACAGAGTGAGCAAGGGAAAGAGTAGTAACGCTTCCCTAAGAGTTTACAGAAGTAATTGGGGGCTGGATCACGTAGATTCTTGCTGGCCATTTCAAGGATTTTGACTTTTACTCTGAAGGGAAAACATTATACAGTTTTGCAGACAGGGCTGTTTTGATGGAAATACATTGAGAGGCCAAGGCAGAAGCAGTTGGATCAACTGGAAGTCTATTGCAATATGGTAAGCAAGAGACAATGACTCGTATCAAGCAGTAGTGCTGAGTTGTGTGAGGTGGTTGAATTCTAAACATATTTTGGTGACTGAATTGATAGGATTTTCTAAAACTTTGGGTATGGAATATAAAAAAGAAGAATTTAGGATGATTCCAAGAATTCTGGTCTAAGCAATTGGACTTGTCAGTAATTGAAATGGGGGAGAATGTAGAAGGAACAAGTTTGGAGAGAAAGATCAAGAACTCAATGTTGGACATGCTAAGTCTGAAATGTCTGATAGATATTCTGTGAGACTGTATTGTTATTCAAAATCATTCACTCCCTTTCCAGTTGATGGAGTATACTCCTGTCTCATTGACTTTGGTCTTGGCCATGTGACATGCTTTGACCAACAGAATGTGAGAAGATGGGCTAGGTGCGGTGGCTTATGCCTGTAATCCCGGCACTTTGGAAGGCTGAGGCGGGTGGATCAGGAGGACAAGAGATCAAGACCATCCTGGCCAACATGGTGAAACCCCATCTCTACTAAAAATATAAAAATTAGCCAGGCATGGTGGTGTGCACCTGTAATCCCAGCTACTCAGGAGGCTGAGGCAGGAGAATCGAGTGTACCCGGGAGGTGGAGGTTGCAGTGAGCCGAGATCACACCACTGCACTCCAGCCTGGTGACAGAGCAAAACTCCGTCTTCAAAAAAAGAAAAGTGAGAAGATGTGACATATGCCATGTTTAGAGGCATCAAAGACTTCCACCTGCCCTCTTGTTTCTGCTCTCTGGTGCAATAGAATATCACAGACCAGATACAGATAGTGCCTTTGGTCTGGGGTCCTAGAATAAGAAGATCAGCAAAAAGATCCACTTATGAAACAGGGAGAAATTGTAAATCCAATCCACAGCCTGGAGCTGAGACGCAGCTGAGCTGAAAACCCATGAGCAAGAAATAGATGTTTGTTTCAGCCACTGACATTTGGAGGTTGTTTTCAAACTAATACAGTCTAGAGTTTAGAGGAGAACTCTAGGCTAGATATATCAATTTAGGAGTCTTCACTATATGGTTGTGATTTAAGCCATGAAACAGACTGAGATCACCAAGACAATGATAAAAAAAAAAAAAAAAAAAAGAGGGTCAAAGACTGGGCACTGGGGTATTCCATTGTTGAGACTGGGAGAGGAAGAAGGACCACTTAAGGAGGAATTGAGAAGGAGCTAGCCAGTAAGTTAGGAGGAGAACCTGCAACACATGGAGTCCTAGAAGAGGAGGTTATTGTATTAAAAGCTTTGAAGAATTTAAGTATGATGAGGACTGAGAAATGACCACAGGTTTTAGGTTTTAACACATGGAGGTCACCAGTGATCTTCACAACAGTAGGGTTTTTTTTTTTTTTTTGAGACGGAGTCTTGCTCTGTTGCCCAGGCTGGAGTGCAGTGGCGCAATCTCGGCTCACTGCAACCTCCGCCTAACAGGTTCAAGTGATTCTCCTGCCTCAGCCTCCCAAGTAGCTGGGAATACAGGCGTGTGCCACCATGCCCAGCTAATTTTTTGTATTTCTTTTTTTTTTTTTTTAGTAGAGACGGGGTTTTACTGTGTTAGCCAGAATGGTCTTGATCTCCTGACCTCATGATCCGCCTGCCTCGGCCTCCGAAAGTGCTGGGATTACAGACGTGAGCCATCATGCCCGACCCACAACAGTAGTTTTAGTGGAGTGATCAAGTGAAAACAATCCTCCTCTTTGTGATCATAGTCACTTATTCATACATTCAATGACTATTTCTTGAGTATCTCCTATGTGACAAGCACTGTTCTAGACACTTGGTATATATCAGTGAAATAGACTCCCCCAAATCAAACAAATACCCATGTCCTTAACAGGCTTAGATTTCAGTGGGAAGAGACACACAATAAACAATAAGCATGCTAAATGCGACAGAAGGTGATAAGTGTTATTGAAAAGGAGCCCAAAGGGTTGCAATTTAAATAGTGTGGTCAGGGTAGGCTTCATAAGAAGGTGACATTTGATTAATAGCTTTAAAGAGCTGACTTCTTGATCCAAGACTGTATTCAAGGATTTTATTTTCCTCGATACACTCAGTTTACAGTCCTCAGCTGGCATTAAGCCATCAAGTATGTCTGCAAGACTTGTGACTCCAGAGGGTTCCCAAATTGTTAATTGGTTGAATAAATAAATCAGAAGTAAAACCCCAAGATTCAGCCTCCACTGATTTCACTGTTATACTTAGAATAATCCAATTAGTACTGTGATCTATGAGAACCACTCAACAAAGAAAAATCATCTTGGATTAAGTCCATTGAAGTTTCCTAAGGGATTATCAACTCAAAAAAATGCCATTAATATTAGGTTATTAAAAAATGAATTAACTGTATGCTTAGCTGCTCACAGAAGAGGATAAATTGAGCAGGGATGTTAGCAACTCCAGCTTTGGGAAGTTACTTTGGCTTGACACAGACTTGAAATTAGCCTTGTGTTTCTTAGGAGGCCAAGTGCGCCCTTTTCCATTCTGTCTTGCATCCCTGTGGTTGCTTATTTAAGGCTGTTGATGTCTGAATGAACTCAACACAACTCCCTGAGTCTCCCAGGTACACCGCCCCACACCCAGGATAACCAAAAATGAATAAGTAACAGAAGTATTCCACACATTGTTTCTAATTTTAAATCATTTATTGAAATATGTGAAACAGTGTTAAGGGCTAATAATTAGGAACCCACTCATTAAGGTTTTCACAGAGGACAGGAAAGATTTTGGTGAAAAAAATCTAGCCCAGCACTGTCCAATAGAACTTTCTCTAGTAATTGAAACGTTGTATAATGGGTGCTGTCCAATATGGTAGCCACTAGCCACATGTGACTACGGAGAACTTGAAATATCGTTAGTGCAATTGATAAACTGGATTTTTTATTTTTATTTTTTTTTTGAGACAGAGTTTTGCTCTTATTGCCCAGGCTGGAGTGCAATGGTGCGATCTCGGCTCACCGCAACCTCCATCTCCCAGGTTCAAGCGATTCTTCTGCCTCAGCCTTCCCAAATAGCCGGGATTACAGGCATGTGCCACCAAGCCCGGCTAAGTTTGTATTTTCAGTAGAGATAGGGTTTCTCCATGTGGGTCAGGCTGGTCTCGAACTCCTGACCTCGGTGATCCGCCCACCTGGGCCTCCCAAAGTGCTGGGATTACAGACGTAAGCCACCGCACCCGGCCAGATAAACTGGATTTTTAATTAAAAAAAAAATTAAACTTCATTTGAACAGCAGTATGTGGCTAGGCTGCTGTACTGAATGGCACAGCTCTAGAGGTCTTGATTCTAAGCAATTCTTGTATCTGTCCCCGTTTCTATACAGTACAGGGATTGGGAAACAGGATTTTTAAGGTGCCTTCTTTTTCTGACGTTTTCTAACTTTTTAATCTTAACTACTTAAATAATCCCACACAGGAGCACTGCTATGGTCTGAACGCTTGTGCCTCCTCCTGCAAATTCATATGTTGAAACTCTAAGCCCCAAGTTGATGGCTTTTAGAGGTGGGACCTTCAACACCTGTGAAAAGAAGAGAAAAACAAAAGCAAAAAACAACAGAAGGGGTGGGGCCTTTTGGGAGGTCATTAGATTATCAGGATTCTGATCTAATCAGAATGAGTTTGGTGCCCTTAGAAGTCCAAGTATGCTTTGTTCACACCTTTGCCATGTGAGGACACAGCTAGAAGACATCATCTATAAGAAACAGGCCCTTGGCCAGGCGTGGTGGCTCACTCCTGTAATCCCAGCACTTTGGGAGGCCGAGGTGAGCAGATCACAAGGTCAGGAGTTCCAGACCAGCCTAGCCAATGTGGTGAAACCCCGTCTCTACTAAAAATACCAAAAATTAGCTGGGCATGGCGGTGGGCACCTGTAGTCTCAGCTACTTGGGAGGCTGAGGCAGGAGAATCGCTTGAACCTAGAAGGTGGAGGTTACAGTGAGCTGAGATCGTGCCACTGCACTCCAGCCTGGGCAATAAAGCGAGACTCTGTCTCAAAAAAAAAAAAGAAAGAAAGAAACAGGCCCTCAACCAGACACCAAATCTGTTGGCACCTTGATCTTAGACTCCCCAACCTCTACAACTGTAAATAATACATTTCTGTTGTTTATAAGTTACGCAGTCTAAGGTATTGTTATAGCAGCCTGAACAGACTAAGAATCACTTTTATTCTAAATGTGTAAGATATGAAGGCAGTTCTTATGATCCAGGTATTTTCTTTACTGTTAATATTTTGACATTTGGTTTTCTGAAAGGAATCCCCAAGGAAGTAGGCACCCAAAACACAAAACTAGGAAAGAAAATTGTCTGAATTCCCCACAGCTGCCAGCACATTTGTTTGACAGACAGCTAATGGGCACAGCCCTATAGTAGGCATTATGGATAGAAGTTGTCAAAGACAGTCCCTGCCCTAGAGGAGAGCCTACTTGGAGTGACATTTACATGGAATCCCATCACGTGACTTCCATAGTACAACAGCTAGCAATATCTCTGTATCCCCCATCTGAGTGACTTCATACCCGACAAGATCAACCTTGCTAAATGCTGACATAGATCCTATAAAACTCTGTTTTCATCTGGCTCTGACCTCTCTCCCCGCAAACCTCCACAGCTGCAAAGACAATATTGTCTTTGAAGAGGTGAAAGCTTACTTCCTTGGCCCAAACTGGAAATCTGACCTGGAAGTTTGTATTTTCAAAAAGAGCACATCTCTACAAGTTGAGAACTCCATTTATTTCAGACCTTTCTTATTTCCTTTCTAAATTCTGAAATCCTCAGACTCATAATTAATATCTTGTTAATTAAAATTACACATAAACCAAGAAAACTAAATGCCAAAGTACTTGCTCTAACCTCAATATAGAGGCAGTTCTAATAATAAAAAACACTAATTTGACTATTTTAAATATTCTTCTTAGATAAAATCATCCTTTTGAATTTTAATGCTTAGCAGTTTTGAATAAAGCTTTCACATGTAGCTTAATTTGCTAGATATTTTCTTAGAACTTTCAACTAATGCAAATCCAAACATGCAACATGAAAAACATCAAAAGAGAAATCATAAACTTTTGGGCAACAGAATACTCCTGTCACCTCCTTTGCAATGCTTTTACCCCGAAAGCTGTAATAAAACATTAGTGCTTCTTACACTACACATCATATGATTGCTTACTGTTAAAACCCCAATTCCAAAGAACCACAGGTTATATCCCACCTACATAGAATACCAGGTTAAAGAAATCTGGGCCGGGCATGGTGGCTCACGCCTGTAATCCCAGCACTCTGAGAGGCTGAGGTGGCTGGATCACCTGAGGTCACGAGTTTGAGGCCAGCCTGGCCAACGTGGTGAAACCCCGTCTCTACTAAAAATACAAAAAGTTAGCCAGGCATGGTGGCACATGCCTGTAATTCCAGCTACTCAGGAGGCTGAGACAGGAGAATTGCTTGAACCCTGGAGGTGGAGGTTGCAGTGAGCCGAGATCGTGCCATTGTATTCCAGCCTGGGCGACAGAGCAAGACTTCGTCTCAAAAAAGAAAGAAAGAAAGAAAAAGAAATCTGGAAAACAATTGAGATTCCAACACAATTTTTCAAAAAGCTCTTGCTTCCCGGCATACATACAAAGTGCTACATATGCATTAATAAATCTAACAAAAATGTAAATGAGAGACGTTGGGAGTGAAATTTCTCTTTCAGAAATTTTTCAGTTCAATAAAATTCTTAATATAAAAATGTAAACCTTATAAGTCAAATGCTTTGTCAGAATTTCGATTAGATTTTTTAAAAATAATCTACACTTAAAATTTCATGTTAGGGTAGATCACAGATCCTGTTTTAGATAAGAGAAACAAATGGATCATTTTTCCAACCAAAGAAGAAACAGGTTTTTGAGCACAGGTCTCAGTTTGAAGCTGACCCAACTAGGGAAAAAACAAATATGGCTGTCACAAAATTTCTATCCATCCTTATTAAGACAGATTTTATCTGCCTACCAGGTGCACAACCTTCTCAACCCTCTTCTCATCTCACTGCCTCACTGAGGCCTGGTTTTATCTCCCTTTCCATCAACGCACCCATCGATTTGAGAGACATAAAGTAAAGCCACTCTCAGAAGCTCCTGTATCCATGACACAGGGTCTGCAATTCCTCCACTGCTATTAGAGAACTCTTCAGGAGCCTCTTAGTAAGAAGGCCCCTGGGAAGCTTTCTTAGGGGTTACCACCTAACTGGTTGGTGATGGAAAAGGCCATCAAACATTGAGCCATTTTCCTCATCGGTAAAATAAGTGTTGAGTCAGACAATCTTGCCCTAACATAAGAATGCTTCCAGAAATAACATAAATGATCCTAATACGGAACATCTTTGGCACTTACTCCACGCCAGTGACTGCAATAAACACTTAATTTAATGATTTCATTTAACACCCCCAGGTAGGGACTCAATATTTACAGGTGAGGGAAGTAAGGATTTAAACGAGCTTGAGCAGTAGAATCTTCTCTCAATCAACCTTTCCTTAACCAATCCAGCAATTAACTGCCTCTAAATTGCTTTGTAAAGCCACACTATGATGAATGACCTCGGCCAGATGAATGCTGGCAGCTGGGAGCCTCCTCGCTATCAGCCACCATCTGCATATGGTTTCCCCCAGCAGAGTTGTGTACTTACCAAAAGTTACTCAGGTTTATTCCCAGACTTGCTTATGCCACAGTTACGTTTGCCATTGCAATGATGTAATTTAATAAAACAGTGCATAAACCAATGAAATATAATTATAAAAAAAATACTGTTTTGATAACTCAGTAGGATGCTTTGAGCAGATGAGGCAAATCATATACACAAAATACTGAATTAAACACGGGGAAAAAAACAGCAAAATATTTTAAAAAATGGAAATCCTACAAGTCTAGAGAGGTTCTATATTTATAGTATTTCTCATGTGTCATTAAGTTCCAATTCCACTTTAAAGAGAACCAAATAGGAAGCATTCTTACAGTGCATCATAAATGAAGGTTTTGCAAGAAAGTGTAGTCCTACAACTAGAGGCTCTAAAGAACCAAATCTGTCAAATCAAAGTGTATTACTGATTTAAATATAAATAAAATGTTTATGATATACAAGTTATCCTGGGTAGGGAGGTGCAGGGGGGAGAAGAGGGTATTTTTTTCTGGCTGATGGAGGTATAATTGACACAGAATAAACTAAACATATTTAAAGTATACAATTTAATAAGTTTGACAGATGTCTACATCTGGGAAACCATCACTACAATCAAGACAGTGAACACATCAGTCACCCCCAAATTCTCTCATGCCCTTTGCAATCATTTTCTTTCCCTTCTCATTAATATTCCTCCACCCATCTCCAGGCAACCACCAATCTGTCACCAGATTCATTTGCATCTTCTAGAGCTTTACATAAATGGAATCATACAGGGTGTAGTCTTTTTCTCTGGCTTCTTTCACTTTAATTATTTTGAGGTCCGTCCATGGTGTTGCATGTATGAAGAATCTGTTCCTTTTTATTGCTGGGTAGTACTCTGCAATTGCATATTGCAATTTTGTTCATTCTTCTGTTGATGGGTATTTGGATTGTTTCTTTTTGGGGCTATTACAAACAAAGCTGCTATAAACATTCATGAATGAGTCCTTGGGTAGACATATACTTTCATTTCTTGAATAAATGCACAGGAGTGGAATGGATGGGACATAGGTTAGGCACATGTTTAACTTTTTAAGAAAACTGTGAAACTGTCCCACCAGCAGTGTAATACAGTCCCAATTACTTCATATCTTTGCCAGCACTTGATATTCTTTTTAATTTCAGCCATTAAAATGGGTGTGAAGTGGTACCTCATTGTGGTTTTAATTTGCATTTCCATAATGACTAACAATATTGAGTACCTTATGTGTCATCATTCCTTTTTCTGTTAACGTGTTTGTTCAAATGTTTTTTGGGGGAACTTCTTATGTATTCTGGATACAAATCCTTTTCTTCCAGTCTGTGGCGCTTGTCTTTTTATTCTCCTAACAGTATCTTTTGAGAAATTCTTAATTTTAATAACATCTAATCTATCCATTTTTGGATTTTACATTTATATGTGATCCATTTTGAGTTAGTTTTAAAAATATGGTGCAAATATGGATCCAGATTGGGTTATTTATATATTTTTGCATATGGATATCAAATTGTTCCAACTCCATTTGTTACATTATCCTTTATTCAATGAATTCTCTTTGTACCTTTGCCGAAAATCAACTGATTATAGGGTCAACTTGTTGATCTTCTTGCTGATTGTAGGTAATTATTTTCTCAACTAACTTCTTTTTTGATTTGCTGACTAACTAATGTCTGGGTTTGTCAAGGAGCTTCTACTATATCCTGATGGTTAAGAAACTTGTTGCAACAGGAAGGGCAACAGAAAGGACAAAGTAGGAAAGAGAGAGATAGGCAGGTAAGGATAAGTAAGATAGGCAAAACTATCACAACAGGTAGAAGAAAAAGGACTAGAAAAAAAGTGAAGGACATTTTTTTAAATGGCATTTTCCCATCACCAAAGACCACCCTTAACCCAGTATGACTCTATCCTATGTTTTTGTGTGTTTTGTTTGAGACAGAGTCTCGCTCTGTCCCCCAGGCTGGAGTGCAGTGGTGCAATCTCGGCTCACTGCAAGCTCCGCCTCCCGGGTTCACGCCATTCTCCTGCCTCAGCCTCCCGGGCAGCTGGGACTACAGGTGCCCGCCACCACGTCCGGCTAATTTTTCACATTTTTAGTAGAGACGGGGTTTCACCGTGTTAGCCAGGATGGTCTCGATCTCATGACCTCATGATCCGCCCACCTCGGCCTCCCAAAGCGCTGGGATTACAGGCCTGAGTCACCGCACCCGGCCGCAACTCTATCCTGTGTTTTGAAAACTTATGTCTTTAAAGTAAACTGTATTTATTAGGTAATTCATTTGTTTTCATATATTATTCATCAAAGGCATATGCTACTGCCAGTGTTTCTGAGCAGCTTGATAACCAAGATTGCAGTAACTCCTGCCAAAAGTAAACTGACCTTTTAGGTATCCTGTGCAACCTTGTGGTGGGTAACTTTGTGATCTCCATTAAGTTTTCTGAAATATGCACAGTAGCCCCCAGGACTCCCACTATCCCACTCCCTGCCCAAATCATTCTCTTTTCAGAACCATGGGGTTCTGGAGCCTCAGAGGAACGCAAGCCTATAGGCTTCACCCGGCTTTACTCCCCTCATCAATCACCTGCAGTGTCATCAGAGCTTCAGAAAAATATGCAATTTGTTAATGTGATGAAAATAACAAAAAGGCATAAAGCGCTTATTCAACCAATGGTTTGGCAGTAACTTAGAATACTGCTAATTAGCAAGGGACAGCCCCTAAGCCATAAAAAAATTGTCATTCCTTAAGAGAAACATGTAACCAGCACTTTTTCCAAGACTATATGGAACTCCAATAAACCCTGATCAAGTCAAGCAACCCTCAGCAGTCTGGGATACCAGAGCTTCTAACAAGATTGTGAGAAATTGAAAATTAAACACACCCAGAGGAACTGTTAGAAAAGTTAGTCAAAAAGGAAAACCCTGCCCAAACTGGATAGATCAATGCTATCAAATCCGACAGCTTGACATGTTTGAATCCAAAAATAACTCAAAGCTAGATCCCCAAGTGAATAAAATGATGAATTCGTGGTGTAGACAGTGAAAACGTCACCTTATACCCAGAGTTCTCCTTAAGCAATCATCTATCTTAACAAAAGAGAACAGATGTCAACAAATTAATGCATTAAAAGATGAGGTGAAGACACAACTATTGATTTCAAATTTTTTCCCTTTTAGAAAGTGTTCTTTTTCTAAAATAGGGGATGCTTCCAATGTGCTCATCACTCCTATGCAGAGGGCCCAGCTAGGCCTCACAGAATTACTTCTATGTTGGCACCTGTGTTGCTGAAGCAAGGGCTACTATAGCTTTTAAATCTACTCCCTTGTCACAAGCCCAAATTATTTCTCAACTGAAAACAAGGTGCCCATCCACTGATACATATATTGAGCACATCTGTAATTTCCACACCCACAAGGCTCCTCTCACTTACTTCTGGGGACTCCCTGCTCTGTACAATGTCCAGACACTTCTCCTTCCATGTTTGTGTATTACACCCAACCTCGTAGGAGACAAAGTAGCAAACATAATAAGCAGCCATGTCTGCTCATTTCTGCTTGCTAACATAATTTCACGAAGCGCTGACTCCACAACAATGTGCAGCTCTCCGAAAGCATGCTCTGAGGACAGTGCAGTATTAGCAGACGGTCCTCCAAGTCTCTTGCCTGGTCACTATATTCTTTAAAAGATAAATGACCCTAGTCCTTCCCTTTTCTAACATATAATGTCTGACAGGCTTAGTGATTATGCTTCTGTAATCTATAACCAGATGTACTCTTACACCCAAACTCTGATGTGATTTTGCACGTACCGAACCTCCAGCATCTGTATATAAGCAGTGGGTTGAAGTATCTGTGCTGGAGCAGCCTGGCAGAACCTTCTCTCAAAGGCTGCTCCTGGGCTACAGGCCTCAGCCTACAGTCTTCAGTAAGACTTCTGAATAAAACCACCTTTAATTATTTAAAAGGTTGCTATTTTTTCTTTAGTCAACATCAAGTTAGATATCTTATTAACATATCTGGTAAAAGTGTACATGGCTGTAACTGACATTTTCTTTCCTTTACAGAGAGTCTAAGTGCCATTCATATAGGCCCCCAATTTGTTACCCTTAGCATCAGAAAATGAAATCAGTAAACACCAAATGAAAGCAACAACAAAAAAATTAACTTCAGGATCTAAAGTTCACATTTAAAACAGCTTCAAAAGTAACATGCACAACTGGCAACGATCTCTTCAGACTACTAATGTCCAGATCTGACAATTAATATGCTAAAGGTGGCCAGTATGCAAGTGGTAACAGAAAACAGAAGGGAAAACCGAAGAAAGTTCATGAATTCTCTACCTCTGAGCAAGAGTTAGCTAGCTGAGTATGTTACCGAATCTCACTTTGAGGACTAGGAGTGGGAATCCAGATTTAATTCCTAGTTAGTCATTAACTATGTGAACTTACTTAGATTTAACTTCTGTGGGCCTCAGTTTACCTCTAAAATGAGTACAATTGTCAATGAAATTCACAAACATTTACCATGTGGGTAAAACAAAAAGCATAGCCCTTGCTCCAAATTCTGACACGTCTAAATTCTATGACTGTTTTGGCTATGACTTTCTCACTCTTAGAATAACTGGGTTTATTAGGAATTACAATTAGTTCTATGCTTGATTTAGATATCTAAATTTTTAATCAAGTGTAACAGAACTGCTTGAGATGGTGTTCATCACCAAGAAATGGTGCTACGGTAGCCAATTCCATTTGAACACTGATGAATGTAACCAGTGTTGTTTTACTGAACTTCATGAGACAAACTGCTTTATTTTTACTTTTGCTGTTTCTGAGGCTTAGCAATGCCAGGTAGAGCTAATATAATTACCACAATGCTAAAAGTTTCTACTAAAGAAAAAATATGCCGTAAAAATACATTACTATTTCAAATATTACATCTGTACAGCACTTTATTGTCCTCAAAGGTAGTTCACATTCAGCAGGTAAGGTTTACCTCACTGCAGAGTTGAGAGAACAGAAAAAGAAGAAAAGCTCAAGACAAGAATTTCTTCCCCCTTTGAAAATTTAACCCTTTACTAAACAGCCTAGATAATTAGCAATCTAATTGCTGCTGAATTTGCCAAATTTAAGTCAAAACAATACAAGCAAGATCTAAAGTAATGGAAACCACCAATAAGAAATAACAATTTTCTTCCATTAAACTAATTGCTTACCAATCACCATTTAACTTCTTTTTTCTGCAACTTTTTTCCTTCTACAGTACGAACTGTACCTTCCTTAAAATTTCAAAGGAATTTTGCTGACCATAAATTACATCGGTAGAAATCATATCCCAAGTCCTTTATAAGGCTTTAAATAAAGTCAAATTTATGCCTCAACATCTGCATTAGTAAGTAGCAACACAGGCTTTGAATCCACTGGCAGACTCAAGACTTTCTTTACCCAGGTTTCCCCAACTTATCTTGTGTTCTAATGTTTGTGGATTTCAATCTATTGGCCAAGAATGATATTTGAATTGAAGAGGACAAGGAGATTTAAGGATAAACTATTCTTGATCACAGTATATGAAGTCAGCAAGACGTTCAATTAGACTTCTTTGCTTATAATGAAGAAGCATACGATCAAGTCTTTTCATGATGAAAATTGTTACAGGCCTAGGAAACAAAAGCATCTGTGGAATAATCTATTGTCAAAAATAAAATCAGATCAAATTTTAAAATTGTATGTTTATTGTGCACACAAAAGAACAGTTGGCAAACCTGGAGACCTCAAACCAAAATGGTTAGAAGTCTGCACACAGCAGTTATAGTACCATTTATAAAGCATAAGGGAGAAAGTATTTTCGCCCTCTTTTATAACTGGCTATTACATGTTAACATTCTTTATAAGGAAAGCAGACCAGTTGTTGATTTGTCTGCACAGTAGGCACTCCCTTATCCTTAGGGGATCCTTTCCAAGACCTTTCCTATACATTCATACCTATGATAAAGTTTATAAATTAAGCACAGTAAGAGATTAACAACAATGACTAGTAATAATATAGAACAAGTGTATGAGTACACCAGCATTACTCTTGCACTTTGGGGTCATTTTTGGGTAAAATAAAGGTGACCTGAATACAAGCACCGCAATACCGGGACTCATCTAGCAGCCTCCTAAGTGACTAATAGGCGTGGGACATCTACAGCATGGATCCACTGGACAAAGGGATGATTCGCCTGCTCAACAGGATGGCACAGGACTTGAGATTTCATGATGCTACTCAGAATGGTGCACAATTTAAACTATGTGAATTGTTTCTGGAATTTTCCATTTAGGTTGACCATGGGTTACTGAAACTGCAGAACGCAAAACAGCAGATAAGGGGGGACTACTGTACGGCTAGTAAGTTTGATTTCACCAAATCATGCCGACAAGTCCTTGCATTTTGTTTTGATTAGAACTAGCATTTCAGGGAAATCAGGACGACTTAAGTTTTGGCTATGTGGCTATGGGTGGTTGACCTTGGGGTCTATCTAATCTTTAACACTATACTATCTATCAAATAGAATTCCCTAAAACCAGAACGATAATTTTGGACTATTCATATAGAATCAACTTTGTCATACTGAAAGCTTTTATTGCAAAGTGAGTTTACATGTGATACATGACGCAAGCAGCAAAAAAGTTGGCAGTTTTTTTTATTAGCTGCAGGAGTGACTTTGAAATGGTTACCTGAATAGTGATCAAAACCTCAGAAAGCTTTCTCTTCATCTTTTCTGACCAGACAATTCCACTGCTCAAAAATCTCAATGAAAAATAAAGTGACAAACTAAAGACAGAGTACAATGTTAGTTTCTGGAATTTTATTATTTTTAATACATACATTTCACAAACAGAAACCCTCTAAAACCACACACAATTCCACAACCAAATGTTTCAATTTTATCAACATTCTTTAACTATTTACACTGTCTTTCCTCAACAAAAGTGCAATCCAAGACATCTTGACAAGAAATCTTTACTGACAAGAATTTATTTTTGAGCTGGTTTTAATGGAGCCCATCCATTATATTTTCTTTCAATTACCCGGAATATTCAGTGAACAGGACATAAGAGCTGAACTGGGTTAGGCAGCATCCTATTATAGGAAATAAAACACTAAACAAGAACACTTTCTCCCCACTTCCTTCCCAACCTCCAATGAAAGTTACTCAACAGCTGCTACCAGGACACAAAACAGAAAAGCAAACTGGAGTTCTTGACCTAGACACAGGAGAACAGACTGTGTATTAAGCATCAGTCTTGCAGGACTAAACAAAAGACTTAGCAAATTAGTTTTGGTGCTCTAATAAGGTACATATCCGTCTTATCTGTTAGTTTTAGAGTTCAAATACCTAATAAGATTCTTTTTTGATGAGTTAATTTTCCCCCAACATATATGAAAATAACTTTTACTCAGAAAATGAACTTCTTGAACAAAACCTAGAAGTTAAAGGGCATTTAAGGAAAGCTCCTCTGTAACTAGAATGGGATAATTCACCCAACTCCCCAACTTCATGGCACCATGTCTATCTTTTAAAGTATAAACCCATTATATCAACTGCTTCAAATGTAACAAGAGAATGAAGAGGTGAGATGGCCTGAAGAGAAAACAATCAATCAGAAATTGTCCTCTCACTAAACTAAAGCAGATCATTGTATCTGCTCAAGGTATAAAACTCTTAAAAATAAATAATTAAAAAATATTAAGAATAGATGAAAAATCACTTTGAAATTATTAGTCACTCTTAAGACTGCTTCATTTTACTGAACACTATTCATCAGAAAAACAAACTGGATCTCTTGGGTAACTAATATCCTTTTAGTATCCTAACTACAACAAAAATACTAACCTTTTTTGATATATTCCAATTCCAATCAAAGTATTCAGGGCAAGCTTGGGGTACTGAGTCAGTAGATTTCCAAAATAAGATTTATCTTCATGGTGTTGAATACTCGATTATATTTTATTCCCAAATCAGCCAGATTTTCCCTCTAGACAAGAATGAATCGTCTTAAAGGCAAAAGATATTCCCAGATATGCTTCATGCTCTTATGCTTTTCTCTTTAAGTAACATCCACAGAATCCTTACTTTAGCATCGAAATAATGTCCAAGAGTAAACTTTACCCAATTACAGTAAAACCTCATCCTATTTATTGTTCAGGGGGTAGAAAGCCATCTAAAAAGGCAACATGGAAAACAGCATACACTACACTGACGGCAGTTCTAAATTCAGGAGCTTGCTGAATGCAACGTATAGGTCAATTATAAGCTTCAGAACAACAATATAAAGCAGGTTTCACTATAAAATTTTAGGTGGGTTAAAGATCAGCATCATAAATATTTTACTATTTAAATTCAGAAATAAAATCCAAATGGTATTACGAGGACAAGAGAAACTTAGCACTTTTTGCATCTGGGTACAGGAGAGAATCAATAAGGAGAGAGTTAATTCACCACTACAGCTTTGTGCATTAAAGACGAGTTTGCAGAAAGCTATGTCTTACAATCCTCTTTTAGTTGCATCAAACACTGTCAGTTCAATGACTTTCTACTTCTTATAGGCATTTTATGCATTTCTTCCCACTGAAATGTTTTTTCAGATGATCAAACACCAACCTAGATGCAGCAAACCAAATCATCCAAACTGAAAGATGAATGATATTAGTGAATAACATTGGTTCTTTAATGCTGCATTGTTTCAAACAAAACATCAAATACTTCATATAGAACTGAAACTTGGCCAGGCGCAGTGACTCACGCCTGTAATCCCAGCACTTCGGTAGGCCGAGGCAGGCAGATCACAAGGTCAGGAGATCTAGACCATCCTAGCTAACATGGTGAAATGCTGTCTCTACTAAAAATACAAAAAATTAGCCGGGTGTGGTGGCACGTGCCTATAGTCCCAGCTACCTGGGAGGCTGGGACAGGAGAATCGCTTGAATCCAGGAGGCAGAGGTTGCAGTGAGCTGAGATCGCACTACTGCACTCCAGCCTGGGTGACAGAGTGAGACTCCATCTCAAAAAAAAGAAAAAAAGAACTGAAACTCACGTGCAATATTGCCTAAATACTTCTGAAAAGAAAAACCACACAGTAAAAAAAAAAAAAAAAGTATAAACCAAATGAGTAACATAAAATGTTCACATCAACCCCAAATTTGGCTATTCATAAAATGATTTTCTGCATTCTTTTAGCATATATGCACATCATACATGAAATTATCAAATTAATTTTTGAGAAATCATATTCCAATTCTATAAGGGTATGCAACGTCAGTCTATTTAAAGCATTAAAATCTACTGAACCAAAGGCTGTATTTTGGAATGCCCAATGCTCTGACTAATCAAGTTCTATATATATGATCATCTTTTTTCATCAACAGTAAGGTATCATGGGCTTTTTAGAATGGTCTATTTTTCAAACATACTGCTATGCATTAAAATCATTGATTTTCCAAAACATACTTTTAAAAGAAATAGTAAAATTATTTTCTTCATCATCCTTTCACACTTTTTTCCCTTCCCTCTTAAGGTCAAATCTTTGATTTTGGAAACTCAGAATTAATTGGTTAAACATGGCCATAAGCAATTTTGAGGACAATAAGTGTGGCAATTATTGGTTCTGAAGCTCACCAGTTAGATTCTGTGGCTGAAAGATTTACCTGTGAGAAGAACCTGACACCAAATGACACTTCAACAGTGCAACCTGTAATAAATCATCACTGCCCAAATCAGGTTATTCATGGGTTCTCCTTCAGAGCTATATTACCAACTTCAAAGACACAATTTAAATGATTGAGTTCTGCCTTCTTGTATTATTTCCAAATTCATTTCACATATTCTGTTATAGGTCAGTTTACCTAAACATATTTGCAACACTAATATCTTTCATATGTCTTACAATTTGGATATTATTTTCAGCATGAAAAATGAACTGGCAAATTACAATAGTGATAGAAACAGCACTTGTGCCACTTTCAGGTCACCTGTCAGTGTGAGTAAACTGCCTGCCCATGTGTGCTGCAGAACACTAGGCTGAGATAGACTAATGCACTATTAGCTCTCCAGGCACAGACTTACATTCACTTGTCACATATTTTTCCAAAGGCCCAAGGAAGATCTAAAAGAAGGTTTTTAGAAAGTTAACATTTTAGTAAGAGTTTCCTTCCAACTCCTATCAAGCTCTTAGTTTATAACCACAAATTCCTTTCCTAAATTCACCCCATCCTCCCCACCATCTTAAAGCTGCATCAAAGATTCTTGGTAAGAGTGAACCCCAACCCAAATGCACAGGATTACCCATCTGGGCTCTGGTCAAAACCACAGACTAACACTCGGGAATCAAGACACGGCAAGGGCAGCCCCTATTTTAGTGGCACACATACAACAAAGTAACTCTCCTTTAAATTAGAAAAGAAATTAATGTCACAGAATGTTTCCCTATAAAAGATATGTAATAAAGTAATAATATCAATAAAATAGCTATTACTAAAGCAAAGCTTTCATCAATAAGCTTCGAGAACTTTGAAGGAGGAAAATGGCTTCACGAAGTGGTAGTCCAGGTTCCCACAGTGTGGACACTGCTGGACGTTGCTATATTCGGAGAAGTACTGCATCCCAATCCTCACGTCGATCACCGGCTTCCCACAGTGCTTACAGTTCAGGCGGGCCTGGGGGAAACAGACACCATCAGCCACAACACCCCTCCGCTTCCCAACACTTGTCAAAGTCATCCAAACCAAAATGCTGGGAAACTGATCAAGGGCTTTGCAAAGCATCCCTTTTACTACCAAAAACATGGAAACGGGGTATACCTGAAAGACTCCCAACTTCTCTCCTGATATGCAGCACTGCTAGCTGTTTCACCTACTTATGAGAAGAAAATTCTAAACTACTACTGCCTAAATGCTCTCCACTGAAGTTCCCTAACAATAAGAAACCCCTCCCCCTGGATTTTAAGACAGCGGCTGAAGCTGACTTCCCTCACCCAAACCTCCACGAAACTTCTTTGAAATTTCATTTTTCATTCTACTCTATAGAAAAGTTGCATTTTCTTTGATGTAAAAATAAAATTTCCCAAGATACTCAAGTAAAATTAGCAATCCAGGAAGTGCGGTGCTGGTCTGAGGCTTCTGGAGTTCCCAGCACCCTGCATCTTCACTCACGCCTAGCCTCTCCGTAACAGCACAGTCCTGGAACCTTTCAGCAATGGGTCCAGGACTTAAGTGAATAACCACAAATTATAAATAAAACAGACTCAATTTAGACTCATTTTAAAAATGTACTTAAAAGTATAATCTCAACTTGTTCTCAAAATACTCCTGGGAGGTAGGTAGTATTAGCTGACTTTTAGATAATGCAACTGAGGCACATGTGATAAAGCACCATGCCAAAGACCATGGTTAGAAAGCAGCAAGGCTGGAGTGAACCAAAGCAGCCTGCTGATCCTCAGCCACTGCAGGAACTACTTTTCTGTAACCTGAGATAAACACTCTTTTAACTACGTAATCTCTCTGAACAACATTAAAAGTGTGATTCTGAGCAAACCCGTCTTCACACTGTTATACCTTTCTAAGAATCAATTATTGCTTATTTTTGGCTACATCTTATTGAAGACTTCCCTTGATTCATTTAGTAGCGTCTAACACTTGTATCCTCACTGATTTTTTTAAATTAACAATAATCGAACATATTTTCCATTTCAGTAGGGGGCCAGAAAAGAAAGGTCTGGGCTTCAATTGTTTTAAGGAAGAAATACAGTGCATGGTGAATACCAAGAGGCTGGGTGTGGCAGGATGCTGTTCTGTTTTTCCTCCTAAAGACATGGAAATAATCTCATTGCCTTTCAATGGTGTACCAGAAAGAACACCAGAACAGGAGTCACACGGTGCAGTCATGGCTGTGACACAATGTATGTAGACCTGGGTAAAACATCCCAAGTTTGTAGGCCTCCATTGTATGAGGAAATAAGGAAGTCGGTCTAGATCCCAGGTCCTTTCCAGTGCTAATCTTCTGAGTTAACAGGCTCAAAAGTTCTTTCACTTCCTTATTTCTTTAATTTAAAAGATAATCTTCCACGGTGTGTGTGTGCAGAGGGGAGCCACTTCCTCTGGTTTCTCTCAAGAGCTGGCATCAAGGCACAATAACTATCATAAAATGCCACAGTGAATAACTACTGATAATAGTAAAGATACTCTCTTTACAAAAATCAAGCCATAATGCTAAAGACATAAAACTATGCAGTAACTAATGAAGTATGTATCAGCTATTTGTACTAAAAAACCAGGCTGGAACACTTTAGAGCAAAGAAAAATTTCTCTCCTGCCCATGAGAGTATCAAGGAATTACATAACAAGCTGTTTTCTTCCCCAAGCACTTGGAAATAAAGCAAGATATTTCCAAGCATTTTGTCTCCTGTGATTCTATAGGTTATTTGTGTTTTCATATGTGAATACTTCCCTCTTTTTCTGATGACAGCTAAATTTCAGATGTCCTCATAGCATGAGACAATGCCTCCTTTTAGTAGTGCTTTAAGGATTACAACCTCAAACACCTTACAAGGCATGCAATTCCTGGATAACTGTACTATCCCACAGAAAGAAAACAAGAAAATCCTGTCTATTTAAGAAAGTGACTTTCTTCCTTTTGAATAACATTTTTTCTATTAGAAATTTGTATAAGCTAATCATACAGAATCTTAGAAAATATACTCAAGCAAAAAGAAAACTAAAGGAACCATTCAGCCTCCCACCACTGAGACCATCTGGTAACAGGTTAGCAATTCCCTTTTCATGCTCACTTACTTACAAATGCAAGCATATTATTATACCATTTTATAACCTGTTCTTTTGACCTAATATACTGGAAATGCTTCCCACATAATTATATATTATTCTACAGTATTCCTTTTAATGACTGAATAGTATTCCACTAAATGACTACATTACAAGTAGTAACTCAGCCATCATTGCTGGACTGAATTTCTTCTTTATTGCCAGACGCATCTTCCCTACATTCACTTGGGGACAGAAGCCTAATATCACCCACTGCTCCCTCAGTGTGTTCAGTACCTACCTGACAACATGGAGAGGCAGCCAGGATGTCGTAGGTGTACATAGTGCCCAGCTGGTGCCAGCTGCCATCCCACCGTGACTTACACTTGATGCAGATGATCTTGTGAACCCCTTCCAGGCAGTCCACGCACACGGCATACAGGTGCA
Organism: Pan troglodytes; assembly: GCF_028858775.2. Taxonomy (NCBI): domain Eukaryota; kingdom Metazoa; phylum Chordata; class Mammalia; order Primates; family Hominidae; genus Pan; species Pan troglodytes. Next base: position 151,030,047 of record NC_072403.2, on the reverse strand, counting down.
TGAGTCTCCCTGTGCACAGAAGACACAAGGCTCTGAGTGGCCATCATGGAAATCACATTTCATCTCCAAGGAGATAAAAATGTTTCATCTACCAATTATAAGCAAAGATTTTATCATTTGGATAAATATAAAAAGAAAAATCAATATTTAGTACACAAGCTGTCCTTTCAGGATAATGATGAATTACTAGCTGTTGTCAATAAAACATGTATTTTAAGTTCAAGCATATTAAAAACTTGGCTTCAATTCACTTTTCCAAAAAGGGCTGCTGGGCTTACATAATGGGTCCATCCAAATTCAAGTAACAAAGCCACATACACTCAAAACCAGCCTGTACTGTATTCACGCAGGACTTCCTGCTCAAAAGTTTATGTTTAGCATATAGAGACTTAACCAACAACACTGATCTTGTCACAAGCTCTCTTGTGACAAGTCCCATCATAAAAATCAAAAGTCTGTCTTGGGGACTGATAGCCCAGAATTACACCACGACCAAAATTACTGTTAACTATCCTTGTCCTCAAAATGCTCAGCCATCACCACATCTAATTTAGGAACCAGAATTATATCTTACTCGTAATTTTTTAAAAGAAGTTCAATGTCTTATTATTCACCGAGCTCTTAAAAGTTACAACATGATCCCCCTCCATTATTTGATAACATCTTAATGTTAATAAAGGAAAGATGTCATCCTAGTGTATATGGAAACATCACAGTTTAAATAATTAGGAAAGAGTCAGAATGCCCAGAATCTGCCCAGGCAACGTATAACAGCAACATTTCTGCTCTGTGTGGAACCCAGGGCGCTTCCCCATGTTAAAAACTACCATCAGGAGAACACATAATCCTAAGTGGCCTCATATTCAGAATGTGCTGCTCACTGCCATCAGTCAGACTATGGGTCTTCAGCACTCAGTAGTAAGGATCAACCTGCTCCTTACCTGATGGAAAGGTATGTATGTTCCATCTACAGTACTTAGGGGGAGCCCTTCGTTTGCATTTACTTGCATGACCCCCTTCCTCCTTGAGGGCAAGAACCATGTCTTAGTCATCCTTGTAGACTCAGTGACTAGCACAGTGTCTGGGATGTGGAAAGCACTTTATAAGTGTATGTTGGGTAAATGGATGGGGCATGTTAACAGCCAAAGACAGATAACCTTGGGGGCCTTTATGCCAAAAGGGGGAAGGATGACAAGAACTTCTTGAAATACTGCCCACCTCTGCTCTACGGCATTGAAAATAAAAGGGTCTCACATGCCACATCTACTCTGGCCTCGGGGCATGTTAGGAAGTCCGTTCAAGGATCCAGGAGCCACTGGAAAAAACATTTGCACTCTCTGTCCTGCATACTCAATGCAATTCCCAAACATTCCCAGGTACAGAGGCCACAGCTGAGAAGGGTAAGGGCAGCCTTAGACACAGAAGTCAGGTGTTGCTAACGATGACCATAATGATGAAGACAGAGTAACTTTTACTAAGAGTTAACCGAGGGTATGGCACTATGCTACCAGCTCCATGTGAATCATTTCATTTAACCCTAACAGCAGCATTACAAAATAGACATTACTGTTGCTCCCACTTCTGAGAGTAGGAAGTGAGGCTTACAGAGCTGAGCAGCTTGCCCAAGTTCATAAGATTTAAGTAGCAAGTCCAGACTGATTCATGACTCTCGGATCCGTAACCTACAGGCAAACTCACTGGAACACCTGGTCTGGACTGAGTCTAGATTTGTTTCAGTTCTGCTACACATTGTCCTGACCACAGAGAATTTTGAATTTCTAAACCCTTTGTGAATTTAAACAAAAAGCCGATTCTTCAGAGAACAATCACATGTGGTTCAAAGTGGTAAAGAAGCCCAATAAGAACTTCTTAATTAGATCAATCTTAATAAATTAATGCTAAACAAAACCTATTTTCAGAGGGAAAGAGAGCAAACGAAGTCCAGAGACAGGGTCCGGGGAGGGCAGTGAGGGGTAAAGGGCAGGGCAAGGGAGTAGTAATCCAGAGAGGGCCACTGAACACAGCAAGTACTGCAGCAGCATGTCAGCCCCGCATGCTGTGCAATCCTGTGGCCTGCAGTGTGGCCCTTCTATTGGAGTTGAAAATGCTTTAAAAAACACATGGTCAGGCTAGGCACAGTGGCTCATGCCTGTAATCTCAGCATTTTGGGAGGCTGAAATGGGATGATCATTTGAGGCCAGGAGTTCAAGACCAGCCTGGGCAATAATACAGTGAGACCCCATCTCTTAAAAAAGTTTAGGGCTGGGCACAGTGGCTCACGCCTATAATCCCAGCACTTTGGGAGGCCAAGGCGGGTGGATCACCAGAGGTCAGGAGTTTGAGACCAGCCTGGCCAACATGGTGAAACCCCATCTCTACTAAAATATAAAAAAATTAGCAGGGCGTGGTGGCGGCGCCTGTAGTCCCAGCTACTCATGAGGCTGAGGCAGGAGAATCGCTTGAACCCAGAAGCAAAGGCTGCAGTGAGCCGAGATAGCACCACTGCACTCCAGCCTGGGCAACAAAAGTGAAACCCCGTCACACACAAAAAAACAACAACAAACAACAACAACAACAACAACAACAAGTTTAAACAAATTAAATAAGCCGAGTGTGGTGGCTTGAGCCTACAGTCCTAGCTACTGGAGAAGCTGGGGCAGGAGGACTGCTTGAGCTCAGCAGTCCAAGGCTGCAGTAGCTATGATCACTCTGCTGCTTTCCAGCCAGCCAGGGTGACAGACTGAGATACTCAAAAAAAAAAGAAAGAAAGAAAAAAAAAGAAAAATAGAAGAATGTGTGGTCAGTAATTGGTGATTGAAGACATGATTTAATTTTCTTACTACAAATAAGACGGCATGGATTTCTCAAAGATGTGGCAATAAAAATGCTGATATGTGGTCAAGGCCTCACTTGTGGCAATGATAACTTCTCTGGTAATGATTAAACACCCTGATCTTCAGGTTTTACATCAAACGTTCAATTTCTCAGTATCTTTGTGGGCACATCTAATATGCGCATTATCTATTTATGTATGTCTATGTTTTGATGTGTATATATACGCACACACAAGTACTCAGGCCTAATTTTCACCTCTTTTCTTCATCTGCTCCCTGAAAGGTACTCTCAAGATTTGGTCGTGGGTTTATCATATCCTCCTTCCTTTTTTTTCTCTTTTCTTCCTATCCAAGAGCTCTTCCACCCTTAGGATTTTAACCACCACTGTTATAAACTCCCAGTGTTCAACCCAAATGCTTATTTTTAACCATGTTTGCTAGACATCTCCACACAAAAGTCCCAACATCCCTTCAAACCCAACACACAGAAACCTCATCTTCTGCCCGCAAAACCAGGCCCTTTCCCCACCTTTATCTACCCATCTCCTTTCTCTATTCTTGCACCATTTATCTGGTCTAGAAACAAAGTGAATTTTGTTTCTGAATTCACAAGCTGTAATTTTTCTTTAAAATAACCTCTTGACAATATCCCCTCCCTTCCATTCTGTCCACACCTTTTATCTCCTTGCATCTAGACTACAAAGTCTCAACTCTGTCTCTAGATCCCACCCCTTTCAAACCCCTTTCCCGCACCTTTCCTCCATGTGACTGCCCGCTTTAAAAAAACACTGAAAATCTTTCCATTCACATTCATAAAGAATATATAGCAAAGTTCTTTATTATGGCTTGAAAGTACTTCTGCAATCTGTTCTCTCCCTTCTCTCCCTATCCTACTCCTTTCCCACTCTAGAACACCCTTGGCTCCAACCAAACAGTTCTCTCCCTATCTCCTGATCGCAACCTGCCCTTCTTCTTTTTAACCACCCTTCCTTTGCTTGCAGGCACTCCCTCCTCATCAACAAACACCTGACCTGGGTAGACCCTCTGCTTACCAAGATCCAGTCCACCTTTTGACATCAGCATTCATGCTGCCTCTTTTTACGAACCAAGCCAAAGTGGTCCCTTCCTCTGGAAATTATAGGATACTTAATGTACATCATATCCAGGTATGATACTAGAACTTTAAGCCTGGTAAGTTAGTTACATTTTATAAAAGCATCTTATCCTAAGATTATAAATTGATGACAAGCAAGAACTGATAGTACCCAGCATGTGTGAAATCCGTAAGTTTGATCAACTGATGAATGGATTACATGACAATAATCTGTCCATCATGGATAGAAAAAGAACACTACTATTCTCATATCTGCTGTACCCATATTCATCTTCATAAAAAATGTTTCAAGTTTTACAATGGAGAAATAAAGGTGTTTCCATCCACTTCCCTCTAAAATTACCCCCAAACAGGATAAAAAAACAAAAGCACAAACTCCATCTTCCATGAAACAATGAGGTTATTTCAACCCTGAATTAAACTATATGAAGTCAGAAAGTAGACTGAGGGATAGTAAATGGTTAAGCTCAGAAACTGGACAAGCACCGGGGAGTTCGTAGGGAGCAATAAGTTACAAACAACCATAAATTCTATGCAGCACTTTCCATCAAAAAGCAGAGTATTTCAGCATCATCTGAACCTGGGCTAGACTTAGGACTTATACTGATGAACAAAATGTGACAGGAGTGATGTTACTCAGTTCCAAGCTTAAGCCTCTAGAGACAGACTCTGCAGCTTCCACTTACATCTCTTGAATGCTATCCTGAGAGCAACATGTGAAAAAGTCCAAGCTAGCCTACTGGAAGATGAAAGACTACATGGAACACAGACAAGCCATTCCGGCTGAGGCCCCCTAAGCCAACCTAACAATCCACCCACAGAATTGTGAGAAGTCATTAAATTATCCTTTTAAACCACTAAGTTTTGGAATGCTCTGCTTTATAACAAATGCTACAAGATAAAGGGAGTTAGGTACAATTCTCAAAATGAAAGAGACTACTCTCTGCAATTTCAGCTCCCTTTCCTTGCTCACAAAGGTAGCACAAGAAATTACATACATGAAACAAGAAGAGAATGCTATTAAAAAGAGCTCCTGGAAATTAAAAATGTAAGAACAGAAAATTTTAAACTCCGTAAAAACACCAAAATAAAAAGTCAAGGAAATTTTCCATAAAGCAGAATAAAGAGATGAATAGGGCCATGTATATATTTATTATATATCCTTTATTATATATAAAATAAAGGAGTTCTCCACTCCAACAAAAAAAATAATCTAAGGGGTCTAATATCTGATTAATCAGAGTTTCACAGAATTTTTTAAAAGTGAAAATAGGGTAGCGGAAATTGTCAAAGAAATAATACAAAAACAAATTTCTCCAAATGGAAGATGGTAAGTTTATAGAGCCAAAGGGCCAAGAGAGTACAGAAAGCACGACAAATAGAGGAAACTGTGTAAAAGACCCACATATGGTGAAATTTCAGAACATTAGGGATATATGAAGAAAATCTTAAAACCTTCATGGAGGGGTGGAGATGGAGGCAAAGACAGGAATAAGAGTAACATCAGACCCCTCAAAATAGCGACATTGTAAGATGGGAGACAGTAAAGAAATGTCTTCAAAATTCCAAGGGGAAAATATGTATAACTTAGAAGACTACAGCCAGCTAAATAGCAATGAAGAGTGAAGATAAAATCAGGATATTCTCAGACGTTGAAAGTCTCAAATCATCTATTCCCATGCTCCCTTTCTCAAAAAGCTCCTGGGGGATGTTTCCTAAAAGCCGAGAGAATAAACCGAGAAAAAAATAAAATATTGAGATCTAGGAAACAAGATTTTTAAAAATAGGACAGAAATGAAGGCATTCCTAGAAGGACAGCTATGTGGTACACCAGGTCCTGAGTGCACCAGGACAGGTAGAAGCAGGAGGGTAAGAGTCTCCACGAGGGGCATTTTCAGGGGCAAAAATTTTTTTTCCAAAAAAAATCTGACAGGTATGTGGAAATGTCTTTGAAAGATGGTTTGTAAAGCTGCTGGAGAGTGAGAACTAGCCAAAAAAAAAAAAAAAAAAACTATGCAAATCAAAATAATCAATTAACCCTAATAAAAACAAAAGGAGTCCTAGACTATATGGTACTATATAATAAGATAAAACCCTATACTTCTTGGCTCAATGTTAAATATATATATTCATATTAGTAAACGTTAAGGATTTAACTAATAATTGTGGTATCTTATCCTGAGAGGAAGGAGGAGGGGGATGCACAGTCATCCACCTTCAAAGCCATTCAATAAACAGATAATATGTAAAGCTGGAGAATGAAGACAGCAGTATTTACAATCACGATGTCAAAAACTTGAAGCATCAGCTAAGATTTGAAAATGTTTGTCTGGGTACTGACACAGCAGGGTTGGTGGGAAGGAGACAGGTGGGGATATATCATTTTTACAACAAGCTTTTTAGCACACATTTAAAGTGTAAACATGTTATATGTGATGTGTCTCATCTTTATGGAAGTTCCTTAGTTGTACATGAACTGACAGATTTCTTATACTAACCAACCTCGTGTCATTCAATTTATGGCTGAAATGTACCAAATCCTTATATGTCATCCACAGGAATAATAAGCTTCCCCATCGCCCCTCCTTCCACCACCACCACCGGGCTAATGTCTGAGCTTTCAATAATCCTGTTTACCTTTTGCTGCTATCAACACACTCTCATCTTTCATAAACTTCAAAATTAATTCAACTAATCTAAAAATACCTTGGCCCTTTTCTGACCACTGCTTTTCCTCACTGTTATGTTTATAAGGATCTAAGAGGATACACAGCTAGATGGGCCCATTAAACAGGTTTACAGTAAGTGACAAATATGCAACAACTCCACTAATTTCCTTCCCCATTATGCAAAACCATACACCGGCAATCCTCTCTTCAAATTACAGAAGACACAAAATTATCCGCTAGGACAACTGTACTTGGTACTGTGACATCAGAGTAAAAAATCACCGCGTCACTGGGCGAAGCTGAAATATTCAAATGTTACCTAGCACCTGACTAGAACAAAAAAACAACACTGGTGAAAACTACACCAAAATAGAGCAATCTGTCTTGTTTGTTGTTTGGTTTTTAACAAACAGAAAGCAGGCAAGGTGAATTAACACCTATACCTTGAAGGTGACAAGGAACATCATATTCGATCTCATCATGTCTCGACGGGCTTAGGAACAAAGTTCCATCCACCAGTGGGAACTGTTCGAACACCGGGAGCGCCCGGTGGCACAGGGCACAGTTTACCACGTTTCTGTGGCTGGCACTGAGCGCGGCCAGAATGAACTTCCGCAAGTCTTCCCCCTGGCCCACTTGGGCATCGTCTTCCATGCGCACGTGGAAAGTGTTCAGCTTATGCCTGGGGATGTGAGTGAGGAGCTCGGAGAGGTCCAGCCGCCGAAGGAACTGCACGGGGGTGTCGAAGTGTCCCCCCCTGTGAACTGACAACCCCGCAGGGCTGTAATCAAAGTGGGCATTTCTGAACACATGGCCCCCAGCCATGGCCTTCTTGTGAGGCTCCAGATGGATGGCGTTCTTTAAGAACTCCCCGAGGTATCTGGAGGAGCGGGGGCCGCTGAAGTGGGCAGGAGAGAGGATGGAGTAGCCCGTGGGTGGGGACTGGCCCGGGGAGCCACCGGGGGAACGGGCACCGTAGGCTGCAGCACCCACTGCCTTCTCCTGGGAGTTCTGCCGGTCCATGGAATGCCGGCGGGGGAGGTCGTGGCTTGGGCCTTTCTGGGGCTTATTTGGGGGCCTGCACTTTTTTGCCTCCTCCGCCGCCTCACCAGGAGGCCTCCCTGTGTTCTTCTCAGAGCCAGACTTCTTCTTTTTCTCGTCCTGCATCCGCTTCACCTGATACCAGTCTGTGTCCTTCTTCAAGTGGCCCTGGCCACAGCGGCAGGAGCAGAAGCGGAAGGCCAGGTCGTAGCCCTTCTTTGTCCACATGTTCTGGCGGCATTGCTTCTCGTTCCAGCTGCGCGCGCGGCCGATGCAGTTGAACTGGACGAGGATGCTGCTCTCCCACTCGTAGAAGCACTGCAGGTGCATCCAGGTGCTGCAGGGGCAGTGCTCGTTGTTGCACACCACCTTCTGGTAGTCGTCCTTCTCCAGGTCCACCGGCCTACCGAAGCTGCAGATCAGGGGAGTGGCACATGGGGCTTCTGGGGGAGGAATAAAGAGAGAACAGATTTCAGATTTTTGGATTAGGGGTACTCAACCTGTACTTGCAACAGTATGGTATAAGGTTTTTCTAAGACATGAATATAATGAAAGGCAGTTCCAGGGTTCCTTTAAAGATGAATCACTCCAGTGAACCAGGGAATAATATGATGAAGCTACTTAACCAACCAGTCTGGTGGAATCTCTAAAAAGGACCTTCAAAGCCCTTCATCCCGAGCTTTAGGTTGTCCTGAATACCAGAAAGCCGCTGGAACATAGACGGTCTCATACCCATTTCTCGTCTAAGGTGGTCTGACACCCAATGGCAGGGATATTGAATCAAACTAATTGTTGGTCTACACAAAATTACAAAGCCAGGCTGTGAAGGAAAAAACCAGAATTCTTCCAAAGCTACCAGGACAGGAAGTGGGAACAACATAGTTGTACTCTATCTTAAGTACATGTCCCACACACACTGTGCAAACAGCTAAGCCGGTTCCCAGAAAGGACAGAAAACATGGTGACAGAAAGTAGAATCCGCTAACCCAATTCTTAAGAAATAAACATGATTCATGGATATGGGAACTCCACTGATTCCTTACAGCTATTCAATGATAACTGAACATCTGAGCTTAGAATTTATTTCTAAAATGTCAAAAAGACATGATAGAGTCAGTAAAAAAAAAAAAAAAAAAAAAGTGGTTGCCACAGGGGGTGGGGGATGAGCAGGTGAAGCACAGAGGATTTTTAGGGCAGTGAATCTATTCCTGTGATACTATAATGGCAGATACACGTCATTATACATTTGTCAAAATCCACAGGATGTACAATACCAAAAGGGAACCCTAATGTCAACTATGAAATTAAGTGACAATGATGTGTAAATGTAGGTTCATCAATTGTAACATATGTACCATTCTGTGTTCATAGTGGGGGAGGCTGGAGGAGGGCAGGAGGTATATGGGAACACTCTATACCTCCAGTTTTTCTGTGAACTTAAATCTGCTCTAAAAAATAAAATCTGTTTTTTAAAATGAGAAATAAAAGGACATGTATGTATAAGTCCTGGTTCCATGGGATACTAGCCGTGTAAAAGTGAACTGGTTATTTCATCTGTTTAATCTTCCATTTCCTCAACCATAAATGGGCATAATTGTAGTAGCTACCTTATAGAGATTTTTTGAAGATTAAATAAGAAATGCTTATAAAGAGTTTAGCACAGTACCTGGCACATAAAGGATCATTAATGTTGTTGCTGCTGTTCTTGTCGTTAGCTGACTGTGACACAGCTTGGGATATTTTTATTTACAAAAGAAGCTGTGTAATAAGGTGGCCAGAGGTGGAAGGGGCTAATGTAGAGATGGCAAAACTGACCAAATGTGGGGCCAAACTGGGAGACTGAGAGTCTCATAGTGCAGGACCAAGGAAGGAAACCTGTTGCCACAGGCCCAAAAGAGTGGCTGTCGGTTGTATGAGCGGTGGGGGGCGGGGGGGGGGGGGGGAGGTTAGTGTGGCTCACAGGCTGGGATGACAAGGGTGCTTCAGGGAGTCACACAACTAACAGCCTTCCCCACTTGTGTCTTGGCATTTCTACAATTTTCAATACAATTCATCACTCCCTTACATTCTTGCTTGCATTTCCGTAGGGTTTTATACCATGCAGTTCTTTTGCCTCCCAATCCCCAAAATAAGTACTCTCCAGGACCAGTGCTCAGCATTTCTCTCCTCATCCTCTAGGCAGAAGCTAAAAACTACATCGCCAATTCTTAATGAGGGCACTACTGGCATCTGGACAATTCTCTTCCTGTAATGCACTGGACAGCCCAGTCCAGCACACTACAGGAAGCAAACATCACTGGGCCTGAGCACTCAGTATCTGTAGCCCACCCACCCCACCTTCCCCATCATGATACCCCCAATGTTCATAACACTTTCAAAGGGCCCCTTTGGAGGGCAGTACTACTCTCCCAATTGGGAACCACTGGGCTTGGTCATGAAGCAGTTTAGATTATGTGTATAGATGACAGAAGCTAAAGGCAGACTCCCAGGCTCAGAGTTCTGCTCTAGAAAGCTCCCCTGGTGGCAGCGTGGGGCACGGGACTGGAAGTAAGGGGGCCAGAGGGAGGGTGCTGCGGGTTGAGAAATAAGGAGTGCCTGTGCTTCAGGAGCAGTGTGAGAAGATGCTCGGAGAGAGAGAGTGTGTGTGTGAGAGTGTGAGAGAGAGTGTGTGTGTGTGTGTGTGTGTGTGTGTGTGTGAGAGAGAGTCCATGCTGACGGACAGCAATGTGGGAGCAGCAGGACAGGGAAGATGGAAAAAGACTTAGGGCTGCCCTATTTAGGACCCACTGATTTAGAAGTGCCTGTGTACCACTGAGGTGGAGGAGACATGAATTTGACTGGAGCTCAAGAGAGCTAGAGCTGTGAATACAGATGTGGAGTCACTCACCCACAGATGAAGGTCAAATCCCTAGGACTAATGAGATGCCCAAGAAAAACGGGAGGAGTGGGCAGAGACCAGAGGCCAGGAAAAGAATCCTGGGATGCAAGGACTGGAACCAAGGCTGGAGGAGAAGATTCCCCTGCAGAGATTGGTAAGAAATGAACTCAGAATTTACTGAAAAACAAGTCAGGAGAGAATTATGTCCAGGCAGTCAGGGGACAGCGCAGTGGCTCACGCCTGTAATCCCAGCACTTTCGAAGGCCGTGGCGGGTGGATCACCTGAGGTCAGGAGTTCGATACTAGACTGGCCAACATGATGAAACCCCATCTCTACTAAAAATACAAAAATTAGCTGGGTGTAGTGGCGCACACCTGTAATCCCAGCTACTCGGGAGGCTGAGGTGGGAGTATCACTTGAATTGGAAGACGAAGGTTGTAGTGAGTAGAGATTGCGCCACTGCACACCAGCCTGAGTGGCACAGTGAGACTCCCTTTAAAAAAAAAAAAAGAATGGAGAACTGCAAAATGTCCCAGAGCACCAGGTAACATCGGTGCTTCTCCACCTCTGCACTACAGACATTTGGGCTGGATCTCTGTTGTGGGAGCCATCCTGTAAGATGTCTAGCAGCAACCTCACTGTCCATCCCGTAGAGGCCAGCCCCACTCAATGTCTCCAGGCACTGCCAGGTATCCCCTAGGGGGTAAAATCACCCCGAGTTAAGAATTCACTGGATGCAATAAACCTGAAAAGTCCCAGCCAAAATGAGCAGTGAGCCAGGCACTGTCTCCTCACGGAGAACAGCTCCAGCGGGAATGATGGAGGGCAGGTCAGAGGTAGACAGTGAGGTGAAAAGGCAGAAACAGGGAGACTCCAGGAAACTCTTTCCAGAGGGTAACTGTAGGGCAGGGAAAGAGCATGGGCAGGGGACAGAAGACAGCAGAGGCTGAGCCTTAACACCATGTTCATGAGCTCAGGGAATACAGGCCAAAACCTCACGACAGCTTAAAGACATACGAGAGGGAACAAACCATGTGACTCCTCTACTCAACAACCTTCCCAACCTTATCCCTGCACACTGAACCACAGACACAACATTCCACCAAATCAATCAGCAGAGGGTGCTGGCAATGTGGACCCATAAAGCCTGTACAAATATTAGTTCTGTCATATGTTACAATTATCCCCTTCAGGTGTGGGATTCCAGGGCCTTGGCAAAATGGCCCTAAACCAATTTGTCTACCTCTATGTATTAATATTTGATCACCATGGTTTCCCCTTAATCTTCATTTGTCCAAATCCCATTCAGCCACTGACAGCAATTCACAGTTCAGACTCTGCAACCAGACTGCCTGAGTTGGAATCCAGGCAGGACCATTTATGAGCTGCATGCTCTTGGACAACTTACTTAACTTCTCTTTGTGTCAGTTTCCTCTGTATAAAATGCAGAAAACAACAGAATGTACCTTAAATGGTTCAGAAGAATGAAATGAAAAAAACTATACACATGAAATGCTGAGAAAGCACCTGGCATCTAGTAAACTTCCTCCCCACTCCTACTGCTTCAAGGCCCACCTCTCTACACACTAATTTTACCAGGATTGCCCCCCTATCCTGACTCCAACCCTTCTCCTCCCCTCCCTGATGGTCTGGCCCCAATCTTACTTGAGTCCCTCATCATGGGGACTCTTCATAATCCCCACCAGCTGACGACTCAGGAGAGGAAGCCTCTTACTCATCTTAGTGTTTCCAGCACCACTGGGCCCAGGCTTTGTAAAACTCCAGTGCTGAATAAAGTCGCATTAAAGATACTGGCTCACCAAACCCACACATGACAAGAGGAGCAGAAGTGAAAAAGAGAGCTGTAATCCTAGACAGTCAGACCTGGATGTACTGAAGCACAACAAAAAGAAGTAGAAGAGTGGTTTGAAACTGAGTAAATTCACCAGTCACCTGGGCTGTGACCTTTAGAGGCCTTTAAAATGTTAATTGGTCAATTATTAAGTGTAGTTGTTTTTATCTTGATCCTTCAGATGAAGAGCCTCGAAGTGAACGTCCCTGAAATGTAACCACAATAACCAAATTTTACTAACCCAAGACCAATAAAATCAAATTAGGTCAAAGGAAGATCTAACTAACATTTGCGTTCACAATATTCCAACTGTAAATGTTGAGACTGACTTGATATTTCTTTGAAAAGTATTTTCACACTAAAGAAAGGTGGCTTAAGAGAGGAAAAATTCTGTGTCTTTTCAAAAAGCAGCAAATATTTCATTTAACCAATACTGAGCACTTCCTACATGCCAGGTCTTGAGCTAAGAGCTCTAATGGTCTAACAGAAGTGCACACATGGAACACAGACAAGGTACCACAGCTGTGCCCCATCCCTGTCCCTTTAACAGTGTTTGTCATGTTCACAGCCATGCTCCACTGTTTCCTAACCAGAAAGCCTCTTCCTTGTATGGAGAGCCCCCACTCCAACTTGCCAGCCCTGCTTGTTTATAGTCAGCCACTTTGATGTGGCCTTGTGGGTAGGCTTCAAAAACAAATACAAAGCCAAGAGCATGTGAAATACACCCAGTAATACACACAACAGACACCTCACCCGATGACACACCAGCAGGGTGAGGCTCCCAGGGAGACAGGCAAAATGGGGTAACAGGGTGGACCTCGGGAATAGTCAGAGGATGTCTGACAATGCTTTTGCTGAAGTGTGTTGGCCTCTAAACTCGGACATTATTTCCTTCAAGGCTCGGTTCAAACATACTTTCCTCCCTCATTAGCACCACCCCTGCCCCCCAACACACACACCACACACACACATTGTCCAAACTGGAAAAGCAGCAGGGAATAACAGAAGAGAGGTGTTTGGTGCCAGGTCTGCTCCTGATTAGTTGTTTGACATTGAGCAGTTTTGTTTCCTCATCTGTAAAGTGGGGATAAAATGCTTGCCCTATTCAGCTCATGTACATGGAAACACTTTATAAATAGTAAAGTTTCATAAAAATGTTTGGTTATATGCTACCATAATTTTATACTGCTGTATTTCACTCCCCAGATAAATGCAAACTGCTCCAATGTTTTCTACTTTTTCCAATGTTTTGAACATGCCATACAGGTGTTTAGAAAATAAGTAAGTATGGCCGGGCACAGTGGCTCACGCCTGTAATTCCAGCACTTGGGAGGCTGAGGCCAGAGAATCACTTGTGGCCAGGAGTTAGAGAACAGCCTGGACAACATAGTGAGACTCCGTCTCCATGAAAATTTTAAAAAATTAGTTGGGCTCAGTGGCATGTGCCTATAGTCCCAGCTACTCAGGAGGCTGAGGTGGAAGGATCAAGTGAGTCGAGGAAATTGAGGCTGCAGTGAGCCTCGGCAATGAGTGAAACCTTGTCTCCAAACTAAGAACAGAACAGCAGTCCCACAAAGGCATAAACGGAATATAGATTGATCTGACACAACTAAATCTTCAACAGGAGAGATGGGAGAAGGGTATCATACACTTGTGCCACCAACTTCCCTTGGCGCATTAATCTAAACTGTGATAATCTAACAAGCAAAACAGAAAAATGCTCCTTTACACAGAGTTGGCATTGTTTTAAAAAGTATATGAACCTTCCAAGGCCTGTATTTTAGGTTCATCATCAAGTAGTCAGTACCCAGCTCTATTTCTTCTGCTCAAGTTAAAATAAACAGGGTTCATGTGATTCTGGGCAAAAATCTCAGTTTCAAGTCTGGATAACAGGGTAGCTAGGCTGCAGTCACCTGGGCCAAGCCTATCTTGTCTCCCCAGCTTTCTTACCCTGCATCCTGCCCTCGCTTCAGAACTCTGTGCTCCTTACCTATTGAAAGAGGAGGATCACACTGAATGCCCAATGAGCCCAAATCTCCTGACAACCTCATTCACTGAGGAGCCCCATAAACCGGACATTGCTACTTTCAGCTTTTAAACTATGAGTTAAATATTTTTATCCCCCTTAAAATAGCTGCACCATAAGCAGGTGGGGAGTTGGGTGGAATGAAGGTAAGGAGGGTCTTCTTAAGTCATATGCGGCTTTCCAGGCAAAATCTAAAATAGGGATGACTTAGTCACATTCATCCTTGTAAACCCACTACTGCGTAAATAAGTGTTTAATAAATCTTCTGATGAAGGAAAGAATGACCCAACCAGACTCAGTCCTCTGGTTGTGACCACAGTAATAGAGAGAGGGTGAAACCATGGGGAGAACCAGCCCAGCTGCTGGGGAGGCAGCTGCAGAGCTCCAGCCAGGTCTCCTAGATTCAGTCCAGGCCTTCTCTGTCGGGACAGAGCCTGGCCCTCACCCTCACTTCCTCAAACTAACATCATTCCTGCTACCCTCCTTGTGGCACCCAGGTACCATTTTTTTTTTTAAAGGAGGAAAAAAAGACATTTATGTGTAAGTCCCGGTTCCATGGGATACTAGCTGTGTAAAAGTGAACTGGTTATTACAAACGTAAGGTTTCAAAACTGTTTTATTAGATCGCTGATTATTCCTCTTATGTGGGAACAAATCCCCTTGTTTGCAGAGAGCATGGTCCTCTTAGGGTATGAATTTCTGACCAGTGTCCTCCATCTCCAGCTTCCCGACTCCAGACTGTGGGAGATGACACAGAGCCAGCCTGCCTGGATGTGACTCAGCTCTGCAACTTATTAAAGACCTTTGGCAAATCACCTAACTTCCCTGTGCCTCTGTTTCCTTACCTGTAAAATCCTGTAAAATGGCAGAAATAATGATTTTTTTTTTCAAAATTTTTTTTTGAGACGGAGTTTCGCTCTTGTTGCCCAGGCTGGAGTGCAATGGTGCTATCTCGGCTCACCGCAACCTCCGCCTCCCAGGTTCAAGCGATTCTCCTGCCTCAGCTTCCTAAGTAGCTGGGATTACAGGCATGTGCCACCATGCCTGGCTAATTCTGTATTTTTAGTAGAGATAGGGTTTCTCCATGTTGGTCAGGCTGGTCTTGAACTCCTGACCTCAAGTGATCTGCCTACCTTGGCCTCCCAAAATGCTGGGATTATAGGCATGGGCCACTGTGCCTGGCCCAGAAATAATAATATTAATACCTACCCCAAAAGGGTTGCCATGAGGAATGAAGAAGTTATTAAAGTAGTTAGAACAGTGCTTGGCACCTAAACACCAATTTTTCTTTTTTTTTTTTTTTGAGACAGGGTCTCGCTCTGTTGCTCACACCGGAGTACAGTGGCATGGTCATGGCTTACTGCAGCTTCAACCTGCCAGGCTCAAGCCATCCTCCCACCTCAGCATGGGACTACAGGTGCACGCCACCACTCCCAGCTGATTTTTTTTTTTTTTTTTTTTTTTTGAGATGGAGTCTCGCTCTGTCATCCAGGCTGGAGTGCAGTGGCACGATGTCTGCTCACTGCAAGCTCCGCCTCCCAGGTTCACACCATTCTCCTGCCTCAGCCTCCCAAGTAGCTGGGACTACAGGCACCCGCCACCACACCCAGCTAATTTTTTGTATTTTTTAGTAGAGACGGAGTTTCACTGTGTTTTCCAGGATGGTCTCCATCTCCTGACCTCGTGATCTGCCCGCCTCGGCCTCCCAAAGTGCTGGGATTACAGGCATGAGCCACCGAGCCCAGCCCCAGCTGACTTTTTATAAAAAAATTTTGTAGAGGTGGGGTCTCACTCTGTTACCCAGGCTGGTCTTGAACTCCTGGGCTTAAGTGATCCTCCTGCCTTAGCCTCCCAAAGTGCTGGGATCATAGGTGTGAGCCACTGCACCTGGCCAAGCACTGTTTAACTATAAGCAATTGTTAATAAATGCCATATCACTTTATATTACTTGTCATAAAAATCAAGAGATTTTGAACAAGTTTAGAGCAAAGCCACAACCAGGAAGTGGCCATCCATCCTCCTTTCTCCACATTAAGTGCAAGGCTGGCCGAGCCCACCAGGAGTTGAGCACTTCAGTGTTATTATATTCACCCCCTCTCATTTGCCCCCTTTTGCTACATGCCGGCACACACCCTCCTCCACCTGTGCCTCGCCTCAATCCTGTCCCAAGCCCAATCCCTTCCACATCTTCCCAAGCCCAGGGAGGTGCCAGCCTTCTTAGCTGGGAAAGTACCATCCCACTCTCTACAGCCCTCTATATTACTCTTGGGCCAAATGTTGCCACTTGCATGCTCTCCCAACTTACACTTTTGTCAGTCATGACTTTCTATGTGTGCTTTAGGCTTATGAGGGGCAAGAAGTAGATTTCTTCTTCACAACAAAGCAGTATGGCATGCATAAAATAATTCACTCAATATTTATTGACTAGTGTCAAAGAAGTAGAAGGAAAAGGAGACCTTCAAAATTATCTTCTTCTAACCCCATGAAGATGTTCTTCTCAGTGTCAGACAAATAAGTACTCTGTTATATTGTCAAGAGGCGTGTGAACCAGAGCAACTCTATCTTAAATAGGAGCTGGGTAAAATGAGGCTGAAACCTACTGGGCTGCATTCCCAGATAGTTAAGTCACATGATGAGACAGGAGGTCGGCACAAAACACATATCATAAAGACCTTGCTGATAAAAACAGATTGCAGTAAAGGAGCCGGTCAAAACCGACCAAACCCAAAATGGTGACGAGAGTGACCTCTGGTCATTCTCACTGCTCCACTCCCACCAGTGCCATGACAGTTTACAAATGGCATGGCAATGTCAGGAAGTTACCCTATATGGTCTAAAAAGGGGAGGCATGAATAATCCACCACTTGTTTAGCATATCATCAAGAAATAACCATAAAGTGGGCAACCAGCAGCCCTTGGGGCTGCTCTGTCTATGGAGTAGCCATTCTTTTATTCCTTTACTTTCTTAATAAACTTGCTTTCACTTTGCACTGCGGACTCGCCCTGAATTCTTTCTTGTGCGAGATCCAAGAACCCTCTCTTGGGGTCTGGATCAGGACCCCTGTCCTGTAAGAATATGTATTTTTAAACCTAATCCATCTTTCCCTAGCATGGGTAACAGAGATTCATGAAGCATGACTGCATTTTACTCATGGGACATGGTCCTGAAGAACTTACATGATTCAGAACAGATTATTCCATAGTCTAAGGATAGAGTATGCGGAATGCACACTCAGAACACAGACACGTGCCGTCATTGTGCTGTATTTCTGCTTTACTCATACTTTTTAATTCTATCAGCATTAACTCTCATACTTCTGAGTTTATTTCATAAATTAACAGCATGTCATGTCCTGGTATCTTTTATCACATCTAATTTCTTTTTCAAAGTTACTGATTTCCAGGATGTTTTTCAGCACCAGTATTAGCACACTTAGGTGATATTTTGAAAGCTACAGGCTGGACACAATGGCACACGCTTATAATTCCAGCATTTTAAGAGGCCAAGGCAGGAAGGTCACTTCAGCCCAGGAGTTCAAAACCAGCCTGGGCAACATGGTGAGATCTCATCTCTACCAAAAAAAGAAAATACAAAAATTAGCCTGGTGTTGTGGCACGTGCCTGTAGTCCCAGCTACTCAGGAGGCCGAGGTGGAAGCATTGGCTTGAGCCTGGGAGGCGGAAGCTGCAGTGAGCCAAGATCATGCTACTACACCACAGCCTGTATGACAGAGCCAGACCCTGTCAAAGAAAAAAAAAAGAAAAAGCTATAATAAAGATTTTAAATTGTAACAGTGAATGTAAAAAATAATAATAATACAAACGTCACCAAAATCCTTACAGAAGTTCTAGCAACAAGAAGAGTTCACATAATACTGCCACAAGTTAGTATTTCTGTTTATAAGAAAATATAAACATATAAAATATAAACATATTTATAAAATAGAAACATATAAAATATAAAAAATATAAATGGTGCCACTGGGTAAGAAAGCACTTTTATAATTCAGTTGACCTGACAGCTTTGAAAATATGAAATGGCTTCACACATAATTTGGGAAAACATGCTTGTTGAAATTTTGCACACAATGTGAAGCTTTTATTAATATTATTTATATGTGAGTAGTTGAAATTTGCATAATTCAATTTGCATATAATGGGATCACACTGTACTAGAAAACAAATTAGCAGGCTGCCTTTTCTCTTGTTTGGAGATTTAGATCTTGGGGGTACTAAATCATTGAAAACTACGCAGCATCCTAGCACGAAAATGCACTACATAATGTGCTCTGAAGGAAATGTAGATTCAGGAGCTCTTGGAACCAAATCACACTATCATAAAATGGGAAGAGGACTCCAGACTAAGCATATGTGTAAGTGTATGTGTGTGTATATGTACGTGTGCATATACAGTCATATGCTATATAACGACGTTTGATTCAACAATGAACTCCGTACACAACAGTGGTCCCATAAGATTGTAACTGAACTGACAAATTCCTATTGCCTAGTGACGTCCTAGTATACCTACCTCATTTTTCTCCTACATTTAGGGTAGCCTAAGTGTACAGTGTTTATCAAAGTCTACAGTAATGTAATGTCCTAGGCCTTCAGATTCACTCACTGACTCACCCAGAGTAACTTCCAGTCCTGAAACCTCCTTTCATGTGTAAGTGGCCTACATGTGTGTACCAGTTTATCTTTTGTACTGTATTTTTACTGTGCCTTTTCTATGTTTCTGTATGTTTAGATGCATAAATACCATTGTGTTCCAATTGCCTACAGTATTCAACGAACCTGCTGTACAGGTTTGTAGCATAGGAGCAACAGGGTATACCATCTGGCCTACGTATGTAGTAGGCTATACTTTGTATAAGTACACTCTATGATGTACGCCTGATGATGAAATCGCCAAATGACACACTTCTTAGAATGTATCCCTGTCATTAAGCAATGCATGACTGTATATATACAACTGTGGAGAAACTGTCCAACCAGTTGTTAAACAATCCTATTTTTAAAGACTTCATGTCAGTCTTTAGTACTGTATTCCAATATTATCCTTGCTTAGGAAAATAAGCTTGATTTTGATTATCCATATTAATGTCCTCCTTTGTCAGCACAAATATTCAAAATGTGGCAATACTCAAACCTCTTTACTCATAGTTTATCTATGTGATTTTCATTTACCATGTAAATTACAACGCAGTGTAAATGCTGGACCTGCTTCTTCTCTCTTGATGAGCCCCAAAATGGTATTTGGAGGCCAAAGGCCATGGCCGATTTGGCCCCTTCCCCTTACCTCTGAAATCCCAATGACCTCTGCTGAAAAGACTAATGACTTTGCCCCTTCCCTTGTCTGCCCAACAGGT
Organism: Pan troglodytes; assembly: GCF_028858775.2. Taxonomy (NCBI): domain Eukaryota; kingdom Metazoa; phylum Chordata; class Mammalia; order Primates; family Hominidae; genus Pan; species Pan troglodytes. The sequence continues at coordinate 151,010,261 of NC_072403.2, read as the reverse complement.
AAAGCATAAGACTGTATGATTAACTGGCAACACGGGTCATCTGTAGACCAGTTACCGGTTAGAAAATACAACTCACAACTCCCTGCTGTTCAAAATATTCTAAAAGCTCAACTGATAATAGGTGATATGATGTCTATATATCCCCTAGATCAGAGTTCCAATGGGGCAGTTTGGCCTGCATTGTGTCTTAGTAAACCAGTCCAGAGTTTTTTTTTGGAATGTGAATCAGAATGCTGTTTTGGTGCAGCACACATTCTCCAGGTAGCTAAGACTCCCTCTCCACCCCATTCATATGCAGTCTGTCCTCTATATCTGTGGGTTCCACATCCATGGATTTGACCAATTGTCAATGGAAAATATTCATGGAAAAAAAACGGACGGTTGTGTCTGTATTGAACATACACAGGCTTATTTTTCTTGTCACTATTCCCTAAATACAGTATAACAACTATTTACATAGCAATTACATTGCTCTGATACCACAGAGCTAGGGAAAGGGGGAGGTACTAACCAAGTTAAAACACCACAGCTCACTGTTTTTATTATGATTCAGTCATTTCTCTTGAAAGAACACTCTTAGAATTACTGTAAGCCTTTGGTTAATTTCCAGAGTTCTGAAAAAGTTAATTTTGGTAATTCTTGGCAGTGTTCTTATTGCTTTCATGGAGGAGCAAATTTCTGGAGGCCCTTACTCTGCCATCTCAGAAGTCCATCTTAATAAAAATTTAAAAGTTTATATGTATATTTTGTTATAGGAAAATATGATAGGATGATCAATAAAATACTTCTAAGCAGGACAATACCCTGTCTTAGGATCAAATTCTGAGTACAAACTGAATGGAAATAAAGAAAAGAATGTAAAATTTCTATTTTTTTTTAGGCCGGGTGCGGTGGCTCCCGCCTGTAATCCCAGCACTTTGGGAGGCTGAGGCGGGAGGATCACCTGAGGTCAGGAGTGACCAGCCTGACCAACATGGCGAAACCTCGTCTCTACTAAAAATACAAAAATTAGATGGGCATGGTGGCACGTGCCTGTAATCCCAGCTACTCGTGAGGCTGAGGCAGAAAAATCACTTGAACCTGGAAGGCGGCTGAGGCAGAAAAATCACTTGAACCTGGAAGGCGGAGACCGCAGTGAGCCGAGATCGTGCCACTGCACTCCAGCCTGGGCGACGAGAGCAAAACTCCGTCTCAACAAAAAAAAAAAAAAAAAAAATTACATTATTTTTTAAATGGATGATAATGGTTACCAAGTTACTATGATAATTAGGATTCTGTTTGCATAAATTACAATGTTTACAATGAACTGGAAACTGTATCCTCAGCATCTATTTAAGTCTTTAAAAAACTGGGTGTGACAACTTAAAAATTTACAAGAACGCTGTTTTTTTTCTAATTCTCTTAGGAGATACACAGCAAAAAAAAGTTTGATTGATTAATACCTTCAGATCGGCATTCTGAAAACTTGACTATGATCACATCATACACACATTCAGAAACCTCAGAAACTCAGACTAATGCTCCAAGTTCCTGGGTCATGTTCAAGGAGCTCCTGTAATTAGGCCCCAGCCTTGCTTTTCCATCTGATCACCAGCTAGGGTAAAGTCTCTGCTTCAGCCTTGGCCCATTCCTGTGGCTATAACATGGAAATTAGGTAAGACACAGGAGTGGACAAAGAAGCTAACTAACTGCAGCCCACTGATGCTCCACACTGTGCCTCAAATTCACAGGGTGTTTAGGAATCATTTCCTATATACTACTATGTACCCACAAAAATTAAAAATAAAAAGAAATTTAAAGAATCATTTCCTGATTAACTGGCAAGTATTATTTAAATGAAAACTCAAAAGGTTTTAATATAAATTTCCTCAAATATTTTTAAGACCTTTTTTCTACTAAAAATAAAGACACTAAGCACTACACATAAAGGAAGGCTAGTACTTACAAAAATATTTTGTCAACTTGTTTTAATTAGTATAGGAGCTACAATGAGATCACTTAAGCTTATCTGTCTTAACCTTTGATGTAATTTAACCTCCCCTTATGTTATTTTAGTGTGTGAACCTGCTCCAAAGTGAGTAGCAAATTGAGCACAAGGCAATTACATTCAGTTAAACATGTTTTTCTTTGCTTACAGTAGGATTTAAACGAAAAGCTTTTACTCAGGCAAACCACTCTGTCAAAATAAACATGGAAGCTACACACACACACACACACACACACACACACACACACACACACCCCCAATGCTTCAATACAGTTTACAACTTGGGTTTTTAACATTCTCTTAATATATTTAGTCTGTTCTCCTAGACCCACCCTTTTCTTACTTTGAAATTAAAACCCACAAGTCTACCCAGCCTCAAATTCAAACTAAATAAAAAACTCCAGGTTTCTATTTTACCTGTTATTTCCATTCTGGCTCTGACACTCTGATCTCAGTAAGAAATCACATCAATAATGACTATAAAGTAGAAGATTCATATTTTCCTTGTCTAATAGAAGACACATCAAGACCCAAAAGAATACGGACCCAGAATATGCCTGGTTTAGGCTGAACATCAGGATGAAGATAATAGTGTCATAGTTTATCCTAAATGTTTCTTAAAAGTATCAAAGTTTCACAGAATAGAAATAGGACAATCACTTTAGTCCAGATTCCACATACTCTTTCTGAGCACAGGAAGGCTCCTTTGGTGATGTGCCCAAGGCCATTCAGCTAGTAAGTGGCCTTCTCTCTTGTATTTCCACCCATACTGCACACAGGACAATTGAGAGCACAGAGCCAGCTTATATGGAGAGGCGGTGACCCCACAGCTTTGTGTAACCAGATTGTAGTATGTAGTTCTACAATTGAGAAAAGTGTCTTATTCAAAATGTTCAATCCTCATATTAATCCTTAGAGTACTTAAAAAGTAGGTAAGAAAGTAATGGCAAAAATCGCAAATTACTTTTGCACCAACCTAAGTGACCACGTTAAAAAAGTACTTAAACTCAATTACAGTATAAAGGTTTCCTGACCCCAATCTTTGCACTCCTTAAAAATAATGACAAGAAAGTCAATCTGCTCTAGTTAATAGAATTGCTAAACTCAAAAGAGGAGGATTTTCCTTTGAAAGAATGTAAAGAAACACCATTCTCTCAGTATGGAGAATATCAAATTAAGTAGCAGAAAAAGCACGGCCGAGAGAAACAGAAGTTCAGCCTGCCTTGCCTGCATTCTGTTTACTTAAACGGATTGAGTTAACACACCAACTCCCAAGATGATTTTAAGACTACTGTATTTAAATCAATAAAATCTCAGCACGATGTAGCTAAATTCACTTCTTTACCCTATCCATACCCTAAAATAAATGAAATCTTTACACTCTTTTGTTTTCCACAGGCCTTTTCTGCCCTGCTGAACTTTCTGAAATACACTCTTTCTGCTCCCTGCGTCCCTTCAAAATAACCTGGTAAAATGCTTTATAGTGATCACTCTGGCAGTCATTCCGCTAGGTTCTGGGGAGAAAAGACAAAGCTTTTGCCTGGGGCCACACTGCACGGCCTATTTCTGAAAAGCTGCATCAGCAACCAACAGGCAAGTTATAGAATCTGTTGCAACAAGGAAAAACTTGTCAAAGAAGCGGGCATGTCTAAGTCTTATCCATACCTCAGTAAAAATGAAAAAGTAGACTCAACAATCAGTCATGATTGTTGTGAACTAGCAGTTCACATATACTAACTTGAAGCAACTTGCTATAATATGATTTGATTTCAAGGGAGTATTTCATAAAATTTTCTAAGGAAAATTAAGTAAACTTAGAGTTACAGACTCCCATTGATAGTTTAAGCTAGTGATATTTTAATTAAATGTTCATTCCTTTTCCAATTACTAACTTTTGTGGAACACAGATATAATTTTATGGTATGACCATTCTCAAAGACTCAAAACTATTCATTTCAAAACCAGAGGGGAAAAATAATATAACATTTGTGAAAAGAGTTACCAAAAAAATCTAAAACTTACTTTCTACTATTATAGAATTTGTTATATTACCTATGATTATATTCAACATATATATATATATTCTAAATGAATTCTAACTCATATGTCCAAAATTGATCAAGAAAAAATATTTAAAATTATTTTAAAATTACTCAAAGTCATCTTTTTTATCATCTATTTCTTTTTTTTAGCCCCACTCTCACCCCCAAAGTCATCTTTAGATCACATATATCACAGAACATTAAAATATAAGTTGAGGAAAACTGATTTATTCCAAAGTCAAAAATTTCAAATCTGAATACCTCTCATGAATGAAGCTAACAGATTGTTTTTTGTCAGCCTAACCCCAAGAAATATAATGATTCCATATAAAATATTAATACATACACATGACCAGTATTTCATACCCACAGAAACTGTTTGAATAAAATCCACAATATAGTTTGGTAAATTCACAATTCTATAACCTAATTTAAAATGCAAAACCTAAAAGGGAAGTAAGGAAACCATGAAAGTCTGATGAACATTTCAAAATGCTTTTACAACAACATGCAAACTTCCACTCCATATGGCCCTAGAGGCAGGTAAAGAGGAGAAAGCAGAAAAGCCTGAAGTGAATCAAAATATAAACTATGTGAGGCATAATTACAAATCCAGATGCACACTGTAAATCATGCAGCACAACAGGCCAAAAACAAGGCTCTGCTGATCAAATGGTTAAAATCTAAGTGGACTCTGCTGTTATAACAAAATCAGGAGAGCTCAGGGACAGGATTGATCCACAGATCACAACAAAAGAATCCCAAAGTCAGCTATGCTCACACTGGTGAAAGAACCCTCCTCAAGGCTTCGGTTACCTCAGTTTCTCCTCACTGTGGGGTCAGAAAGGCTGTTTGCAGTAGCTCCAGAAGGTCTCATTCAAAAAACTGGGCTTGCCCTGAGACCGGCAGGAGAATGAATACTACAGATTCTCTGGGCAAAATTTGCACAGCAAGAGCTCCCAGACCCAAACTTGCAGAGAAACGAAAGGCTCCCCCCCAAGCAGCAGAATACAGATTTGGAAGACCGGCATTCACTGCAAACTCCCTGGGGGAAAGCCAACATCTGCACTGGTTCTTCCAACAAATCAGTGTGTGCATTCATCACTGGTTGGGAAGCAGCCACACTACACCACATTACAAACAGAGAACCAAAAACTCACCTAGAAAAAACTAAAATCCCCAAATCATGGCACAACGATTTGCTTTTCCAAACAGTTCTATGGTTTGAAAAAGAGCTCGTCACAAACAGTATCATGTCATGCTCACTTTCTGCAGATAAAACTTGGGCTTGGCAAGGTTTGGCAGCCTTGCAAAATGGCAGAGCCAGATCACCTATAACCTGTGCCTCCCAAATCTCACACTCTTTAGAACAGAAATGAGTTTGGAAACCTCTTCCAAATCACAGACATCTGAGAAGGCACAAAGGCTCCCTGGATCAGCATGATGCATGGTGTGTGAGTAAACTCTTGGTTCAATCGAGTGCTATGTTCTCATTTTATTAATATACACATGTAATTTCAGTTCAAGTGCCAGAAGGAGAAAAATGAGAACTTTCTTATGATTCAGCATTTAAGTCTGTTATCATAAGCAACTATGGGCAATTTAGCCTTAAGAGGCCTCAGTTTGCAGCCTGGTTCTTGAGAAGAGGCAATTACAAGTAAATAATGAGTCTTTATCTACAAGTGTCAAAGTCCTACATAGCTGGAAAAAAACTACAAGGGATTTTAGAAATGTGCAAGAAGAGACGGGTGTTGAGCACTGGAGCTCAGCTAGTGACTCGACAGCAGTTGAGTGGCCAGAGACTCGGAGAGGAGGTAAGGGAGGGCAGCAGGAGTTGCAACCAATTTTTTTTTTTTTTTTTTTTTTTTTTTGGAGAGAGAGTCTCCCTCTAATGCCCAGGCTGGAGTTTAGAGGCATGATCTCAGCTCACTGCAACCTCTGCCTCCCAGGTTGAAGCGATTCTCCTGCCTCAGCCTCAAGAGTAGCTGGGATAAGAGGCATGCGCCACCATGCCCAGCTAATGTTAGCATTTTTAGTAGTGACATGGGGTTTCACCATGTTGGCCAAGTTGGTCTCAAACTCTTGACCTCAAGTGATCTGCCTGCCTCGGCCTCCCAAAGTGCTGAGATTACAGGCGTAAGCCACCACACCTAGCGGGTTGCAACCAATTCTGAGAAACAGAGCCTTCCAAATTAAAAAGTAAACACAACCTCATAAATGTAATAGCATTACTGTGCACTGGTATACAAATGAACTCAAAGTTGCTAACTTTATGCCATGCCCAAACTGCTTTGCCTACAAGTAATTTCACAACTTTCCTCACACTCCCTTACCTTTACCTTTATTTCTATGTGGATGTTAATGTAATCATACAAAACTGTAAAATTTCTAACCAGCAAAGACAACCATAAATAAGGCTGAAAGGCAAACAATAAATTAGGGAAAGCGTATGTCAAAAAGTACCCTGAATACGCAAACACTTTGTGAAAATCAGTAAGAACACAAATACCCTATTAGTAAAATGGACAAAAATCACAAACAAGAAAAAAATACAAATGATCAATATAAATATAAAAAGATATTCACTGATGATCCAAAAAATGCAAATATTATGACAATGAGATGTGATTTTTCATCTATCTGATTGGCAAAGATGAAAATGGTAATCGAAATTTACATTACAGAGTGCGAAGGAACTGTACCACCACTGATGGTGTAAACTGGCAAACCTCGTCTGTAGGAGCAGTTTGGCAATATGTATCAAACCAGTGATCCTACTGCTAGGACTTTACCCTAAAGATAATCACATGCTAGTTATGAACTCTGGTCCATTAAGAACAGGAAGTGCCAGTTCAAATGTTCACAATCTCCCAAGCCAAGACCAGGAAGTCCTTCTGTGATAGAAGGATCAGATCAACATAAGTGTACAATGTGTGAGTAAAGTGCTTCCTTGGGTCACGTATTTTCTTGTTTTACAAATGTAATTTCAGTTCAAGTACCAGAATGACAAGCATAAGGTTTTTTTCTTTTTTTAGACAGCATCTCGTTCTGTCACCCAGGCTAGATGCAGCTCACTGCAACCCTTTCCTCCTGGGCTCAAGCGATCCTCCCACCTCAGCCTCCCGAGTAGCTGGGACTACAGGCACACACCACCACATCCAGCTAATTTTTGTATTTTTGCAGAGGTGGGGTTTTGTCATGTTGCCCAGGCTGGTTTCGAACTCCTGGACTCAAGTGTTTCACCCACCTCAGCCTCCTAAAGTGCTGGGATTACAGGCATGAGCCACTACGCCCGACCCATAAGACCTTTTAAAAGTAACGTAAATGTCCTTATTCAGTATAAAAACCATATTGGTGTTTTTACACTGAATTTCAGTCCTCTCCTTTAAAAATCTGCATACAGTTTTTCATTATTTATGTACGTATGTGTGTGAGTCAAGATGGACCCAACATCAACAAGATTCCAACTATAAAGCATGGGGGTCAGGCACACTTCCCTACAGCCAAGCCTTTTCTGCAAGAAGGGAAGGCCATCTCTAAAGCTTAGTGTCCTCATACTCAAATGTAGACTGCAGACTGCAGGTGTCACACCTGACTCCTACTAACCACTCAAAAAGGGGAGCTGTGGCAACTTCACTGTTCCTGTCACTAGGAATGGCTGCTTCTCCTTTCCGTAAGTTCTACAGACCCAACACACCAATCACCCAGGAGTCTTGCCTAATTTGCTTCTGCACTACAGCACATCACCTTCACTACTAAAACTATATGCCTAACACAGTGGAACTGTATCATTACCGAGGTAAAGAAAGTCACTGTGACGTGTAGGCACTGCCCAGTAAGAACGGATCCAAGGAGCTGGAAACCATTTGGAAGAATTCTTTGAGCTTCCCTATGCTTTCAGGCATGTACACTTCTGCCTCCACCACAGCAGGCACTTATTTTTCAATGCCAGGCCCTCTTCATGGCTTCTGGCAGCACTGTTCTGGGCTCTCCGTGTCTGTTCACTGACACCTATCACCAGCCATCTCAGGCTCCCGCTCTCAGATTACAGATTGTACCCGCTGCCAATCAAAAATAGCCAGAACTTGATTCTGTACATTTCTGTTTCGACTTCTGCCTACTGAGCTGTGTTAGGCATAACAACTAGTGTGTTACCTTAATAAGAAGTTGTGTTATACTAAATATTACACTGAAATAAGCATCACACTCAGGAGTGCTCATTTATAAAGCGAAAACAAACCCTGTGACTCAGTTTCAACATTAGTGTCCAAAGACTCTACTGAGATGACTTTATAACTTCAAGGGACATGATCTAAAGTATAATCAAACCTATGCTTACCCCTAGAGAAAAATATACATTTTCAATGTGGCAAGTAGCTGCTTAACTTACCTGAGCAATTTGATACCTTACTAACTTTTGTCTGAATTCATCCTCTTGATCACGTGTTATGAAGGAATAAATCTTAAGGCATTCGATTTTTAATGAATTTCCAATAAAATGAAATAAAAAGAAATGTGAATTGTGACACCTGGACCATCTTTTCCTATCCGACTATCTGTAATTGTTCTTGGTAGGGGAGGGGAGGTAATATGATTTGAGTGGCAATATATTGTGAGGGGGTCCAGAATATGCCACTGTGGCATAAAAATTAAAGAGCTGAAAGTGATTAAGTTCCTGAAATCTCTTACTGGCCTAAAAGCAGAGGCTCTCAAAAAGAATTCAATTAACATAAATCCCCTCCCCAAGAGCAACCAAGGAAGAGCGACTCATCACCAGAGATGAAAAGTCTTCACACCACACCAAGCTGATATTACCACAAAACTATCGCATCTTTCATCTATTCTCCTAAAGGCCCGCTTATCTTTCCAAAAAGTCCTTTGTTTTCCCATAAGTTCCCTTTTCTCCCCTCCCCTTCCCCTATTAAAATAACATACAAGCCCCTACTTCTAACCATTCCTTTGGCTCACATTTTTCTATGATTAAATGTCTTTTATCTTGCAATCTGTCTCTTGTCAATTTAATTTGCAGACCCTCAATCACTAAGCCTAAGAGAGTAGAGAAAGTTTTTCCTCCTTGACTATTTAAATCTATGAAATACACTATATTACGTGTATATATGAGAACAATGCTAACTTTCTCATTAAATGCTATCTAAGCAATTATATGACTACATTGAACACTTCATCTTCCTTTTTCCTCACTTTTCTTTAAGCTTCCTCTTAATATCTTTCTTGTTTCTCACTCTTAGACTTTTCAAGTATTATCCTTATCTGTACAATTTAGCAAAAGTAATTTGTCTGAAAAATCGTAACATTTTAAAGTATTAGAAATGCTACTGACTTTTTGCTAGTTTATAAAAAGCTCTCAAGTACAATTAAGCTAAAACATCCTGTTGATTAAATAAAGCAAGTTGCTATTTCGCTAACCACTGAAAACTGGAAGCTTTCTGAAATATACAAAATTAAAACACACAGTCACTCTGTACAAAATAGCATTTCCCCTCACCAGAGTTTATTGTTTTAAAAACTGGTAAGATGTTGACAAAAATAAAATGACAAACCAAGATAATTAGTACAACTTGGCACAGAGATATACACTTTCTACCTAGGTACGAAAAATAAACCATAGGGACAAGCCCCTGCCTCTAGAGAAAATCTTACTTGCTCAAATGGTCCCAATCCCTCCCACTGGCATCTAGTTCTCTGATGTTAACCTCAGTTAGTAACCTCACATGGCTCAGAAAGCACTGGGCTGCTGCTGCCCACAATTAAGATAGGCTTTCCATACAGCAGTCTTGGATCCTGCAACACTGTCATCCTGGGCAGAAAAGCAGCATGTGCCATGTACCGTCTGCTTCATTGAAAAACCACAATTGAGGGTCCATGGCAGGCTCCACCTCCAATCCTTTATTAGCTGTATTAAAAGATACTCATTCTGTTAAAATATATAATTTTACAAACTTGTCAACAACCTGTGATTACCCCCTTTTCAAATTCAGCTGACCATGTCCTTGTTTATAAACCTAGGTGGGCGGTTCTCCACTGGCTACAAACATCCAGCTTTGACTGTCTGACCCAGCCCCCTTTCCAGCCTCCAGTCCTACCACGGCGCCTGACACCGGCTACATCAAACTCCTGGAGCAACCAGAACTCAAGGCCCTTTTTCACTTCCCTCTGTTTGGAACATCCTTCCTCTACCTTTAGAATTCACTGTCTCTCTTCCTGCAAGACTCAGCTCAAATGTCCCCTCCTCCAGGAAACATCATTTTCCCCACTGGGTATCCACAGTACATTATCATGGCTCCTGTTGTTTCCATGTCTCTCTGCCAGCTTCACAGTGAGCCCTTGATGGTATGGATTCTGATCCCCCCAAGTATAATTTAACATTGTACTTCTCAGTCATAGGAGATAGTAGGTGCATAATAAATATGTAGTAAATGGATGAGTATATAAACAATGAATTAGGATCTAATGAATGAGGATCTAATGAATGAATGAGGATCTAATGAATCCAGTAGTTGCCTGGAGAGAGGGAAGGATCCTGTGTTTAATTCTCAGTAACACTAAGCCCTGGCTGATCCCCCAAAGTACATCCTGGGCTCCTCACCTCCTTTCAGCTACACAACTCCACATACTCATTTGACTTCTCCATCTTCAAATCCAATACTTATATTTAACCCAATATTTTGCCACATATGCTCCTGCTCTTTCACAGCTGCCCTCGTTTAATACATGGAATAACTTACTTGCATTTCTTTCTTTTTTTTTTTTTTTTTTTTGAGACAGAGTCTCGCTCTGTCACCAGACTGCAATGCAGTGGCGCTATCTCGGCTCACTGCAATCTCCATCTCCTGGGTTCAAGCGATTCTCCTGCCTCAGCCTCCCGAGTAGCTGGGATTACAGGCACGTGCCACCACATCCAGCTAATTATTCTATTCTTAGTAGAGATGGGGTTTCACCATGTTGGCCAGGGTGGTCTCGATCTCCTGACCTTGTGATCTGCCTGCCTCGGCCTCCCAAAGTGCTGGGATTACAGGCGTGAGCCACCACGCCTGGCAGCATTTATTTCTATATAAGGAAGATGTACCCATTTTTACATGTTGCTTTTTGTTTGCTTATTTTTAGCTAAATCATCTGATTTTTTCCCAGTAAACTATGATAAGAAAGAGAAGATGGGGGAAGAGTAGATAATCATTTTGAGTCAAAGCAGTGCTTGAATAAAAACTTGCATGGTACTATAGTCTTTTTCCACATTAATGTCTCGCAGTGTCTGTTCTTAACATCACAATGGCTTAACAAGTTTTTTAGTTGGATAAGGTTGAACAAACCACAAAATTTACAAAGCTGTTGTTGACAGGGCTCATATCTGCCAGGCCCTGTGCCAACGTCTTTCACATATACTGTTTTCCTTCAAAAAAACACCCTAAAGGATTGCATTTAGAAAACAGAGGCTGAGAAAGGTTAAATAACCTGCCCCAAAGTCACTCTGCTATAGCGTAAGTTATGGCACCTAGCTTTACACCCAAGCCTGAAGTACCCAGTCTTTTTTCACTAAAGCTTTAAAAACTCCAGATCTTACTTTGTAAGATTAGAATCATGATGCAGACAGAATTTCAAAGGTCTATGCTTTCATCTTCACTAACTCTATCACCAGTTACTAAAATATCATCTACCATTATTACTTTTGTTTTTGAGACGGAGTCTCATTCTGTCGCCAGGCTGGAGTGCAATGGCGCGATCTCAGCTCACTGCAACCTCCGCCTCCTGGATTCAAGTGATTCTCCTGCCTCAGCCTCCCGAGTAGCTGAGATTACAGGAGCCTGCCACCATGCCCAGCTAATTTTTGTATTTTTAGTAGAGAAACAGGGTTTCAGCATGTTGGTCAGGCTGGTCTTGAACTCCTGACCTCATGATCCGCCCACCTCGGCCTCCAAAAGTGCTGGGATTACAGTCGTGAGCCACCATTGCCTGGCCACCATTACTACTTTTTAAAATCTGTTTTAAAAACAGAAATACATCCAGCCTTGGAAAGTCCCTCTATGTACGACAGCATCTGCTCCAAATTCCGGATGCGAATGGGGCCCTCCAGTTGCTGAGACATTTTGGAGAATTTGCTGAGCAATTCTCCAGCATGCCTTTAAAACCACCAGGGAATGATGAGACCATGGGGAAAAGCACTCTGACCACAGCAATGTCAAACTGGTACAACCTTTCAATAGGGCAATCTGTCAGCATGTATTAAAAGTCACGAGAATATGCATATCCTTGGATATAGCAAGTCCACAGGAAGAATTTTTCCTAAGTACATGCTGTGGTTTGAATGTTTGTGTCCCTCCAAGATTCATGCTGAAACGTAATCCCCAGTGCAACAGTATTATGAGGTGGAGCCTTTAGAAGGTGTTTAGGCCATGGTCAGGTGCAGTGGCTCACACCTGTAATCCCAGCACTTTGGGAGGTCAAGGCGAGTGGATCACAAGGTCAAGAGATCGAGACCATCCTGACTAACGTGGTGAAACCCTGTCTCTACTAAAAATACAAAAAATTAGCCGGGCGTGGTGGCGGGTGCCTGTAGTCCCAGCTACTCGGGAGGCTGAGGCAGGAGAATGGCGTGAACCCAGGAGGTGGAGCTTGCAGTGAGACGAGATCACACCACTGCACTCCAGCCTGGGCGACAGAGCGACACTCCATGTCCAAAAAAAAAAAAAATTAGCTGGGCATGGTGGCATGTGCCTGTAGTCCCAGCTACTAGGGAGGCTGAGGCAGGAGAATCGCTTGAACCTGGGAGGTGGAAGGTGCAGTGAGCTGAGATCAAGCCACTACACTCTAGCCTGGCGACATAGTGAGACTCTGTCTCAAAAAAAAAAAAAAGAAGGTGTTTAGGCCATGAGGGCTCTCATGAACGGGATTAGATCCCTCATAAAAGTGCTTGAAGGAACAAGTTCATCCCTTTCACCTTTTCTGCCATGTGAGTATGCTGTGATTCTCACCAACTACAGAATCTGCTGGCTGTGACCTTGGACTTCCCAGCTTCTAGAACTGTGAGAAATAAATTTCTATTGTTTATAAATTATCCACACTGAGGTATTTTGTTGTGGCAGCAGAAACAAACTAAAACATGAAGTAATTAAGTGGACAAATGCCCAGAAATATATAAATAAGAACCTAAAGGTAAACAATAGTGGAATGATCAAATTTCCAAGGTGCAGACATATGATGATGCACCTGTATATTTACTGCTCTGCTAAAATGTCCACAAACTATTCTATGCGTAAAAATCAGATTATAAAATATATGATCTTCTTTTTGCAGAAACTATATATGTACTTTTAAAAGTTTTGTGAGAAAAAAAATTTAAGGCTGCAAGAACATATATCAAAATAATGTTGATCTCTTAAGTGGTGGAATTATGTGTTTAACCAGAAAGGCAAAGCAAGCTTCTTTTCTATGATGCTTATTTTATTACTGGTAAAATAATAAAATAACACAATATTTTCAAATAAATAAAGCCCTTAAAAATGCCAAAGAGGGCCGGGCGCGCTGGCTCACGCCTGTAATCTCAGCACTTTGGGAGGCCGAGGTGGGCGGATCTTGATGTCAGGAGATCAAGACCATCCTGGCTAACACGGAGAAACCCTGTCTCTACTAAAAATACAAAAAATTAGCCGGGCATTGTGGCGGGTGCCTGTAGTCCCAGCTACTCGGGAGGCTGAGGTAGGAGAATAGTGTGAACCTGGGAGGTGGAGCTTGCAGTGAGCTGAGATAGTGCCACTGCACTCCAGCCTGGGTGACAGAGCGAGACTCCATCTCAAAAAACAAAAATGCCAAAGAGTTGCTGATCAAAATCAGTTAGGACAGATTTTTTTCTGTAAAGAATCTCTTCTGGTACCTTCAAGTTCTTTAAATTATTCATAGCTAAAAGCCTGAAGTAAACTCATAGGAGGATTAAGCTGCAAGAGATTTTCCCGTTTTATCTCCCGTTTTCAATTCTCCATGGAATGAAATATATTCTTGGACTTACAGGAAAATTGACATTGAAGGTTTAGTTTCTAGAACTTAAGGACAGATCACAGATCCTCTAACAAGTAAAGAATGAGAGAAAGACGAGACTGCGCATAGAGCACCATGAACGGCGCACAGAAGAGCTCTTCACTTTAATACACGAAGTGTACAGGAAGAATCTTTGATGCATGAGGCAATATTTTCTGCCAATCTCCACTAAAAAGGTGGATTTCAAAAGACAACATCCAAAGGCAAATAGTTCTTGAGACCCAAAAAACTGACTTCTAGATAAGGCAAGAAAATGTTTTCTAAGATTATAATGGTAACCTGTATACCTTAGATCCTCAACAGATATTCCTTGATTTGAAAATAAACAGCAAGCAAACATTTTTCATTTTCCTACTGATGGATATAGGTAATTTAAATGTAGTAGGAATTAAAGTAAACATCTAAAAAGAAACTATTTAAAATATACTACAAACCTCGGTTATAAAAAGTGTCTTTAGTGGCCTAAATATGCAGCAAAATACAAATCCTGTGCATAGGGAACAGGTGGTACTCCAAAAAAATCTACTTGTAAACAGATATATGGAATTCAGAACGCATTTTCCCATGGAAACACTGTTATAATGGTGGTTAATTCCCAGTCTCCTCCACAAAGCCTATTTAGTTGTTAGTGAGAAATATTTATTCCACACCTGTGTTTTATGTGAATGGTACTGGCGGTCTAAATGGAGACATCCATAATGCTAGGGGAAGAAGAATGGCTCTCCTTTCACTCAGAGCTGAAGCTTCTCAGCAGAGTCCCTCTCCATAAAGGGTTTCCAGGTAAAGAGATGCCACCCTCAAGGTCATACTCTCTTCCTGGGGGGAGCCCAAGTCCAAATGACCAGTCAACTGGGAGTTGGGGGAGTGTGTAGAAGGCCCTGCCCCTATTATTTAAGGTGAGATAACTCAGAAAGGCCATCCCACCTCCAGAGCTCCCCAAGAGAGGATCAACTGGGGTCTCTGTTACAGATGCATCACAGTTCAACTCCTGCTTCTGCCCAATCCTGCTTCCTTCCCTCCTCCACTAGGAATGATGCCAAGAGCACTCTCCAGTAACCTCCAGCACGTGTATCTCTGCTCAGGCTATTTCCAGGATCTAAGACAAACAGCTAATACTTCGTAAGCTGGTACTATAAGTCAGACACTGTTCTAATCTATCTAATGTATGTAATCTATTTATTTTAAATATATTTAATAGATAGATACAGATATTTTACTACATCTGTATGGGTAGGTACTACAATCCCATTTTACAAAGCAGAAACCAAGGCTCAGAGAAGTTAAATGACTTGCCCAAGGTCATTTGACAAGTAATTTGAGAAGCCAGGATTTGAATCTAGGTCCACCAAATGGAAAGCCAATCTCTATGCAAACGAACTCCATCTGCTAGAAACAGTTCCATGAATTAAGGCAGACTCTGCTGCCCACGGGTTCTAGAGGCAGTAAGGAATGAGTGGAGTGATGAACCATGGTCATCCAATAACAGGAATGTATAAAAGTACTTAAGATCCAGGCCCAATGAAAACTAGATATACTATGATCAAGGTTTCAAATATTTTTAGGCCTGATGTAGAAATGTAGAGGCCTAATGGAACCAGAATGAAACTACGTATCTACCTTTTGATAACTAGATTCTAAATATAACCATTGGTAATCTTGTATACCTGCAATGAAAATGCAAATGGTATGTGCAGACAGATTACTATGTAGGAAAAAGATGGGGTGGTCTTTTACACCAATCCCTGAAAAATAAGCCTCATAAACTAGTATCTTAAAATTAGTATCTAATAAATGTCTTATTAGCGGTATGATATCCTAAGAATTAATATTAAACTTACTCAAGATGCACAACTGCAGCCAGTTCAACTTCTCCAACCACAACTATACCGCGGCTTCCCCAAGCTCTCCCTAGCTAGTAATCTTCCTTTACAGAATAAGTATTTATTTATGCCCACTTGACAAACTGAACAACTAAAAGCTAATATTGCCCTGCTCTGGTGGCCACACTGCCCAAGAGCTACAAGACACAAAACCATTCTATAAACTCCAAACAACTACAAATAAACACTATTAATTTTAAGCGAAGTCATTAAGTTTGCATGTTTGCAGATGTAGATAGCTGACTTGAACAGTGAAAAACTATTTACAAGTTTCAAAGAATATCAAGTACCTCCTTTCTTGTAATAATTACTTGATTTGTAATTTCTGTAATTACAAAATCTAATGTCACAGTTAAGTAAAAAATTGAAATACACTTAAAACTACTACCGATAATAATTTTAACATTAAAAATCCAAATATTGGTCCTTAGTTGATTTTGAGAATTTACACATCTCTTGCCCCTTCCTCTTTAAAAATTCACCAGTAATGCCTCTCCCAAACCCCTACCTTATAAACTATAGCTTTAAATAGCAAAGAAAAAAACAAAGAAAGAAAGAAAGAAAAGAAAAAGGCATTTGATTTTGCACTCAGGAGTCCTCGGCATCCAAGTTCAGTTATCATCAACTGCAGAACTGAGGGGGGGTTCCTCACATTAAGGTGAATCATTCACGAAGACTTCACATCACTTCAGAAACAAGAATCAGGCATCATAAAATTTGGCTCACTCCTCTAATATAAGTTACATCCTCTGACCCTGACTATGGGAATGTTGGCCCATTCCTTTTTCTCCCCGCCTTTCACTTAATAAAATAAGCTCCTAATCAGAAACAGCTCTTCACATTCACTGTGCTGCTAAATATACTTGAGTTTGCCACTTCAGAGAATAATAATAGGGGCTCCTTAACCAGTTTGTTATGTACAAACTAGGAGGTACAAGTAGCCTAAGAAAAAAATTTCCTCATGCCACCTTAAAGTGGACTAATCTTTTGGAGCAAGAAAAAAAAGGAAACTGTGAACTTGAAGCTTCCACATAGGCCAAAAAAAAAAAAAAAAAAAAAAAAAAAAAAAAAAAAAAAAAGGAGCTGGTAGGGGGGTGGGCAGAGCAAACCAAAACCACCACCAGAACAGGAATGCAAGCTCCCTGAGGACCGGGATGTCTCGTCTTGATTACCGCTGGATCCCTTAGTATTGAACACGGTACTTGCAACACTGCGGGTAATCTTTTTTAAATGAATAAACGAAAGCTGTCATCATTGTTCATGCACTCTTTGTGAGAAACTTTAAGCTCATTATATATGTAACCTTTAAAATAACAAGAACTGGGAGCATAATAGGGAAGGGGCACTCTGAGCCTCTCAATAACACTAGGAGGGAGCCAGGGTAATTTTTTTTCAAGTTTACACATGAGGAAATTGAGGCTCTGGAAGACTGACCTTTCCAAGATGATGAAGCTCTAAATGGCTGAGCTAGGAGTCTGTCCTACCCAGAGTCTGGGCACCTTTCTCTCTGCCACATCAATACCAAAATGAAGGTTAAAGCCAGGAGAAAAACAAAAGAACATGAAGAACACAGGCTACCCAAAACTAGTATTCTGAAACATTCACAAACGGGGTAAGTTTGTTTCTGAAAATAAATAAATAAATCTTCCTATTTCAATATTGCAGAGACACAGCCAACGGGGCCTACAGTTCTAACAGGCGACATTCAGCCGCCTATGTTCAGAGCACTGTACGCTGCTTGTAAGAGCAGGTGCCCTGTTTAAAAAGTGCCTGATCTGGCTGGGCGTGGTGACTCACGCCTGTAATCTCAGCACTTTGGGAGGCCGAGACGGGCGGGATCACGAGGTCAGGAGTTCGAGACCAGCCTGACCAATATGGTGAAACCCTGTCTCTACTAAAAATAACAAAAATTAGCCGAGCGTGGTGGTGGGCGCCTGTAATCTCAGCTACTCGGGAGGCTGAGGCAAGGAGAATCGCTTCAGACCGGAAGACGGTGGTTGCAGTGAGCCGAGATTGCGCCACTACGTTCCAGCCTGGGCGAAATTGCAAACTCCGTCTAAAAACAAAACAAAACAAAACAAAAAAGTGCCTGATCTACATAAAGAATGGCTTCAAAAGCTGACGCTATAAATTAAAAGCCAGATATAACAATTCAAATCTCCCTTCATTAAAATACCTACGTTGTCTTCCTGGAAAAAGTGCCTGACTAGAGGAATTCAAAGAACTGTCCAAATAAGTAAAAGTGTTTGCCCAGCACCTTATAACGAAAACCATGGCTCTGTAATGAGAACAGAAATCCTGCCACATCTGGGCCAGTTCCTAAGTGTCCCCTCAAAAGGAGCATTCAGGCACTACCTAAGATTATGAGGCTTCCTTCTGAAAATGCTAAGCACAATGACATAGAGAATGATTTTTCTTTTCTTTCTTTCTTTCTTTTTTTTTTTTTAACTCCGGGCTGAGAACGGAAGTCAAGTTCAGATTCTCTTCCTTCCTCAAGCAAGCCAAAAAATTAAAGAGCAAACACAGAGGCCCTAAATGTCTCGAGGCCTCTTCACCTGTGGCGATCGACGCAGCAAGCCTGGGTGTGCTAAGAATTGAGGCTCTCTCTCCTTCACTCCGGGGGTTACGGGTGGCCTTGGAGCACCGGGAAGAATTAACCGGTGCCTAAGTTTTCAATCGGATCATTCTTCTCAACTTGGGCGGCTCTTTCCTCCCTTCCTTCCTCCCTTCGGCCCGGCACACACGGCGGGGCAGTGCCAGCGCGGGCAGCAGGCTGGGCCCGAGGGCAGCGCTGCCGCAGCCGGGAGCCCCTCAGAGTGTGGGGCGCGGGCTGCCCCCCGCGCGGACACCGGGCAGGGGCCGCAGATCCGTCCCCGCCGCCAGGCGTGGGGACCGCCAAGGGGCAGCCGCGGCGGGGCGGAGGGGCGGGGTGAGCACTTCCTGACTCTCGCATTGTCCACGCACCGCCCGCGCCACCCAGGGCCCCGCCACCGCGCCGTCCCCGTCGGGGAGGAAGTTGGCGCTCGCCCCGCCAGCCCCGTCTTACCGTTTTTGGCATCGCCCGCGGCCGCAGCCCCCGCGGCGGCCGCGGCGTTCGCGGCGCCAGTCCCCGCGCCTCCGGCGCCCGCCGCGCCTCCGGTGCCCGGCGCGCCCGCCGCCGCCGCCCCGCAACCGGCCGCCGCCGCCAGGGCCCCCCCGGCCGCCGCTCCCGCCGCGCCCGCCGCTGCCAGGGCCCCGGCTCCATTTTCCTGCTCGTCGCCGCTGCTGTTGGCGCGCTTGTTTTTGCGGCCGCCTTTGCTGTTTTTGGGGTTGGGCATCTCGCTCGCTCGCGTCCAGGTAGGTGCCCGGCGTCAGCGAAGGCGGATCCCAGAGGCACGGCCGTTCCCGGCCCTGCGTGAAGCCGGCTCCGGGAAAGAACGGAGGGCGCGAGCCGGCGGTTCCCTCGGCTCCCGTCTAGCCGCACGGCCCGTGCCGCGCCATCCTGGCCGCCGCGCCCTCTCCGGCTTCCTGGAGCCGGCACGCGGCCACCCGAGGCTCGCAGCCGCGCGGGCGCCGCGGGCCCGGGGCGCAAGCGAGACGCTCCCGAGCCGGAGGGAAAAGGCGGGTCTCCGGCTTGTTTTGATTCGGCTGCACTGACACGCTCTGGGCCCGCCCCCTCCCGTGACGACACTGGGGATTCGGCCTGGCCGCGCCCACCAGGTGACCTCACGGCTGACGGGACCGCCCGCGTGACGTCACGCCCCGCGCGGGGCCTGCCCAACTCGAGTGACGTCATCCAGGCGTCCCCACCCGGGCCTCCTGGACTCCCGGGCGTTCATGAGCTGCCCTGCTTGACTTGCTCCACCCGCCAGTGCAGTGGCATGTGGAGTTCTTCGGTGGCCTCCTGGCCTTAATGTAATTGAGGCTTAGAACAGTATGGTCTAGAAAAATAAGCTGTGACTAGAGCAAGAATGGAAAACAAAGGATTTTGGATTAATAACTCATTCAAAGGCTATGCCTTTCAGTAACAGTAATTAAAGAAACAGGGGACCGGGCGCGGTGGCTTATGCCTGTAATCCCAGCACTTTGGGAGGCCGAGGCGGGTGTATCACGAGGTCAAGAGATCGAGACCATCCTGGCCAACGTGGTGAAACCCTGTCTCTACTAAAAATACAAAAAAAATTAGCTGGGCGTGGTGGCGTGTGCCTGTAGTCCCAGAAACTCGGGAAGCTGAGGCAGGAGAATCACTTGAACCTGAGATCCGAGATCGCGCCACTGCACTCCAGCTTGAGCAACAGAGCGAGACTCTGTCTCAAAAAAAAAAAAAAAGAAAGAAAGAAAGAAACAGGGTAGAGTTCCCAGACAATGGGGATGAACACCAGGGTCCTGAATGGGAAGCCTCCACAGTCTGGGGGTGAAAACAATTCACTCAAACAAGACCCATCATCCAGGGATGTAACTAGATGTTGCCTGGACTCTGAAGCAGTCCCTGCTTGGGGGGGAACCCATCCCTATGCATAGGGCTGAGTTGTCCTGAAAGATAGTGAAAGATAGGTAGCCAGGTTATGAGCAGTAGGAGATTAGGTGACACCAGTGAAGACAGGCAATATGAGGGCAGGGGACCCCTGGGAAGAGCTCCCCTTGATCTCTTTCTGCAATTCTATTCTACCTTTTCGGCCAACTCCTTCCCTTCCTTCAGGTCTCAGCTCAAATACATCACTTCCACAGAGACCTTCCCAGGAGAGCTGTCAGAAGTTCCACCCTGTTATTTTCCTCCTCCATCTCTAATTATGTTGGCAATGTACGTGTTTACTTATTTCTTGTATATCTCCCTCTCACTGAAATGAAACCTCCATGGATAGATTTTATCTGCCTTGGGCACATCAGAGAACAGCTGGCATAAATTTGTTGAATGTATAAATTAGGTTCCTTCCTCACGAACTGTGGAGGAAAGACTAGTTTAGCTGACAGCTTTACAGTGTTCCCCTTTTATAGTGTAATCTTTAATTCAGCCCTTTAGTAAAAGCTCTGTCACGGTGTTGTTGTTACCATTAGAGGGTCTTGACTGCAAGTCGTCCATGTTCTTGGCATTTTGAACAAACAATTGGACCAAACGCCCAGCAAAGCAAGGAAAGAAGAAAGCAGGGATTTATTGAGAATGAAAGTACACTCCACAGTATGGAAGCGGCCCCAGCGGTGGCTCAAGGTTCCGGATGCAGAATCTTCTGAGGTCCAAATACCCCCTGGAGGTTTCCCACTGGCCACTTCATCCTCACCTCATGTAAATGAAGTGGTGACGCACAATTAGTCTGATTGGTTGCTTTCGTCAACCAATCAGAGGCTGAAGTGGAGTTAACAAAGGTCACACTTCTGGGCAATCACACTTTTTGCACACTTCTGTTTAAAAAGCAACCAATCAGAGGCTAAGGTGAAGTTACAAAGTTGCACTTCTATGCAAAGACTCCACCCGCAATCAGTCTCATTGGTTGCTGACAGCCAGTTTCCCATCTGCCACGCAGAAAAGGTGAGGGTTTGCAAAGGGAGCAGCTTCTGGTCCTTTTGTTACTCAGGTGTGGAAAGTTAGGGTTTTCCTTTCAATTTAGTTTAGGAAGTGGGGTGAAACGCCCTTAGGTTCCCTGCCTCCAGACTCTGTTCCCTGCCTCTTTGTGAACTATACAGATAGACAGGAAAGTACAAGAAACAATACTCTCCCCAACATTCAGGTAATGGAGAGGAGATTCTGATTGCGAGCTCTGGGCAACCATAGCAGAATGCATAACAGAGCCTGGAACGGCAAGGAGGAGCAAGCACTGGATACTCAGGGGAAATTGCTGGTTGGACTCTTTAGTAGAAAAAAAAGTTGAAATTTTTAATTCCCTAATATGTATTAGAGGATAGTGACCCTTTAGAAGGCCCTATTGATAGATAGATATTTTGTGCTTATATTTTCATGTCTATTTCTCCCCAACCTTGAAATCCCCTAGGTGCTAAGAGAGCAGGGATTGTGTCTAGCTTTCTAACGCTACAGAGTCTGGCGTAAACCTTGACCCACAGTAAGTATTCAATAAAAATTTGTTGCATGGAAGATACCTAAAGCACTCTTCTTCTGGCTACATTATTCTGAACCTTAAAGTCTCAGCTAAATCATCAATTCTCTAGGAAATCTGTGACAACCCAAAACTAGACTTGTCCCCAGATACTCCCTGCACCTTCCTCACCATAGCAGCTTACACACTGGGATATTGCTTTGGTGGCCACTTGGACACCAAAAATGAGGGATGAAAGAGAGAGTGAAGTCAAGAAATTCTGAAAATCAGAAGAAATGATGACGGTAGTTAATTAAAGGGAGACTTCCCGGGGAGGACAGTGGGTCCATGGAGGAAGATAATGAATTACTGTTGCCCATTCAGACTTAGCTTAATTTCATTATTGATACCACTAGAGGTCTCAAAATATGTGGGTGATGTTAGCTTTGGCGTTTCTTTTTTTTTTTTTTCTGGTTTTTTGTTTTGTTTTTTTAAGTCGTGAAGGTGAAGACATTTTAGGTTAGAGTACAAGAAAATTGAGATAATTATTTTCTTGAATAAGCACATTGCTGTCATGCCATATTGGATCAGAGTTAGTATGCATGTACCCTGCAGACAGACACTCACACCAGCTGCCTCCCACCTCTACATAACTGAGAATTAAGAATTGGAAACTTTCCACAAAAATATCCTAATTGGCTCAAAGCACCCAGACATCCAGCCAGTTGCTGTTCTGGTTAATTGTGTGAGCTACCTCCTTCTATTCAAACTGAAACAAAATGAAAAGGAGGAAGGAGAAGCTTGCCACTTCTTCCATGCTCAACCTCGCTAATCTATTTTTAGCCTTAGTCAAATTTGGTGCAGAGGCAATAGTTCCGATTTTATTGCTACAAAGACAATATACTAAAATCAAGATGTTAGGAACAAAATGTAGGTGAAGTTACATGACTCCATTTCCTATGTTCTATCCTGCTGTCCTAGCCGTTTTCCCACCATTTCTGAAGGTGAGAGAGAGAGACAGCATACCAAAAGACAAAAGGTGGCAGATGGTACAATGGAACATTCCCCTTAGAAACTTCCAGAAGTATAAAGAACTCCAAGGAACTGAGGAAGCCACTCTGTTCTGTACATCTACACTTGCCTTCTCATTCTTCAATTTCCCTGATCAACTCATGCTCTGATATAAACTTCAAAAAAATTATACCTCTATCCTAGGTTTCCTTCCCCCAAACCTCACCCACCCTATTGCTCACTTCTCTGCGAAAACAAAATAAAGCACAGCAACAAATCAAGGGCATCAAAAGCAAACAATTTACACCCTTAAGAAAGGGGTGGGCTAATCTTCAGGCTGAACTGGAATAAGCAGTCATTGTTTCAGTGCCCTAGTTTTGTTCATTTGACATTTTGTGCCTGTCTTCTGAGCTCTTGGGGTCAGCTAAGTTTCGTTAGGTTTAAAGTACAAAATATATGTGTTAAGGATAATTGAAAACTTAGAACATAGGTAAGAAGCCAAATATCCAAATACACCTTGATCCAAAAAATCATATTGGAACTCAGAAGGAATTCTGCAGATAACACAGTAATGCACACAAGAATATGTCCACAATTGAAACATAAGCTAAAAGGTACTAAAGCCTGATCTGCTAAAAAGTCACTTCAAATAAATACACCTGGAGCAATGCATTGTCTTTATGCATCAGTTTTTTCTTCTGCAAATAGCCTTTCCTATGGCCACAGGTTTTCTTTGAGGAATAATGACAATTGTGATTATAAAAACTTTGAAAAAATGGAATATTAAAGCAAATAATAATATTGATTAATAAATTCCATAGATCTACTCTCCCTTTAGGCTGTTCCCGATTACCAATATTAATATTTTTCTCAAATATTTGCCCTTAAAATCTCTTTTCCATCCTTTAGTTGTGACTTTTACATTATTTTCATAATCTATAAAAGCAGTCATAAAAAAGGGTCAGAATTTTTTTCAGTGATCCCTGAACTTGCTGCTTACTCGAACCTCTGTGCCTTCCTTGCTCATACTATTGTCCCAGTTCAGCATCAATACTATCTTAGGCCCCAGTAAACCGGAAAGAACGTTTCCTTCAAGAGATTTATTTATTTTATTTTTTTTTTTTTTTGAGACGGAGTCTCGCTCTGTCGCCAAGGCTGGAGCGCAGTAGCACAATCTCGGCTCACTGCAACCTCCACCTCCCGGGTTCAAGTGATTCTCCTGCCGCAGCCTCCTGAATAGCTGGGATTACAGGTTTGCGACACCATGCCCAGCTAATTTTTGTATTTTTAGTAGAGACGGGATTTCACCATATTGGCCAGGCTGGTCTCAAACTCCTGACCTTATGATCCACCCGCCTCGGCCTTCCAAAGTGCTGAGATTACAGGTGTGAGCCACCTAAGAGGCCGCGCCTGGCCTAAGAGATTTATTTTTATGTTTATTAACTTTGTTTACTGTCTGTCCTTCCACACTAGAATGCAAGTTTCAAGAGGGTGAGGATTTCTCTGTTAATCTTCTGTACCTAAAACAGGGCCTGGCATATAGTTAAGTGTTTAATACATATTCATTCAATAAAAGAGAATGGAGAGGAGCACCTAAAAGAATAATTTGAGCCAGATCTCATGAAGAAAAAAAAGAATTCTTCTAAAACCACATTTTTATGTTCAGCTAGCATAATATTTAAACCAAAAAGGGATGGCTCAGTTTGGTCTAGATTTGTATAACAAGAACCCCTATAATAGCAATACCTTCATCAGCAATTGCAGTGGCCATGGAATTATCCATTTCTACACCTTGTATTTCTGATATCTCCTCTGGAGTGTCACTGAAATCTCAAAGATTTTTGTCATCTAGTTTTTATCAATATCCCCTATGTTTATGCCCAATTAAAATCAGCACTTTTCTATTCTGCCATTCTAAAGCTTGACTTAACCACAGTGCTTCTGAAGGCTGTCTGCAAGATTTGACTTAGATAATACAGCATTGGCCCTCTCTAAATGCCTCTTTTAATATGGCGCTAGTTATCTATTGCTGCCTAACAAATGACCCCACAATTTAACAGCTTAAAACAACAAACATATATTATCTCACAGTTTCTGTGAATCAGTAATCTTGGGATGGCTTAGCTGAGTCCTCAGAAGGCTATAGTCAGCCAACTGGGGGAGGATCCATTTCCAAACTCAGTCCTAGGGTTGTGAGAAAGATTCAACATTCCTTGTGGGCTGCTGGCCCCAGACCTCCCCTCAGTTCTTTACCACAGAAACCTCAGCCTGGGGCAGCTCACAACAGGGCAGCTGGTTTCATCCAAGGGAGAAAGACAGGGAGCATGAGAGAGTAAACAAGACAGATGCCAATCTTTTTTGTAATCTAATATCAGAAGTAACATCCATCATTTTGCTGTACTCTGTTTCTTGGAAGCAAGTCATCAGATTTAGCCAAAGCTTGGGTGGAGGAGATTACACAAGGGCATGAACACCAAGGGATGGGGATCATTAAAACCCATCTTAGGGCCGGGCACAGTGGCTCACGCCTGTAATCCCAGCACTTTGGGAAGCCAAGGCGGGTGGATCACGAGGTCAGGAGTTTGAGACGAGCCTGGCCAAGATGGTGAAACCCTGTCTCTACTAAAAATACAGAAATTAGCTGGGCGTGGTGGCACGCACCTGTAATCCCAGCTAATTGGGAGGCTGAGGCAGGAGAATCACTTGAACCCGGGAGGCGGAGGTTGCAGTGAGCCAAGATCATGCCACTGCGCTCCAGTCTGGGTGACAGAGTGAGACTCTGTTTCAACAACAACAACAACAAACCGTCTTAGAAGCTACCTACCACAAATATCTTCATATACTGCTTGCACTCTAAGTTCTCATTTTCAAGGGCTTCAAGTTTAGTTTATAAGATAAAAAGCATGGAAAAATTAAGACCTTATTCCAGTTCTTCCTTTCCACACTGCTGTTTCAACTAATGAATCTTTGATGATCTTGGATGATAAAATTTCATGAATTTACAATAACTTTTGCAAAAGATCTTTGGCTTAAGTGTTTCAGGCCTCTGTAGTTAAAGAACTATTGACTTTTAGAACAAACACAATCAGTGTAGTTAGTTCATTGTTGGATCTGAGGATCTATTTCAAGGACACCTATTTTTTTTCTAAGTGCTAAGGCTACTGCTCTGCTTGTTTCTGGAGTTAATTTTGATTGATCTTGGCTAGAATTTTCTCTCAAGATTCAGCTTCCTCCTTTATTTCTACTTGGAATGATTTCTACCAAGAATATTCTGAGGAACACTAGTTATATAAGATGTGCCTCTATTTCTGTGGTAAAATAAGTCTAGGAAACACTGTATTTTGTATGAGTCACAATATATATTAGCATAGTAAAGATCCTAAAAGTCCAGCAGTAAAGAAACCTGTTTACTCTCAACTTAGAATTTCCCAAATGTATATAACCTATAAATCCTTTTACATGTAATGCTTATAAACATTCTGCGGAAGTAGAGTCCTGCTGAATATTTTTAGGGGAAATAATGCCTTGGAACAACAACAACAAAAATCTACTTCTAGCTGGGCACAGTGGCTCACACCTGTAATCCCAGCACTTTGGGAGGCTGAGACAGGCAGATCACTTGAGGTCAGGAGTTTGAGACCAGCCTGGCCAACATGGTGAACCCCGCCCCCGCCATCTCTACCAAAAATATAACAATTAGCTGGGTGTGGTAGTGCACTCCTATAATCCCAGCTACTCGGGAGGCTGAGGCAGGAGAATCTCTTGAACCTGAGAGGTGGAGGTTGTGGTGAGCCCAGATGGTGCCACTGCACTCCAGCCTGGGCGACAGAGTGAGACTCCATCTCAAAAAAAAAAAAAGGAAGAAGAAAAAGAAAAGAAAACAATCTACTTCTGGCACTAGCAATCAGGTGAGTATTGATACAATGGTGAAAAGACAGATACTGGATCCCTCTTGTAAACAACCAGTTCTTTAGAAAACTTCTTGGGAAATATCTTCAAAACTATAAAACTGAAACTGTCAGAAGATATAATACATTAAGTACTAATTCTAAATGATGTAAACAGTTGAACATTCATGGTATTGCTTCCATTTTAAGAAACTTCAAATATGCTGTAATTGTTATAGGTAACAAAAATTTACCATCACATGAACAATCAGTTTCACATTTAGTCCAGTAATAAGTACTGCTATGTATGGTTCTGGAGTTCATTTCAATCAATCTTGAATAGAATTTTGTCTTAAGATTTCCTTTCTTCCTGCAGAATATTTGTTCTAAGTCCTTAAATGCAAACATGGCACTGCATGGATTAAAGATGAACACAAATGTGCTACTCCTCTCTTCAAAAGGTGGAGTCTGTTTGCCTTCCCCTTAAATCTAACCTGGCCTTGTGACTTGCTTTGACCAATTAGAAATGCAGCAAAAGTGCAATTGCTCTAGTCTGGACCCTAAATTTGCTTTTGCTCTCCCAAAAGCCAGCCACCATGCTGCAAAGAAACTTGAGCCAGACTATGGAATGATGAGAGGCCACATGGAGAGGGTGACAAAGACTCTATCCTTGACCAAACTTGAGTCAGGCCCCTCTGATTCCTCTTTTTGACTAGGCCCCAACCTTGCCTCGTCCTTGGCCTGCTTAGTTCTGTTTTAGCAAGAATCTTGCTGGGTCAATTTCATAAAAATCCCCAACTTTCCGTATGAGATCAGCCTGGCCTGCCTTCAGCAAGAATCCTCTCAAGTCAGTTTGGCCACAATCCCCCTAACCTTGATGTTTCCTCTTAGTAACTGTCTATCCACTGACTCCCACCCCTGCTCCTTGGCTACAAATCCCCACTTTTCCTTGTTGTATTTGGAGTTGAGCCCAATCTCTCTCTCCTAATACAAAACTCCATGGTAGTAGTTCCCCTGAAAAGTTTGCATTACCATCTGTAACAAATGTCATGAATAACATTTTTCTTTAATAAAAGATCATGGACATGTGGAAGATGAGAAAGGATACTTGTGTTCCAGCCCCAGCCAAGCTCTTAGCTTCGTGGTTCTCAACCCCTGGCAATTTTGCCTTCAGGGACATTTAGCAATGTCCAGGGATATTTTTGGTTGTCACTTCTAGCATCTAGTAGGTTGAGGCCAGAGATGCTGCTCAACAGCCTGCAATGCACAGGACACAACAACAAACAATTATCCAGCCCCGAATCTAGTGCCAAGCTTGAGAAATCCTATCTTAGCTGAATATAGCTGTATGAGTCACCACAGCTTTACCACATGGAACAGATTGCCCGGATGAGCCTAGTCAACCCACAGAATTGTGAGAAATAATAAATAGTTGCTGTTTTAAGCAACTCTTGGGGTAGTTTTAGTGCTGTGCTGTTGCTAAACTGGCTGGGAAGGGATGTGGGAGGGAACTCTGATTTGTAGCATTTCTAGTTGCCCATGGTATAAATACTCCTACTGTGGCCAGTTTTAGGTTATCAGCACAAGCCACTGAACTCAAGGTTGGGAAGAGATGTGCACAACCAGCTCTTATGAGCCAATGGGAAATGATTAAATTGTTATATTATAGTAGGCAACGGAGGCAACATCCCATGTACAAGATCTTCTTATGCCTGAAATTCTAGGTATGGCCACTTCCTATATGCTGTTGATCACCTAGTCATAGTTCTCTACTTCTATATTGTGTTAACATTTCTACTAGAAAATTCTATTTTAAGTGCTGAGATATTGATTCTGCAGCCTTCCTGGTTTGGGCCATTTTTTTGCACCATTACAGTTGCCAAGTTGGGTTTAGTCAACAGTCTCCCACAGAGGATCACAGCATAGACTGTACTCCAAACCAATCCTACCACACTCTCCAATTTGTAATATTGTGGCCCATGGTCTGGTTTGGGTTAAAACATTGCCCTTGGTAATCTGTGGGGTTTCTTTGTAAAAGGAAACACCTGATCAATACCTAAAGGAGCTGCTCAAAAGTGGAAGCAAGGGTGATAAGAGTACCACTGTGTATTGTTTGGACCCACACTACAGTGTGCTTTTGTTAAAAAAACAAAACAAAACAAAACAAAAAAACAAACCTTTCCCTTCAAGATAGAGGAAATTCCTTCTAGCATATAAGCAGAAAACATTTGTTATTTCCTAGAGCAGGCACTTCTCAGGTTTCAGGGTAGATGCCAGCTTTAGATCCAATGAAGAGTTATTATAGTTTTGTGGTTAGGGGCGTGTGTACGGAGCCAGACTTTCCGAGTTGCAGTTTTGGCTTGCTAGCTGTGTGATCTTGGACAAGATATTTGTGAAATGGGGATAATGGTACCTATTTCAGAGTTAAGACTCATAATGTATGTGTAGGGCCTAGCGCATAGTAAGCTGTCAATAAATAGTGGTTGTTATTACCAGGAGCATTTACATTTTATATTCTTTGTCTGTTGCTATTTGCCTTTTTTTCTTTTTAACTGTAAGTGCTATTTAACTTTCTCCTTTTTAACGGTAAACAAGATTTTTTTTTCTAAAAGCAGTACTAGTTCTAGGTCAAGGATAAACTCTTTTCAGCATACAACTGTAGTCTCATCCCAGAACAAACCACACCCCACTTCCTGTTGCATGCAGATACAGATACCTTAAAGGGACAGTTTGTACCAGGGACCCATGCAGGATGCTAAGATTGCAACAGAGCGCACTCTGGTGTACAAAGCTGGGAGCCGGGGGGGAGGAGATTATGAGAAGCAATGCTTTGCCCAAGTTTGAAGTTGATTTGTCCAGCTCTAAGAAGTTATTGTAAGTTACTAGATAAGAATGATGTGATGAAAACATCGTTTTGGAAGAATACTCTGATAGTAACATTCAGGATACATTTGATAGGAAAAGCGGTAACAAGGAAGCCAGCTGAAAATATATTGTATCATCGTTGGGATGAGACGATGAGAATTTGCAGTTAGGGAGTTAAAAGGAGAACCGAGGAAAAGGATGACTATAGGAGACATTTTAAAGGGAAAAAAAATCATAGGACTTAAAGGCAAAAATTTGATCTTAAAGAAAAGCCATCCCACCAACATCTTATTCTGTTAAGATCATACAATAAGTTTCAGTACCCACAAATAAATTGCTAGCATTTTCTATTCTAGTAAAGCCTGTAAGTGGAAAAAATAACCCAATATTTGCTATGTTGGTTTGTTCTCTTTTAAAGGACAAAATTAATCTACTATGAATCAAGACTTGAAAGTTCTAGGTGAACATAGCACTTATTCCAAAATTGACCACATAGTTGGAAGTAAAGCACTCCTTAGCAAATGTAAAGGAACAGAATTGTAACAAACGGTCTCTCAGACCACAGTGCAATCAAACTAGAACTCAGGATTAAGAAACTCACTCAGAACTGCTCAACTGCATGGAAACTGAACAACCTGCTCCTGAAGGACTACTGGGTACATAACGAAATGAAGGCAGAAATAAAGATGTTCTTTGAAACCAATAAGAACAAAGACACAACATACCAGAATCTCTGGGACACATTTAAAGCAGTGTGTAGAGGGAAATCTGTAGCACTAAATGCCCACAAGAGAAAGCAGGAAGATCTAAAATGGACACCCTAACAACACAATTAAAAGAACTAGAGAAGCAAGAGCAAACACATTCAAAAGCTAGCAGAAGGCGAGAAATAACTAAGATCAGAACAGAATTGAAGGAGATAGAGACACAAAAAACCCTTCAAAAAATCAATGAATCCAGGAGCTGGTTTTTTGAAAAGATCAACAAAATTGATAGACTGCTAAGAAGACTAATAAAGAAGAAAAGAGAGAAGAATCAAATAGATGCATTAAAAAATGATAAAGGGGATATCACCACCGATCCCACAGAAATACAAACTACCATCAGAGAATACTATAAACACCTCTATGCAAATAAACTAGAAAATCTAGGAGAAATGGATAAATTCCTGGACACATACACACTCCAAAACAAGGAAGAAATTGAATCCCTGAATAGACCAATAACAGGCTCTGAAATTGAGGCAATAATTAAGAGCCTACCAACCAAAAAAAACCCCAGGACCAGATGGACTCACAGCCTAATTCTACCAGAGGTACAAAGAGGAGCTGGTACCATTCCTTCTGAAACTATTCCAGTCAATAGAAAAAGAGGGAATCCTCCCTAACTCATTTTATGAGGCCAGCATCATCCTGATACCAAAGCCTGGCAGAGACACAACAAAAAAAGAGAATTTTAGAGCAATATCCCTGATGAACATCGATGCAAAAATCCTCAATAAAATACTGGCAAACTGAATCCAGCAGCACATCAAAAAGCTTATCCACTATGATCAAGTGGGCTTCATCCCTGGGATGCAAGGCTGGTTCAACATATGCAAATCAATAAACGTAATCCATCATGTAACAGAACCAAAGACAAAAACCACATGATTATCTCAATAGATGCAGAAAAGGCCTTCGACAAAATTCAACAACGCTTCATGCTAAAAACTCTCAATAAATTAGGTATTGATGGGACGTATCTCAAAATAATAACAGCTATTTATGACAAATCCACAGCCAATATCATACTGAACGGGCAAAAACTGGAACCATTCCCTTTGAAAATGGCACAAGACAGGGATACCCTCTCTCACCACTCCTATTCAACATAGTGTTGGAAGTTCTGGCCAGGGCAATCAGACAGGAGAAAAAAATAAAGGGTACTCAATTATGAAAAGAGGAAGTCAAATTTCCCCTGTTTGCAAATGACATGATTGTATATTTAGAAAACCCCATCGTCTCAGCCCAAAATCTCCTTAAGCTGATAAGCAACTTCAGCAAAGTCTCAGGATACAAAATCAATGTGCAAAAATCACAAGCATTCTTATACGCCAATAACAGACAAACAGAGAGCCAAATCATGAGTGAACTCCCATTCACAATTGCTTCAAAGAGAATAATATACCTAGGAATCCAACTTACAAGGGATGTGAAGGACCTCTTCAAGGAGAATTACAAACCACTGCTCAATGAAATAAAAGAGGATACAAACAAATGGAAGAACATTCCATGCTCATGGATAGGAAGAATCAATATCGTGAAAATGGCCATAATGCCCAAGGTAATTTATAGATTCAATGCCATCCCCATCAAACTACCAATGACTTTCTTCACAGAATTGGAAAAAACTACTTTAAAGTTCATATGGAACCAAAAAAGAGCCTGCATTGCCAAGACAATCCTAAGCCAAAAGAACAAAGCTGGAGGCATCATGCTACCTGACTTCAAACTATAGTACAAGGCTACAGTAACCAAAACAGCATGGTACTGGTACCAAAACAGGGATATAGACCAATGGAACAGAACAGAGGCCTCAGAAGTAATACCACATATCTACAACCATCTGATCTTTGACAAACCTGACAAAAACAAGCAATGGGGAAAGGATTCCCTATTTAATAAATGATGCTGGGAAAACTGGCTAGCCATATGTAGAAAGCTGAAACTGGATCCCTTCCTTACACCTTATACAAAAATTAATTCAAGATAGATTAAAGACTTAAATGTCAGACCTAAAACCATAAAAACCCTAGAAGAAAACCTAGGCAATACCATTCAGGCCACAGGCATGGGCAAGGACTTCATGTCTAAAACACCAAAAGCAATGGCAACAAAAGCCAAAATTGACAAATGGGATCTAATTAAACCAAAGAGCTTCTGCACAGCAAAAGAAACTACCACCAGAGTGAACAGGCAACCTGCAGAATGGGAGAAAATTTTTGCAATCTACCCATCTGACAAAGGGCTAATATTCAGAATCTACAAAGAACTTAAACAAATTTACAAGAAAAAATCAAACAACCCCATCAAAAAGTGGGCAAAGGATATGAACAGAAACTTCTCAAAAGAAGACATTTATGCAGCCAACAGACACATGAAAAAATGCTCGTCATCACTGGATGCCAGAGAAATGCAAATCAAAACCACAATGAGACACCATCTCACACCAGTTAAAATGGCAATCATTAAAAAGTCAGGAAACAACAGCTGCTGGAGAGGATGTGGAGAAATAGGAACACTTTTACACTGTTGGTGGGACTGTAAACTAGTTCAACCATTGTGGAAGACAGTGTGGTGCTTCCTCAAGGATCTAGAAGTAGAAATACCATTTGACCCAGCCATCCCATTACTGGGTATATACCCAAAGGATTATAAATCATGCTGCTATAAAGACACATGCACACGTATGTTTATTGTGACACTATTCACAATAGCAAAGACTTGGAACCAACACAAATGTCCATCAATGATAGACTGGATTAAGAAAATGTGGCATATATACACCATGGAATACTATGCAGCCATAAAAAATGATGAGTTCATGTCCTTTGTAGGGACATAGATGAAGCTGGAAACCATCATTCTGAGCAAACTATTGCAAGGACAGAAAACCAAACACCACATATTCTCACTCATATGTGGGAATTGAACAATGAGAACACTTGAACACAGGATGGGGAACATCACATACCGGGGCCTGTCGTAGGGTGGGGGGAGCGGGGAGGGATAGCATTAGGAGATATACCTAATGTAAATGACGAGTTAATGGGTTTAGCACACCAACATGGCACATATATACATATGTAACAAACCTGCATGTTGTGCACATGTACCCTAGAACTTAAAGTATAATTTAAAAAAAAGAAAAAAAAAGAAAGTTCTAGGTGAAATAGGGCATTCTGTCATTAAAAAGCATTGCCCAGTGAGCTAGATGTCTTTTGTATGACTCTGGTTCAAGTTAACAATCCTGAGTTCAACGGTTTCCTGAGATGTTTTTAGATTTCAATCTGAGGAAAAATAAGTACCAGACATTTCCTGCCAAGCGTTCTTAATGACTCTATTTCTCAAACTAGTATTCAGAGAATCTGGGTTCAACATGTATTTATCCAGTATCAACTATGTGCAAAGCTCTGTGATAGATGGATTACAAGCATCTTTCATTTTTCTTGGTTTATAAGCCACAACATTGTCATGGTCACACCATCAACAGGTTAAAAAAACAAGGAACTTTTTTAAGGTCATCTATTTATCCTTGACTTAGATAAGGAATATCTTCTGCCTTCTTGTTTGTAGGTGACAATTGGATTCTCAGTCTTTTCCTTTTGTCTTACCATGAAATAGAAAACTGGCATTGCTCAAATTACCAGATGATTTCTTCTTATTTTTCAATGGCAACTTCATTTAGTTTACTTTCAAAAATATTTACTGAACATACGGTGAAGTCTGTGCCACATCCAAGTGCAAAATGATAGAGAAACAACCCCAGGACATTCTCAAGGAGCTCATAGCCTGGTGAGAGAAAGATACAGATACATCTTTATTCTCATGCCTTTCTTCGAAAGGATTTACAGAGGGGAACAAAAAGAGGTACAATATTAGAATAGAAACAAGTCCATTAGAAACAAGTGAGAAAGGCAAAGGGAAAGCAATGATGGGATCATAGACTAGAGGCAGGGTAATACACAAAATAAATGCAATGAAGACCTGCATGTATTTGCTAAGGATCCACCAGGAATTTGGATCTAAGCTTTTTGGTAGTCTCTGTCAAGGGAGAGACAATCCACAAGTTCTGTTACCAAAACACCGGGGTTTCAGTCTAGATCTTGCTGCTCGTGACACAGAAACTGAATCACTGAGACAGTGAGTACTGCCAGGGAAGAAGGCTTTAATTAGGTGCTGTGGTCAAGAAGATGGGAGATCAGTCTCAAATCCATCTCTCTGACTGACTAAAATTAGGGGTTTATACAGCAGGAAAGAATTTTAACCATGTGTGGGAAAACAGGAATTAGGGAGGGATGAGAAAAAGGAGCTGGTTCACAGGAAGCAAGTGGTCAGTTAGGCCAATGATGATGGGTGAAGGGTCCTGTGTCTCATTGTCCAGACGTGGTGATCTGGTAAGTTTCAGTTCCTTGATACTATCTGGCAGTCCTCATGGTTGGTTTCCCGAGAAAGGAACTCAGATAAGACAAATGTTAACTTTCTCAAGTTTTAAGGGAGATTAATTTTTATGTTTATTCAAAGAAACCATAAACATCTGTTCCATGGGACAACTGGGGTGGTTT
Source organism: Pan troglodytes (assembly GCF_028858775.2). Taxonomy (NCBI): domain Eukaryota; kingdom Metazoa; phylum Chordata; class Mammalia; order Primates; family Hominidae; genus Pan; species Pan troglodytes. The sequence continues at coordinate 150,975,211 of NC_072403.2, read as the reverse complement.
CGGTTCCACCAGATAAAAACAGACCAAATGCTCAGGAAAAGCATACCTATTCCTGACGTAAGGCCAAACAAACAAACAAAACCCTCAAGGATCATCCAAAGGCAAATACTCTCTCTTTTTTTTTTTTTTTTTTTTTTTTGAGACAGAGTCTTACTCTGTTGCCCAGGCTGGAGTGCAGTGGCACATTCTGGGCTCACTGCAACCTCTGCCTCCTGGGTTCAAGTGATTCTCCTGTCTCAACCTCCCGAGTAGCTGGGATTACAGGCATGCCACCATGCCCAGCTAATTTTTGTATTTTTAGTAGTGACGGGGTTTCACCAAGTTGGCCAGGATGGTCTTGATCTCTTGACCTCGTGATCTGCCCACCTCGGCCTCCCAAAATGCTGGGATTACAGGCGTAAGCCATGGCATCTGGCCCAAATGCAAATACTATGTGATATACTGAAGGACATTTTCAACACTATCCTTATGGTAAATGTTGTGGGGCTATTTTTTTTCCTTTGACCTCTTTTTTTGGTGTAAATGTAAGGGATAGAAATGCAATTGTATTATATGAATATATTGAGTAATGGTGAAGTCTGGGTTTTTATTGTTTATTATTCCATCACCTAACTAATGTACATTTTACCCATTAAGTAATTTCTCATCACCTATGCCTTTCCCACCTTCCCACCCTTCTGAGTTTCCAATGTCTATCATTCCACACTTTGCCCATGTGGACACATTATTTAGTTCTCGCTTATAAGTGATGATATGCAGTATTTGGTTTTCTGTTTCTGAGTTATTTAAGATAATGTCCTCTAGTTCCAGGCATGTGGCTGCAAAAGACATGTTTCATTCTTTGTTATGGCTGAGTAGATTTTATATATATATAATTTTTTCTTTATCTATTCATCCATTGATGGACTTTGGGTTGATTCCATATCTTTGCTATTGTAAACAGTGTTGTGATAAACAAATGAGTGTGGTATCTTTATGATATGATGATTTCCTTTTCATTGGGTAGACATCCAGTGGGATTGCTGGATCTAATGGTAATTCTATTTTTAGTTCCTTGAGAAATCTTCATACTGTTTTCTATAGAGGTTGTACTAATTTACATTCCCACCAACAGTGTATAAGTATTCCTTTTTCTCCACATCCTTGCCAACATCTGTTTTTTTTTTTTTTTTTTTTTTTACTTTTTTTTAAAGACAGTCTCACTTTATCTCCCAGACTGGAGTGCAATGGTACTGGGTCAGCTCACTGCCACCTCTGCCTCCTGGGTTCAAGCAATTCTCATGCTTCAGCCTCCTGAGTAGCTAGGATTACAGACATGTGCCAACACACCCAACTAATTTTTTGTATTTTTGGTAGAGATGGGGTTTCACCATGTTGGCTAGGCTGGTCTTGAACTCCTGGCACTAAGTGATCCATCTGCCTTGGCCTCCCAAAATGCTGGGATTACAGGCATGAGCCATCACACCCTGCCTTGACGTTTTAATAATAGCTATTCTGACTAATGTACGATAGATTCTAATTGTGGTTTTAATTTGCATTTCTCTGATGATTAGTGATGTTGAGCATTTTTTCATATGTTTGTTGGCCATTTGTATGTGTTCTTTTGAAAAATGTCTATTCATGTCCTTTGCCCACTTTTTAATGAGGTTATTTGTTTTGCTGTTGTTGAGTTATTTGAGTTCCTTATATATTCTGGATATTTGCCCCCTGCTGGATACATTGTTTGCAAATATTTTCTCCTGTTCTGGAGGCTGTTCGCTGTGTTGATTATTTCTTTTGCTGTGCAGAAGCTTTTGTTTAATGAAGCCCCATTTGCCTGCTTTGTTTTTGTTGCTTGTGCTCTTGTCTTACTCATGAATTCTTTGCCTAGAGCAATATCCAGAAGAGTTTTCACTAAGTTTTCCTCTAGTATTTTTATAGTTTCAGCTCTTACATTTTATTATATTATATCTCAGTATGGGCCGATGGCTTGAAAACCAAACCCCAGTTCAGCAAAAGCAAGTCTACAGAGTTTACTTAAGCAGACAATTTCATTTTGAAGTGGTAAGTACAATGACAAAGATATGCTTAAGGTGCTATGAGATAACAGAGAGGACACAGCTCTGGTTTTATTTTTCAGGGTTGGAGCAGAAATATCATTGAGAAGAGATTCTGGAAAATTCTATTCAATTTCTAAAGGAAATATACACATTTTGTTGCAAACACCTAATTTGCTGCAAATATTTATTATGGATGGAATATTGTGTTTAAAAGGCTATCCCATCACAACAAACAAGCTTCATGTGAAAAAATCAAAGCAGGTTTTAATTGAAAGAGTCTCACTTTCTTTTTACTTTGTATATCTTGTCTTTTCCTTAATATTAAGTATAAGAAATAATAAATTAAGAAAGTAGAGTCTACCTGTCTGAGATGTGAGTGTCTAAAGAATCAGTAAGGTTTTAGAGTTATATCAAGTGAAAGCAGATTTTCTCAGAAATCCAAGACCACAAAACAATAGGTGTTCTTTGGAGAATGGTTCTGGTTCCATGTTGAATTGCACTTTTAAAAAATGATTTGGTCAAGAGTTATATCTCTACCTAATAGTAGAAAGAGAAGAGTAAAACAGAAAAGGGAATTTTAAACATAAAATACCCTGCACATCTGGTGTCAAAGAAAAAGTCTTAGGTTTCTAACCCATTCAATAAAAAAGAGTAACAAGATTTGCCTTGAAGCAAAAGAAAAATAGAGGGAAGGTAATATGCTTCTATGATTGGTTTTATGAAGGTAGTGTTTTTCTTCAGGATTCAGCCAGGTATGAAAGAAAAGTAGCACGTTCCAACCTTTTCATAGCGTGACTAGCTTCCTCATCAACAGATACAGAGGAGCCTCTGTGCTCAGTCCAGGTTTGTGGCAGACGGGACCTCCACAGCAATGTGATTGGCACTAACACCAGATAACTAAGGATAATGTTAGGTTCCCACAGATAAAAATGCACAAAATGAGAATGAGTGGCATAGTTGAGAAATCTGAGACCTCCCTTGCTGACCACCTGAGGACCTGTGGAAACATTTGCATAGACTCCTCTGTCTTGAAGTACTTGTAATTATTTGCTGAGATGACAAAACTGTTATTTAATATCTTTACCCAGCAGTGCTTTAGATGCCAAGGTTGACAACATTTGGGGGTGTCCCAGAAATAAAAACTGAGTGTTTAAAATTCATCTGTCACTCTGTAAAGGGGGTGGATCATTTAGCGAAAGGATCTTTTGTTTGCTGAGCACACATGAAGTCATCCTCAGGACTGCAGACACTTGAAGACAATATTAAGAGAAGGGTGAGGAGGAGACGGGGTGAGATACATTTCTATGCATATGAGAATGGAAAGGTAGGTGGGGAGAAAACCAGGAAAAGAAAGAAGCTGGAGATCGTATGAGGGGGAGGGAGGATGAAAGAGAATAAGAGTCCCATCAACTGCAGGTGGGGACAGAGAGATCTGGGGGAGGAAATGGATTTGGAGGAGGAGACCTGTCTCAGTAGTGAAACATCTTGCCCTGTAACTACTTTCTACCCACCCAGTCTCCACCTACTCCCATGTACATATATAAAATCACAAGTCAGATACCAACTTCTCAACACTGGGTTATGAAGTAGATTTTCTTTTGGGAATCAATAGTCATGTTCAATCCTACACTACATGTGAGGAGAGACACATTCTTCCTTTATGTTTTCTTAACTCTGGCAAACTAGTAAAAATAATGGAAAAGTGGCTGGCCTCTTTGGCTTCACCTCACTCTTGCCAACTTTAGCCATCGAATGCCCAGGCCCTGTGGATTCTGCGTCCACAGTCCCTCACAAGTAGACTGCCCTCTGTTCCGTTTCCACTGCCAGTTCCCTGATGGGACCTTCCCTGGCTTCTGGCAGAATGCTGTCTCTACCTCTCGTTACCCATGACACTATTCTCTACTTCACTTACCCTGTTGTGCCCATTCCAGCTTATATTTGAATAATTTATGAAGATGCCATATCCCTTAGTGCAGCAAGTGCTGTGTAAGAGCTGCCTTTTTTTCACCTTTATAGATTTGAGATGACCTTATACAAAGATTTTAAGTGTTTTAGGAAATCTTTGTGAAAGCAAAGGAGAAAAAAAGGATAAAGGGAAGGAAAAGGGAACCAGAAGGACACAGAAAGGAACAGAATGGAAGGGGAGGGAAGGGAAGGGAGTGGAAGAAATTCGGTAGTGTCTTTTTATGTGGGGTATATAATAGACCTTCAGAACAAGTCTAATTTTATTCCTTTTCAAAATAAACTTTTTTATACCCTTTATTTTTCCAAAAACAGATCCTTATTTTCTTTGGAATGAGTGTCTCAGTTGTACCTTCTAAGAACTTAAGTCACACAATGTTTACACATATCCAAATACCAATGTTTAGTGCCATATTTTTCTCTTACTCAAATACCTCTTCTATTTTGTTTTCCTTTAGAATCAATGTTCTTTATTCTTAAGATAATAGAAAAGTGCACTAAATAGTTTGGAGACTGTTCAAAATAATCATATTTTACTCTTTACTTCATTTATCCTTCTTTAATATCTGAGGTATTTCATGAAGGCTAGTATGTCATAGATCTAAAATGATTGTTTCCTCATTTCTGTGGCTCAGAAAAATCTGACAAGAACCTCTACAGCTGCACTGGTTATAGTCTCAGACTGTCATCCCCAGCCAGGTGCAAAAACAATGGCTGCCTATTAATATCCCTGTGCCAGCTGTTATCCCTACATGTGCAACATCCGGGTGCTGAGGGGGAGAACACCATTTTATCTGCAGCCTCCCCTTTTTTGGTAAGGAATAAACTTTGCTGTCAACTTTTAAATGGCTCCTAATGAGTTAAAAGAAATAAATTATGTTTTATGCAATGTATTTTTCATTCAAAGGACTAATGACAGACCCTTTTAGGACCATCCTTATGTTTGAGGCATATACAGAGCACAGGACTTCCAGCCGCAAAGGTTATGGGTGGAAATGATATATGTGATTTCACTCAGGTCTGCAATGGAAATCAATCTTCCATGAAAGTACCCTGTAATCAGGTATAATTGACATAATGAATAGGTAAAACATGAAACAGAAGAACACATTGGCAGGTAAGAGGTAAGGGGGGGCCAGGGAAACATATGTAAATGGAATCCAAAACCATAAACTAGTTAATATTTCAGTTTTTGAAAGTTACTAACAGTCTGTCTAAGGGACCCCCAGTAAAATGTGATGGGCTCCAGTGTAAAAATAAGCCATACTCTTTATTCTTGATGAGCTGAATTATCTAAAGTCAGAAATGTGGCACCAACCAAAGTATTCAGTGTCAGATTTATTTTATTCAAAGTCATATAATTTTATATTGGGAAGAGACCTTGCAATTCAACCTTTCATCAAGCACTGGAATTCCTTCCACAATATCCCAAGCAGATGGACATTTAGTCTTAGCTTGACTCCTGACTTAACCTGATCATTTAGACATAGCTTGAGCTCCTCCTACAACAGTGAGCTAAGCACTCTGTAAGGCAGCCTACTATATTATTGGACGTTTTTGGTTCCCAGAAAGTTCCTTTTTAGGTTGAGATGAATCTTGCATTTCTATAATTTCTGTCCATTGATCATGGCTTTGCTATTTGGAAGATGCTGTATTCTAATTTTTGGGGCAGGCTTAGGTTGCCTAGGTTAGATAGGGTGATGGTTTAAGATATCCTAGGTCCAAAGAGTAGGGAATTAAGAGAGGTGAAATAAGTACATACTTTTAAATCCAACAATTCTTTTTGGGTCTAAGTAAATAGCATAGGTCATTATTATAACTTATATTTAAGGTATATTCAGAGTTAAGCGTATATAGTTAAGATTTAAAGACCTGTAACACTTAAGTACAATGCAATACTTTCTCATCATTTAATTTTGTATGTTCATCTAATTTCTGGAATCTCCCCAGCCTAAGCTCAAGCAGGTTAAAAGTTTTGGGAGTAGGAGATGTGTAGGAGACTTTTTGGGGAATAATTTTTCCCCAAAATATATTATTGGATAGAATTTACTTTCCAGTCCAAAAAACTTGATGTTGAAATTGTCACTTATAATCAGAGGTCTCAGTAGACATCTGCATTGTTCCAGCCTTGGTAGAGCTTTGGATTCTGCAAGTAACACTCAAACTCTACCACTTCCCCTGCTTCTGAGGTTAAAAGCAAGTGCCTGTCCTCATTATGATAGTTAAGATCTTATCTTCTCTTGTTTTTCTACCTCTGATAGGCTGTTCTGGTATTTATCCTGGGGGCAAAACAGAAAAGTGGTTGATTTCTTCGTGGCTCAAACAGAAAGATCATCAGGAACATGTACAACACACACACACACACACACACACACACACACACACACACACACAAGCATTAAGCTCCCTGGGGCCTTGAGGCCTCTACTGTCACTGCATTTCTTTCTTTTTTTTTTTTTTTGAAATGGCGTTTCACTCTTGTTGCCCAGGCTGGAGTTGCAGTGGCACGATCTCGGCTCACCACAACCTCTGCCTCCCAGGTTCAAGCAGTTCTCCTGCCTCAGCCTCCCAAGTAGCTGGGATGATAGGTATGCACCACCACACCTGGCTAATTATATATTCTTAGTAGAAACGGAGTTTCACCATGTTGGTCAGGCTCGTCTCGAACTCCTGACCTCAGGTGATCCACTCACCTCGGCCTCCCAAAGTGCTGAGATTATAGGCATGAGCCACCGTGCCCGGTCTCTCACCGCATTTCTAACTCTCCTTCTTCATTGGTGATGGATAAATCACCATGTCTTCTATCTGCTTTGGGGTTTTTCTTCTTCCTCTAAACAAATTTTTGAAAGGGTTATATTGTAAACATTATAGATTCGTACTTTTATAGGTGACTAATATGCTAAATTCCTTCTGGACAACAATGGAGCTTATATTTCTTTCAGATGCTTCAAAGAATATAGAATGTAAGCTCTAGGAAGCATGCCAGAAACACTTTTGAATCCAAATGGCCGGGTCGAGCCGGGTTATACTGAGAAATTTTGAGATATTTAAAAATCATTAGAGCTGACAGAATAATAAACACCTATTCAAATGCAAAATAGTTCTTTTTCTCTTTACCTTTTAAAGTCAGTGAAAGAAGGTTCTCACCATTTTACAGCTGTTAAAAAATTTAACTATATGTCACCCACTTTCATAAATATTTACCCAATTTAATCCTTAAAACAAGCCTCGAGGTATTACTCTGCATTTTTGAAAATAAGGAAACTGGCTTAAAGAGGAAGAGTTGAGACATGCCTGACAATCCCAGGAGTTGAAGTTGAGGGAGTCTCATGACTTTAGAGCCCAGGGATGTTCACTCTATCATGACTATTCCAGTGACCTGCAGGCTCACTTTGGTCTGCTATTACAAATAAAAGAGACCCTTGAATTTGCTTTCTAAATAATTATCTTCATGCCAGTCACCGTGGCTCATGCCTGTAATTCCATCACTTTGGGAGGCTGAGGTGGGAGATTGCTTGAGCGCAGGAGTTCAAGACCAGCCTGGGTAACATAGTGAGACTTTGTCTCTACAAAAAATACAAAATTGGCCGGTGGCACACACCGGTAGTCCCAGCTACCCGAGAGGCTGAGGTGGGAAGATCTCTTGAGCCTGGGAGGTCGAGGCTGCAGTGAACTGTGATCTTACCACTGCACTCCAGCCTGGGCAACAGAGCAAGACCCTGTCTAAAGTAATAATCCTCATGATAATAACAATAATATTCCAAACATCTTTTGCCCAGTAAATTTTGATGTTTTGGTTCTCAATCTATGGGCTGGGTAAGACATGTCCTTTGCTAGAGATTTCCACAGGTAAATTGGAAGAAATGACATCTAAGACATGTTTCAACTCTTATGATGGTTAGTTTTCTGTCAACTTTACTGGGCTAAGGAGTGCCCGGATAGATGGTAAAACACTATTTCTGGTGTGTTTATGAGGGTACCTCCTGAAGAGATTAGCATTTGAATCTGTACACCAAGCAAGGAAGATCATCCTCACCAATGTGTGCAGGTATCACCTAATCCATGGAGGGCTCAAATAGAACAAAAAGGTAGAGGAAAAGTGAATTTGCTCTTTCTGCTTGAGCTAGGACTTCTATTTCTCTCTTACCCTTGGACATCCACATTCCTGGTTCTTGGGCTTCCAGGCTTAGACCAGGATTTACACCATCCACCTGATTCTCAGGCTTTCAGAATCTGACTGAATCACAGCACTAGCTTGCCTGGTTCTCTAGCCTGTAGACAGCAGATTGTGGGGCATAAGCCAACTCCCATAATAAATCTTTATGTATATGTGTGTGTATGTGTGTGTGTGTATCACCTGTTGTTCTGTTTATTTGGAGAACCCAAATACAACTTTAAAACATGTGATTTTGTGAGATTACATGTAACAAAAAAGAAAAGACAAATAAAGAAACATATACTTAAGTATAGACATATTAAGGTAAGTGAGAGTCCTGCTTTGTTTAAGACAAGTCTCACCTGTGAACAAACCTTTAAGTGACCTAAAAACTTTAAAAAGCAAATTGTGGGAGGCTTGCCTTCAGAGATTATGATTCCCAATTTTGTTCTTTTATTTCATTTTGTTTGTTTGTTTGTTTTTGTTTTACAGCTACCAGGGATACCAAATTAAAAATTCTTCTTTGGCTTCTTAAAAGCAACCTTTTTAAAGCTCCCCAGGGAATTTTACTGTGCAGCCAAAATTGAGAGCCACTGATTTGGGGTGTATAGGGAGGGCCTGTGGTGGGAGGTGTTGGGGAATGGGACCTGGACAGAGGATGGCCCTCTTAAGAGTCTACGTTTCTGCTCGTGATAAAGAGATTGTGGGAATAAATACCACAACAGGCATTCATCTGCATTGTCTGCGAAGGCTAATTAAAGGAGATGAAGCTTGAGCAGAGTTTTGAAAGAGAACAGAGTATAATTTTATTACAAGGAAAAAGGAGGCAAGATTAGGTCAGAAACTTAGATGTGTAAGAGTGAATTATGTTCAGAGTTGGAACAAAGCTTTAAGCTGAGAACAGTTAAAGAATACCAAGAAACCCATGATCCAAACTTTGTTTCTTTTAGGCACTCAGTAAGTAGTAATTAAATTTCACTGTAGTTGAACTGAAATAATCTTAGTGGAAAACCGTCAAGTGGCTCAGATTAAATTTTTGTATTTACCACTGTATCCATTTAATCCTGGATCTGCTCTCTCGGATTTAGAAATTCTAAAACCCAGGAATTACTCTGTTCATTGTCTCTTCCCATTGCATGTCATCTTTGCAGCGGCACAATGAATGGAAATAGATACTATTAGCAACTTCCACTTCCTATCTTGAGCAGATCAAATATCTCTCTAACCCCATTCAATGAAAGATAATGAGATCTTTAAAATGTCCCAATATCCACAAACATAGTGCATCACTGCTCTTAAGGGTCCTTATGATGATGGTCCCATGACTACAGGACAGAAAGATCACATTTTTACAAAACATTTCCACTGAATTTTATAATCTAATCATACCTTAAGAATTACATCTAGTTCCTTGAAAAAAATTATAAAACATTTCCCATCCTGTTTTAAATATTACTTTTCTTGTTCAATAGAGAGGTAAGTCAAATATGGATAGTTTATTAAATACATAAAGGACCTATTCACTAGCTAATGAATTTAGAGTGAAATTTTAATACTTACCTGAAAATCAAACATGACCTTCCTGTCATGTTTGTCCTGTGTATTAATCTGTTCTCACGCTGCTATAAAGAACTGCCCGAGACTGGGTAATTTATAAAGGAAAGAGGTTTAACTGACTCACAGTTCAGCATGACCGGGGAGGCCTCAGGAAACTTACAGTCATGGTGGAAGGGGAAGCAAACACGTCCGTCTCCACATGGTGGCACAAGAGAGAGGTGCTGAGCAAAGGGGGAAAAGCCTCTTATAAAAGCATCAGATCTCCTGAGAACTCACTCACTATCACAAGAACTGCATGGAGGTAACTGCACCCATGATTCAATTACCTCCCACCGGTTCCCTCTCCCAACACATAGGGATTATGGGAACTGCAATTCCCAATTTGGGTGGGGACACAGCCAAACCATATCATCCTGTCTTCCCTTGGGGACTGTGCCATCAACGCTTAAAGATCAGCAAACTGTAGCCCCAGCATCCAATCAACGCAACAAGCTTTTACCAGCAGTCACTATTCATAAGTAGCAAGGCATGGCAGAAGAAAAGATCCTAATTGTCTTTACGTGGACATGTCATAAGGTATGCTGGACTCCTTAATATGATTTGTGAAAATACTGTAATATCTGACCTTGAAAAACACAGAAACAGTCACGGTTTGTCTTTAGTGCCACCATCTCTCAATCATAAATTCATTCATTCACAAAATCATTCATTCAACAAACGCTTCCTGAGGCTGCACTATGTGCCAGACACGTTTGTCCTGTGTATTAATCCGTTCTCACGCTGCTATAAAGAACTGCCCGAGACTGGGTAATTTATAAAGGAAAGAGGTTTAATTGACTCACAGTTCAGCAAGGCTAGGGAGGCCTCAGGAAACTTATGATCATGGTGGAAGGGGAAGCAAACACATCCCTCTTCACATGGTGGCACAAGATGTTTTTTTCACAGAGACCGAGTCTCGCTATGTTGCCCAGGCTGGTCTTGAACTCCTGGGCTCAGGAGGCGGTTATCTCCATGCTGTTCTTGTGATAGTGAGTGAGTTCTCAGGAGACTAAAAGCAAGACAGGCTATTCTCTGCTTTCATAGAGTTTAGTGAGGAAAACTAGCAATTAACGGTTAAATAAAAATTACAGTTAAAAATTGAAACATAAATGGTATAAAGGTAACAGTGGGTTATGTGAGGCATGTGTAAGAAGGAACCAACCCTGCACATGGAGAGAAGAAGGCTCTAGATGAAGCTGAAGAGTAAGGTGGTCACAGCCAGGTTTTACAGACCTCTTTTCTATTCAGCTTGGATCCTATCTGCTGCCCAGCGCCAGGAGCTGAGACTAGCCAAGGACACCTTCTGCAGAGCCCAGACTGAGCTGGAGCCTTCCTGTCTCCTTGGTGAAAACTCTCTCGCAGCAGACTCAGCGTTGCATTATGTACGCATGCACGCTCCCATCAGGGGTGTTGGTGGAGCAGGGGCGGGGTGGTGGGCTTGTTTCTCCATGTGTCTCTGTGTGTTGGTGGGGGTGCATATTGCTAGCATAATTCACAGGTTTTAATTTATTTTATTTATTTATTTATTTATTTATTTATTTATTTATTTATTTATTTATTTTTTGAGACAGAGTTTTACTCTGTCTCCCAGGCTAGAATGCAGCGTTGCAATCATGGCTCACTGCAGCCTCGACCTGCCAGGTTCAAGTGATTCTCCTGCCTCAGCCTCCCAAGTGGCTGGGACCACAGGTGTGTGCCACCACACCCAGCTAATTAAAAAACATTTTTTTTCATAGAGACAGGATCTCGCTATGTTGCCCAGGCTGGTCTTGAACTCCTGGACTCAAGTGATCCTCCCACCTGGGCTTCCCAGAGTGCTGACTGGGATTACAGACATGAGCCACTGCACCCAGCATCAGCGTTTTTAAAAACACGTGGACACAGGAAGGTGAACATCACACACCGGGGACTGTTGTAGGGTGGGGGGAGGGGGGAGGGATAGCATTAGGAGACATACCTAATGCTAAATGACGAGTTAATGGGTGCAGCACACTAATATGGCACATGTATACAAATGTAACAAACCTGCACGTTGTGCCCAGGTACCCTAAAATTTAAAGTATAATAATAATAATAATAATAAAGAGCTGTATTATGTATTTCTATGATGCCATGTGAATATCTTGTAATTTTAATTATTTAACCAAAATTTACTTTAAAATGAGGCCATTGAGAAAAATAAATAAATAAAATAAATAAAAATTAAGTTAATTATTTTTTTCTCCTGTAGCTACAAACTTAATTTTTTAAAGAAAACTAAATGATGATTATTCTTCACATTCATTGCTTGCCAGAAAGCCCAAACATACTGACAGTGTGAAAGCCACTTCAGAGAGGCCTATGGACCCTCTGACCCACTAACTTTTTGAGGTAAGTAGGGGATAGGGAATAGGAATTCTACAACAAGAGCTTTGAAGTCTGTGATTCATGTCAGCAAGTTAGGGAACATCTCAGGGGGACCTATGTGACAAGCCATCAGCTGTGGCTGCACTATTTAGCTTTGAAGTCCTTAACTTTTTAAAACCAGCACCCCTTTTGATACACATAAGAAACTCATACACTCTGTTATCGGTTGAATTGTGTCCTACCGAAAACATGTTGAAGCTCTAGCCCCCAGTATTTGTGAATGTGACCTCATTTGGAAATAGAATCTTTCATATGATCAAGCTAAGACAAGGTCATTCGGATGGGCCCTAATTCAGTATGACTGCATCCTTATCAAAAGGGGAAATCGGACACACAGGGAGAATGCCATGTAAAGTTGAAGGCAAGGTGATGCATCGACAAGTCAAGGAAAGCCAAAGGCTGCCAGCAAACCAAAGAAGCTCAGCAAGAGGCATGGAACAGATTCTCCCTCAGGCAGAACGAACGCTGCTAATACCTTGATCTTGGACTTCTAGCCTCCAGAACTATAAGACAATACGCTTCTGTTGTTTTAAGCCATCCAAAGTAGTATCACGTTCATGCTAGTTTGTTATGCAGCCAGCGCAAACTAATACATACCCCAACCATCCTATTTGAAATTTCAAAACAAATGGAAAAGAAACTTCTTGTTTCTACCTTTTTTTTTTTTTTTTTTTTTTTTTTTGACGGAGTCTCGCTCATCACCCAGACTGGAGTGCAGTGGCATGATCTCGGCTCATTGCAAACCCTGCCTCTCGGGTTCAAGTGATTCTACTGCCTCAGCCTCCTGAGTAGCTGGGATTACAGGTACGCACCACCTCGCCCAGCTAATTTTTGTATTTTTAGTAGACACAGGGTTTCGCCATGTTGGCCAGGCTGGTCTCGAACTCCTGACCTCAGGTGATCCACCTGCACAGCTTCCCAAAGTGCTGGGATTACAAGTGTGAGCTACCACGCCCGACCTGCTTCTACATTTAAAAATAAAAAGCTACAAAATGGAGAAACATGACTAAATTTATTAAAATATTGAAAATGCTTTTAAGAAATATATATTGCAGCCCACCCATTTCTGGAGATGCTGACATTCCCTGTGAAAGGATATCACTCCTTCACGCTGTACAGTTGAGAGTCACTGCTTTAGCTTCTCTGGTTTATACTGCAGTAGGGAGGGAAGGCTTGGGCACCAGCCAAACCTTCTTTCAGCCTCAGAGGAAACCTCCACCAAGGTATGATATGGGGGAGAGGTAGTGAAATCCTATGCAATGCCCTACCAAAGACACCACCTGATTATGCCCATCAAACAATACAACAGCAGGCTGGACAATTATGTCCATCCTTAGGCATAGGCATCTAGAAAACCATCCAACTTAACAGAGAAGTGGAAACCAGGAAGGCCTCATCTTTATACTATCTTGACCCCAGTTCTAGCTTGTCATGGATAGGGGAATGGTGTCTTGCTTTGAACTAAGGTTGTGAGTACTGTATTAGTTTCATAGGGCCACCATAACGAAGTACCAAAAACCAGGTAGCTAAACCAACAAAAATGTATTGTCTCAGAATTCTGGAGGCTAGAATTTCAAAATCAACGTGTTGGGAAAGTTGGTTCCTTCTGAGGTCTCTGAGGGAAAATCGGCTCCATGCCTTTCATCCAGTTCCTGGCAGCTGAGATACCCCTTGGCTTGAAGATACGTCACTCCAATCCTCCTTCTTCATATGGTGTTCTCCCTGTGTGACTGTAACTGTCCAATCCTCCCTCTTCATATGGTATTCTCCCTGTGTGACTGTAACTGTGAGCAAATTTCCCATCACAATCCTACCTTTTTTTTTTTTTTTTTTTGAGACAGAATCTCACTTTGTTGCCCAGGTTGGAGTGCCGTGGCACAAGCATGGCTCATTGCAGCCTCAACCTCCTGGGTTCAGGTGATCCTCCCACCTCAGCCTCTGGGGTAGCTGGGACTACAGGCACATGCCACCATGCTGGGTTAGGTTAATTTTTGATAGAGATGGGGTTTTGTCATTTTACCCAGCCTGGTCTCGAACACCTGGCCTCAAGGAATCTGCCTGCCTCTATCTCCCAAACTGCTGGGATTACAGGCATGAGCCACCACACTTGGCCAAATTTCCCTTTTTAATAAGGACACAAGTCATATTGTATCAGGGCCCATCCTAATGACTTCATCTTAACTTGATCACTTGCAAAGACCCTATTTTCAAATAAGGTCACATTCACACATACTAGAGGTTAGAACTTCAACATGTGTGCTGTGGAGTCTGGGAGTTCAGAATTCAACCTGTAACATGTACCAACTTGACTGTCTATACTGCGAGAATCTAAGGAACATCAGTGAGGTTTTTGGATCAGAACCTGATCCTGAAGGCTGGGCACAGTGGCTCACACCTGTAATCCCAGCACTTTTGGAGGCCGAGGTGAGTGGATCACCTGAGGTGAGGAGTTCAAGACCAGCCTGGCCAACATGGTGAAACCCCGTCTCTACTTTTAAAAAAATACAAAAAAAAAAAAATTAGCCAGGTATGGTGGTGCACGTCTGTAATCCCAGCTATTCGGGAAGCTGAAGCAGGAGAATCAGTTGAACCTGGGAGGCAGAGGTTGCAGTGAACCAAGATTGCGCCACTGCACTTCATCCTGGGCGACAGAGTGAGACCCTCTCTCAAAAAAGGAACCTGATCCTGGAGGCCCAGCTACTCAACCATTCAAAAGCTGCCAGGAGGACTGAGGCTATGCATATGCTCCCCCTGCTGTAAAAGTCAATGATGTAGTGAAACCACTCTCATCCAGCTGCATTTGTACCTACATCCCTAGCTAAAATTAGCCAATAATTTTCCTTCCTTGTTTGGACCATGGAATCAAGGTTACCTTATTGGCATACCTTGGCATACCCAAGGAGGGTGGGGAGGCACTGTCCCTACTTAACTATTCTCTGGAATTATATATATAAGATGAGGATTATCTGTTCTGTTGCTTGAAGATAAAGTAGAACTTGCTTAGAAAACCATCTTGGCCTTAGGATGTTTTGTTTGTAGGCAAACTTTTTTTCTGATATATTACATTTGTACATGTGAAATTTTGTTACATGCATAGAATGTGTAATGATCAAGTCAGGGTAATTGGGGGGTTCATCACCCAAATATTTATCATTTCTATGTATTGGGTACATTTTATGTCCACTCTTCTAGCTATTTAGAAAAATATAATACATTGGCCGGGCGTGGTGGCTCATGCCTGTAGTCCCAGCACTTTGGGAGGCCGAGGTGGGCAGATCACGAGGTTAAGAGATTGAGACCGTGCTGGCCAACATGGTGAAACCCCGTCTCTACTAAAAATACCAAAAAAAAAAAAATGAGCTGGGCGTGGTGGTGTGTGCCTATAGTCCCAGCTACTCGGGAGGATGAGGCAGGAGAATCGCTTGAACCCAGGTGGGGGAGGTTGCAGTGAGCCGAGATCGCACCACTGCACTCCAGCCTGGCGAGAGAGTGAGACTCCGTCTCAAAAAACTAAAACTAAAAGTAAAAAAGAAAAAAAGAATACATCGTGGTTAACTACAGACACCCTACTTTGCTATCAAACATTATAACTTATTCCTTCTGTCTAACCGCATGTTTGTACTCATTAACCAGCCCCTCTGTATCCACCCTTCCTCTCCACACCCCACCATTTACCCTTCCCAGTCTCTGGTATCTATCTCCTTAGACAGAGCCTCTGTACCTCCATGTGATCAATTTCTCTAGCTCCAAACTTTTAAAAACTGCTGTTTCAATTTCTTTAATGGTCTAAGGTTGATTTGGAGGTTGTGTTTCTTTTTTGAGCTATTTTTTTTACATTATGTTTTTCTAGAAAATGGACATTTCACCTATGTTCTCATAATTATGCATACACTTTTTCTTGATATTCTATTATAATTTTAAAATACCTACTATATGTTGGTTATGCCCTCTTTTGCATTTAACTTTCTGGTGTGACTTCACTTGTCTTTCTCACCAAGAGTTTATCTATTTTGTTAATCTTTTCAAAGAACCAGTATCTAATTTTTGTTAATCCTCTCTATTACACATTTTTTAACTTCTTAATTTTAGTCTTCATTTTTATTATTTGGCTCCTTCCACTTTTTTTTTTCTGGTTTACTATATTGTTCCTTTCTAACTTTTTAAGGTTGATACTTGGGATGTTCATTTTGAAACATTTGTCTTTTCTTAATGTGTGCATTCAAGGTTATTTCCTTTCCCAAGTAATTGCACGCTCTAGTTTAATTAGTGCCATTATTGTTCTTTAAAAAATACATCATTTGGGCCAGGCACGGTGGCTCACACCTGTAATCCCAGCACTTTGGGAGGCCGAGGTGGGTGGATCACCTGAGGTCAGGCGTTCGAGACAAGCCTGGCCAACATGACGAAAACCTGTCTCTACTGAAAATACAAAAATTAGCCTGGTGTGGTGGTGGGCACCTGTAATCCCAGCTACTGGGGAGGCTGAGGCAGGAGAATCGCTTGAACCCAGGAGGTGAAGGTTGCAGTGAGCCAAGATTGCGCCACTGCACTCCAGCCTGGGTGACAAGAGTGAAACTCTGTCTCAAAAAAAAAAGTACATATATATATATATATATAATTTCATTATGATTTAATCATACACATGCACATTATTTTATTTTTAATTGAATGGAGATTTGATGACCTTCTTGTTAATTTCTAATTTTATTACACTGATATCAGATAATGTAATCTGCATGGCATTTATTCTTTGGTTTTTGTTGAAATCTGTTTTGTGGTTAGTAGTCATCCAATTTTTGTACAAGTGCCATGAGAATTTGAAAAGCATGTATATTTTCTTTTTTTTTTCCAGATGGAGTCTCACTCTGTCGCCCAGGCTGGAGTGCAGTGGTGCAATCTAGGCTCACTGCAACCTCCGCCTCCCACGTTCCAGCAATTCTCCTGCCTCAGCCTCCTGAGTAGCTGGTGTTACAGGCATGTGCCACCACACCCAGCTAATTTTTGTATTTTTAGTAGAAATGGGTTTTCACCATGTTGGCCAGGCTGGTCTTGAACTCCTGACCTCAGGTGATCCACCCACCTCAGCCTCCCAAAGTGGTAGGATTACAGGTGTGAGCCACTGCACCTGGCTGAAAAGCATGTATATTTTCTAATTATGTGCAGAATTCCATTTATATCCCGGCCGAAAAGCATGTATATTTTCTAAATGTGTGCAGAATTTTATTTATATCAATTCGATCAAGTTTTTAAATTGTGTGGTATCAACCTTCTATAACTTTACTTATTTCTTTTAGACTGCTTCATTTATTACTGAGGGAATTATATGAATTTATCCATTTCTTCTTGTAATTCTGTCAGATTTTGGATATTTATTTCAAGGCTGTATTGTACAAGGTATAGATTCAGAGTTGGTACAGCTTCCCAATGAATTGTTCATTTTATTATTATGTAATGATCCTCTTTGTAACTAATAACACTCTTTTTTTCTTTAGTCTATTTTGTGTGGAATTACTATAGTTATACCAGTTTTCTTTCGATTGAGATTTTTCTGGTATGAATTATTTATTTATTTGTTTACAATGTCCCCATGCTATCCTGTGTTAGGTGTTATAAACGTGTAACGCATTTTTTTTTTTTTTGAGACGCTCTGTCACCCAGGCTATAGTGCAGTGGTGTGATCTCGGCTCACTGCAACCTCCGCCTCCTGGGTTAAATGATTCTCATGCCTCAACCTCCTGAGTAGCTGGGATTACAGGTGCCCACCACCACTCCCGGTTAATTTTTGTATTTTTAGTAGAGACAGAATTTCACCATGTTGTCCAGGCTGGTCTCAAACTCCTGACCTCAAGTGATCCACCTGCCTCAGCTTCCCAAAGTGCTGGGATTACAGGCGTGAACCACTGCTCCATTTAACTGGATTTTTAAAATTCAATCTGACAATCTCTGGTGTTTAAATACTGCATTAATTCATTTATATTAATACATTATATATTTAGATTTAATTTTAGTATCTCATTTTGTGCTTTCAATATGCCTTTTTCATTTCTTCTTCTTCTTCCTTTTTCTCTTTCTTCTTTCCTGACTTCTTTTTGGTGAATTTGGTTTTCTACATTTCTTTTTATTTTTCAACTGGTTTGGAAGTCTTACTTTTTAGTATTCCAATTAGTTTCATTTTGTTCTTAGATTTTTAACAAGCTACAATAGGTTCTGGCCAAGCTTGTCTTACCTAACCACTCTTCAGCTTTGCAACCCAGGAGATAACTAGTTGCATACAACCACAGCCTAGATGTTATGTATAACTTGTGTACCCAGAAACAGAGGTTCAATGATACAGCTACCTAAAGACCACTGTTGCAAACATAAAAGGTAATTATGTTGGAGTTTTAGAAACTGGTATACAAAAGGCATGATAAACATTGCCTTACCTTAAACAGGTGGAAAACTACTGCCCACTCAGGCATGTCTGTGAAGCTTTGGGGAGACTTGAAAACCATGCTCAATGCACGTCTGCCTGCCTGATGTTTTCTATTATGCTTAGAGCTTATCACAGTAAAATGCGACAGTACACGATTTATTAGTCAAAGTGCTCGTTTTCATTAAGACCTGGAATCAGCCCTCGGTGGAACTACTTTGCCCAGACACTTAACAAAATCTAAATTCATTAGTACCTTGGACCTGATACTTGGCAATAGGAGAACCTGAACTACCTATATTCACAAACACCCTCTCATCTCTCAAGTAACTCATTTTCCATGTAACTATTTGTTGTTAACTCCCCCAAATAATCATCAATATTTGTTTTTTACTTATTTTTTAATAATTTATTTCATTGTTCACTTTATATTTCAAATTCCTGGGGGTATGAATCTTTGTTGTATCTGCTGTCACCCATGGTTAATGATATGTTTTGTAACTTTCTGTGTATGCCAATAAACTTGTTTTATTCTGTGGGAATCCTATTAGCCTGGGTTGTAGGATAGTGCCTCCAAGGAAGTTTTGTATTTTTCTCTGCTCTAACTTGAAATAAATTTTTATTTAATTGCTAGATAGGAGGTTTACATACCACACACATAGTAAGCAAAGAAATACAGACATTACTAGACATAAGATTTTAATGTGTGATAAAGACTTACAAATTAGATGTTGAAGAAAAAAATTATTTTTTAAAGTAGTGCTGCTAACACAAAGAATATAGTTATGTATGAAAATTAAAACAAAACTAGGAAGTCAGGGGAATCCCAGGACAAAAGGCAGAATGTGACAAAACAATCTAACTCTATTACAAATGCATGAAACAGCCTTACAAATGTTTCATGTGCTGACCTCAAACTTTGGAAATGAGCAAAGTCTGAGAAACTAAAGGCAAAAGAAACTACATAGGCACTATACTTCTAGCTGAGAAAGTTGTTTCCCACAGAGTTTAACAATTCTGCTACTATTCTACATGTATACTCTGTTTGAACAATGAAGTAAACACACGGCAGGTGGTAGGAGCCAGGTTTCTCACTGTTGAAGTTGGAGGTTACAGATAAGCAAGGGGAGAGTCTAGAGCAATCTTAGTGGTAAAGGAATAAAGTTGGAGGCATCAATATGAATTCATATTTAGCTTAATATAGATACAGATGGTTACATATAGAAATTTGTATGTGTGTGTGTGTGTATATATATACATGTTAGTATACACACATAGATTTCCTTGCACTGTCTGCTAAGAGGGCCTAGAAACAACAACACTGGAGTAACAAGCACACTTAGCACCCGCATTCCAATAAAAGTAACCAGAGCATCTTGGTGAAATGGCTGATTCTAAGAATGAAACAGAAAATATACGAGATGGGCCTGGAACATCTCATAGTGCCAGAAAGTAAGGAAGTGCTAAATCATGCAAACCCCCTGCCCCCAGACACACACAAACAATGAGGGTAGTCAAAAGGACCCAGGAGTCAAAGGAAAGAGCTTCCAATGGCCAAGCTGGAACAATTTGTGCAACGACAACAACTACAAGAAATAACATTGGACTATCACTCAAAATATAAAATAAATATTTATGAGTCTATACTGATGCATGAGTTTTTTTCACCCCTTCACTGGACATGCGGCAGGGGCACCACGTCTACTTGGCCCACTGTGCTCAGCCCCATGTGGAGGGAGCTTGTGAGTGGGCGAGTGCGGGATCCAGATGGCTGCTCTGGGTGCCAACACAGAAGCAAGCTCCATGTGGGGCCTGCAGTCAGACCAGGTGTGTTGCCTCAAAGGGAACGTGGTGGCACCCAGGTGAGGGTGCCTATGACCCTGAAGGCCCAGAGCAGGTGTCACAGTGCTGTTTAATTCCACCATCTGCAGTCTGATGGACGGCAGTGTGTTAGCAGCTCAGCTGGCCCCTTGCCTCATTGTGTGGGGCGACTGCCCTCTGCCAGAGAGGGCAAAGGGCCAGTGTGACAACCTTTTCAGGGTACCTGCACTCAGTGGGTCCCAAGCTCTTGTCCAGCATCCAAGAAGAATGAGGTCACGTGGACGGCTGAAGGATGGTGAAGACAGAGAATTTTACTGAGTGATGAAAACAGCTCTCAGTGGACAGGGGAGCTGAAGAGGGGCCAGGAAGGGCAGGTCATCTTCACCAAAGTCAGGCTGTCTCCTCCTCTACTGACTGAGTCTGAGGTCTTCATAGGCACAGGATGGGGAGTGCATGCTGATTGGCTTGTGAGTATGCAAAAAAGGTTAAGGTGAAGATACCACTCAAAAGTGGGCATGACAGTATAGAAAACAAGTTAGAAAAGGGTAGATATATGTAAAATAGGTGATGGGGATTAATCAGAGGAAAGCACACCAAACAGGAGGACAAGTTCTCAATCCAGTCTGGGGATTTAACTTGTAGTTTGGCTTTCAGGCTTTAAACTCTCTTCCGCTTGGAGGTGGGATTTCACTGAGAACTTGCCACTGTCTGCCTAGGTATTTCGCTGCCTCCTGTCACTATCAATACTACATAAATAAATGATTAAATAAATACATTAGGGGAGAAAAGACAAATAATTCTAGGCACAACAATTCCAAATAATTTATGTAGAAGCTGCACCCCTGTGGGAGCATAACTCCCCAATCTTTAAGTGTGGGCTGCATAAAGTGACTCTGTCCCAGAGAGTACATTACAGAAAGGGAAACAAAAGCAACTTTGTAGTAGAGAAACCTGACAAACACTACCTCAGCCAGGTGATCAAGTCATGATCAACAGGGATAAGTCATGCTGATAATATGTGTCCTTGACATGATGTGATGAAATAGAACTTGACCTCTATGGTTTTCCTCCCCAAAACCCAAAACCCCAGTTTAATTATGAGGAAAGCATCAGACAAATCCCAGTAGAAAGACATTATACAAAATACCTGACCACTTCTCAAACCTGTCAAGATCAACAAAAACAAATAAATTCTGAGAAATGATCATAGCCAAATAGAGCTAAGGAGATGATGACTAAATGTAACATGGTCTCCTGGATGGGATCCTGAGACAGAAAAAGGACATTAAGTGAAATGTGAGTAAAGTATGGACTTTCATTAATATGTCAGGATTGGCTTATTAGCTGTGATGAATACTAATGTAAGATGATAGAGGTAGGAGAAACTGGGTATGGAGTTCATGGGAACTCTGCATAGTCTTTCCAATTTTTCTGTAAATCTAGGTTTGTTCTAAAAAATATAGGCTTTTTTTTTAAAAAAAAAAGATAATGTTGCAATAAACTTCCTTTTGTGAAAAAACACTAATGGAAAATCTCAAAATCTAGAAAATAAGTAGAATTTTTTTCCAACCTGTAATATTATTATTCTGAAATATGGACTGTTAATTTTTTTAAATATGTGGTGCTGGAAAATTAAATAACAATTTTTAAAAATCATAGCAACTCCCACATCGTTCCATTTAGCAAATAAAAATTTCAAATTCAGTGTAACACAACAGAAAATCAAAAGAAAAATTTGTGATAGAAATATTTGCAATGATTATGGCAGAGAAAATAACATTAATTTCTAAGAAGTATATAACTTTTTTGACAAGAAAAACACCAAAATCCAAGAAGACAGCTAGTTAGAAGCATTAAAAAAATTTACAAAGAAAGGAATACAATAGCTAATATATATTTAGCAAAACATTTTACCTTGGTTCCTGGAATAATTGAAAATTGGTGAAACTGGGTAATGAGCACATGGGATTCTTTAGACAATTCTCCCTACTTTCGTATATGCTTGAAATTTTTCCATATTAGAAAGACAAAACTTTTACCTTACTAAAGATGATTGCACATTTTAAGCATAGATGTTGTTGTCTATAAAATTAAATAAGTTTTATTTGTTTAATAAAACCCAACTATGGATATGTTACATTGAAATACTCTCACTGATATTCAGATTGTGGAAATGTATCTTTGTAAAGCTTTCATGGAAAGCAAGTTTGTTTTACACACACACACACACACACACACACACTTGGAAAGTTCTTGAATACTTTAAGATGGCAGACTGAGTACACATTTGTCATCCTTCTACCACCTAGTCCATTGAATTCTAAAAAAAGGTAAATGAAAAAGAAAATATGGATGCGTACCATTGGCTGACCACAAATTTTTAAAACTTCGTGGAAAAGAGAGAACAGATAAAACCAAATTGACAAACTAGATTGAGAAGTGTCAGATCTGTATCAGGGTCTATGCTTTCCCTAACCAATCCTTTTTCCCCTTCATTTTATTTTTCCCAAGGTATATACCCTAATAAACCTCCTACAGTTAAAATAGCTTTTCAGCATCTGCTTCCCAGAGAACACGATGACACAGCTGTACATATGATCACAAAATTTCTGATCTCAAATTATTTGTTTTAATTCCAAAAACATACTGGAAAAGAGAAGAATAAGAATCACAGGGGCATCAGACTCCTCAGCTGCTAGACAGGGTGTTGAAAATAATAGGCCTATTTCCACAAAATTTAAGGATAACAGATTTTGTGGCTATATCATAGTTCTATACTCAAACTGTATGGTTTAAAGGGAAAAATGATACACATACATGGAATCAAAATCTATCCTGCCACATGAACTTTTGGGGAAAAAAATTCTTAAATATTTTCTCCAGAAAAATTGAAAATAATCAGATAAGACATATTAATTAAATACTTTTTGTTTGTTTGCAAATAACAGGAGTCTATGTGAACCAGCTAGGCAAAAAGGTGAGTTTTTATAAGGAAACAAAATTATGTGGCCCGGCACAGTGGCTGATGCCTATAATCCCAGCACTTTGGGAGGCTGAGGTGGGTGGATCACTTGAGGTCAGGAGTTCGAGACCAGCCTGGCCAACATGGTGAAACCCTGCCTCTACAAAAAATACAAAAATTAGTCATGCATGGTGGTGTGCGCCTGTAATCCCAGCTACTCAGGAGGCTGAGGCAGGAGAATCACTTGAACTCGGGAGGCAGAGGTTGCAGTGAGCCAAGATTGCACCACTGCATTCCAGCCTTGGCATCTCAAAAAAAAAAAAAAAAAAAGCTATTTTACAAAATCTGTCTTACATTGGGTTCCCTAGAAACCAAAGGCTGAAGCAAAATCTCATGTGCTACTATTTTATTAGAGCATACAAGCCTAGGAAGGAGAGAGGGGACAAAGCCAAGAAGGGAAGGAGGAAGAGCAACAACACGAGTGTGTTACCAAGCGTGTCATCCTTTGGCATCCAAAGAGATAAACTACCAGATCTGATGGGAGTCTGTATTTTCCAGGGAGCTTTATAAATGACTGAATATCAGGACAGTCTGTCCAACAGCTCCCGACTCCACTGGACAGTGGATGGCCCCACAATGAGTTGACTTCTTTGTACTTTTAAGTTGCACCATCATAAATGGGCACCACACAGATCCTGAAATTCCTCAATGCTTTAGAATCAAAGGGGAAGCCCCAGAAAGGAGGTGACCTGTGGAAGGGGAGAGGCAACCGGTGTTGGCAGCAGGGCCCTGTCTGATTGTGCATATGAGAAATCAGAGCCCACCTAGAGCTACTTACTTGTTGATCGCAACAAGAATTAGCCAAAGATTCTCAAAACAGGCAGAGGTGAAAGGATCTGAAGTGCATTTTATTTATTTATTTATTTTGTTTGGTTTTGGGTTTTTTTGAGATGGAATCTCACTCTGTCGCTCAGGCTGGAGTGCGATGGCACAATCTCAGCTCACTGCAACCTCCACCTCCCGGGTTCAAGAGATTGTCCTGCCTCAGCCTCCCAGGTAGCTAAGATTACAGGCGCCCTCCACCATGCCCAGCTAATTTTTTGTGTTTAATAGAGATGGGGTTTCACCATGTTGGCCAGGCTGGTCTCAAACTCTTGACCTCAGGTAATCCACCTGCCTCAGCCTCCCAAAGTGCTGGAATTACGGGCGTGAGCCACTGCCCCAGGCCTGAAGTGTGCTTTAGAGGTATCTGAATCAGAGTCCAGGATGGAGTCAGGCCTCTGCAATAGAGTAAATCCAGTGACTGAGACCCAGGAAAAGCACAGCCACCCTTGTTTTTCATTTTTCTTTTTGCTCCTCTCTCAATGTCAGGTCTCCTCAATCAAGGTCAACTTGATTCTCTATAGCTACAGATGGAATTCCTCAGACATGAAAAGTGATTTAAAATAAATAAAATAAGAGAATAGCTTTGTACAAACCAAAGATGATGAGGAGAATGCTTAACTCTCTGAATCTAAGTTTCAAAAAAAAGAATAAATAACTGGAATAACACATCATATGACTAGATGAAAGCCCAGCTATTATGAAGACGTAAATATTTTCAAATTAATTTATGGATTTAGTGTGATCCCAATCACTGTTGCAATGGAATTTGGAAGAGGATCTAAAAAGATTTTATTTTTAGCCAGAGAAATGAGTGAGATTAACTTTTAAAATGAAAATCAAGGGTAGTATGAATAAATTAGATTTTCCAGCTGTCAAAGTCAGTCCTCACTTAAGGACTTGGATAGGTTCTTGGAAGCTGTGACTTTAAGTGAAACAATGTATAACAAAACCAATTTTGGCTGAGCACGGTGGCTCACGCCTGTAATCCCAGCACTTTGGGAGGCCAAAGTGGGTGGATCACTTGAGGTCGGGAGTTCAAGACCAGCCTGGCCAACATGGTGAAACCCTGTTTCTACTAAAAATACAAAAATTAGCCAGGTGTGGTGGAGCATGCCTGTAATCCTAGCTACTCGGGAGGCTGAGGCAGGAGAATCACTTAAACCTGGGAGGCGGAGGCAGAGGTTGCTGTGAGCCGAGATCATGCCATTACACTCCAGTCTGGGCCACACAGTGAGACTGTCTCAAAAAAAAAAAAAAAATTCTCATCAACTTTATTACTAATGACATAGAAAGAAATGATATTATTCAAGGATCTGTTCTACATTGTTGGGCTTAAAATTAGTTTCCAAGAACTTATTTATGACATTGAGGACCTATTATATATCCCATTATATTTAGGCTGACATAAGAATAAACAGATCATGAGAGAGCAATGTACAAAAAGATAGACAAGAATAGCCAGATAGCCCAGAATGTCTTCGGGCTATTAAAATTAAAATTACATTAACATTAAAATTCAAGTTATTAAGCCAATACTGAATCTGATAATACTTCAACTTGGGACTATCATAGTTTTAGCTTGTGCATTTACTGCTCTCAATCTCTGCCATTTATGAATTTCCTCTTCTTCCTCATGAACTCAAGATGACATTAAAGTTGTTATTTTTATAGCCACAGTGCCATAAAAAGACAGAGGCAGTGGCTACCCTTTCCAGTTGCTTCTACTCAATGATGTTGGCTTGTCAGGCCAAGATAACTGCCATGTGCATAAATGATAACTGGTACAAATCAAAGTAGAGATGTATGAGTTAGATGCGTTTGGTACCACTAAAGCCTACTGACCTTTCTCAACTGGGGTTCCGTGAGAAAGTTAAGAGAAAATGATTTTGATTATCTCTCAATTGCACACCCCCCCACACCAAGATGATACATTGCTAGTGCCATTACAGACACATAAGAAAGAAGTTAATTTGGCCACGCACAGTGGCTCACGCCTATAATCCCAACACTTCGGGAGGCCAAGGCAGGTGGATCACCTGAGGTCAGGAGTTCAAGACCAGCCTGGCCAACATGGTGAAACTCCGTCTCTACTAAAAATACAAAACTTAGCCAGGTGTGGTGGCAGGTGCCTGTAATCCTACCTACTTGGGAGGCTGAGGCAGGAGAATTGCTTGAACCTGGGAAGTGGAGGTTACAGTGAGCTGAGATTGCACCACTGCACTCCAGCCTGGGCAACACAGCAAGACTGTCAAAAAAGAAAGAAGAAAGAAAGAAAGAAAGAAAGAAAGAAAGAAAGAAAGAAAGAAAGAAAGAAAGAAAGAAAAGAAAAGAAAGGAGGAAAGGAGTTAATTCTCCTTGTGTACGTTGAATACTTCCAAGCTTAATCCTCTCATGAAATCTTACTTGAGAAGAGTTAACATAGATTACACTTGCACAGAGCAAAATGGACCACTTTTTTTGAGTAATTTGATGTTTCAATCTGTTACCGGACCCCACCACTTACCCAAAGTTAGCCTTTAGCTTGGGGGTTTCCTCAGTATTGTCCCTTCCGTGGTTGCCAGAAAGATGTTAGCAGAAAGGGGTCCCGATCCGGACCCCAACAGAGGCTTCTTGGATCTCACACAAGAAAGAATTCAAGGCGAATCCATACAGTAAAGCAAAAGCCAGTTTATTAAGAAAGTAAAGGAATAAAAGAATGGCTACTCCAGACAGAGCAACCCCGAGGGCTGATGGCTGCCCATTTTTATGGTTATTTCTTGATGATATGCTAAATAAGGAGTGGCTTACTTATGCCTCCCCTTTTTAGACCATATAAGGTAACTTCCTGACGTTGCCACGGCATTTGCAAACTGTCGTGGCACTGGTGGGAGTGTAGCAGTGAGGACGACCCGCGGTCACTCTTGTTGTTATCTTGGTTTTGGTGGGTTTGGGCTGGCTTCTTTACAGCAAGCTGTTTTATCAGCAAGGTATTTGTGACCTGTGTCTTGTGCCAACCTTCTATCTCATCCTGTAACGTAGAATGCCCAGTAGGTCTCAGCCTTATTTTACCCAGCCCCTATTCAAGATGGAGTTGCTTTGGTTCAAACGCCTCTGACAAATCCACTAAGTACTAGACAGGCAAAATTATAAGACAAATAACCTATTTTAGCATCTGTGTTATGGCCTCAGGAAATCTTGTGGCCTAAAAAGTTTAATCTCCATCAGGTTTTTATTAGTTCGCTGGGATTGCTGTAACAAAGTACCACAAAGATGGTGTCTGAAACAAATGTATTGTGTCACAGTTCTGCAGACTAGAAAGTCTGAAATCAAGGTTTTGGCAGGGTTGGTTCCTTCTGAGGGCTGTGAAGAGAAGAGCTATTTCAGGCTTCTCTCCCTGCCTTGTAGACAGCCATCTTCATGTTCCCATGGCATTCTCCCTGTATGGCTGGCTGTGCCCAAATTTCACCTTCCTATGAGGAGTTGGATTAGAGCCCACCTCAATGACCTCATTTTAACTTGACTAACTCTATAAAGACCCTGTTTCCAAATAAGATCACATTCTATGGGAGTGGGGGTGGGACTTCAAGAGATGAATTTGTCAGGTGGCATTCTGGCTATTTAACCCATAACATAGGTTGTATAGGCAACTGTTAGTTTTGAACTGAAATCCTCTTTTCAGTAATCTTTTTCAAAAATCACCACTGCTTCCAGGAGTAGACATACAATCCAGACTTGAACAATCAGAGAAGCCTATTGCCCTGGCATTATGATTGATTTAGGGATGGCCACATGACTCAAATCAAGCCAATCAAAACCCTTGCTGGGACTTTCACTATTACTATCAGGAAAGATTGCAGGGGCCGAGGACCACCATGTAAGCCTAACTGCAGGTCGCCATCTTGGGTGGCACATGGATAGATGCTGCCTGAAAATAAAGTCAACTCTACTTGATGCATGGCACACTGCCCAAATCACTCCCTCTGGACTGGGGCATTGATGTTTCCAGCTTCTTGGAATATTGGCAGCTGATGGCTCTCACCTAAGTTGTTCTCCATGAATTGCCCTCAGCAAGAAAAGCCACCTCACCCAAGGACTGATGGATGTGGGGCTGAGAGCTTATAAAGGCCCAGTCCCCTTTCCTCAAGACCTAACAACCCTAGATAGGTTTATTCAGTACCAGAGCTCATCACAGAATCAGCTGCCTCCCTTGCCCAATCTTGCTTTCTTTACTCCCCTTAGCCATGTTTCT
The DNA here is from genome assembly GCF_028858775.2 of Pan troglodytes. Classification (NCBI taxonomy): domain Eukaryota; kingdom Metazoa; phylum Chordata; class Mammalia; order Primates; family Hominidae; genus Pan; species Pan troglodytes. The sequence continues at coordinate 150,946,744 of NC_072403.2, read as the reverse complement.
ATTGAGAGCACTTCCCAGCAAACTGCCTGCATTCAACAAATCTTCATCTCAAACCTGTGACACCAGCACAGAGGAAAGTGGCATTGTGAGATCCTGATTACTTGTATCAGACTATGGATTCAACCCTTGCACCTGTTGGCTATATGAGCCAATAAATTTCCTTTTTTGTTTTTTATTTTACTTATTATATTTTCTTTATTTATTTATTTTGCGGCAGGATCTTGTTCTGTCACCCAGGATAGAGTGCAGTAACACTATCTTGGCTCACTGCAACCTCTGCCTCCAGGCTTAAGCCATCCTCCCACCTCAGCCTCCAGAGTAACTGGGACTACGGGCACGTACCACCATGCCCAGCTAATTTTTGCATTTTTTGTAGAGATGGGGTTTCTCCTTGTTGCTCAGGCTAGTCTTGAACTCCTGTGTTCAAGAGATCTACCTACCATCTCCTCTCAAAGTGCTGGGATTACAAGCATGAGCCACTGCCACCAGCTAGGCTACATTTTAATGACAGAAAAGGAAAATAAGCAAGTAAGAAATTAAAAAGTAGGTCTTCATTTCCAAGATGGCTGAATAGGAACAGCTCCAGTCTGCAGTTCCCAGTGTGATCGACGCAGAAGATGGTGATTTCTACGTTTCCAACTGAGGTACCTGGTTCATCTCATTGGGACTGGTTGGACAGTGGGTGCAGCCCACGGAGGGTGGGCCGAAACAGGGTGGGGCATTGCCTCACCCAGGAAGTGCAAGGGGTGAGGGGATTTCCCTTTCCTAGCCAAGGGAAGCTGTGAAGACAAACTGTACCTGGAAAAATGGGACACTCTTGCCCAAATGCTGTGCTTTTCCCACGGTCTTAGGAACCGGAAGACCAGGAAATTTTCTCCTGTGCCTGGTTCAGTGGGTCCCACACCCACGGAGCCTTGCTCACTGCTAGTGCAGCAGTCTGAGATCAACCTGCAAGGCTGCAGCATGGCTGGGGGAGGGGCATCCACCATTGCTGAGGCTTGAGTAGGTAAACAAAGTGGCCGGGAAGCTCAAACTGAGCAAAGCCCACTGCAGCTCAGCAAGGCCTACTACCTCTATAGACTCCACCTCTGTAGGAAGGGCATAGCTGAACCAAAGGCAGCAGAAACTTCTGCAGACTTGAATGCCTCTCTCAGATAGCTCTGAAGAGAGCAGTGGTTCTCCCAGCATGACATCTGAGCTCTGAGAACGGACAGACTGACTCCTCAAGTGGGTCCCCAACCCCCATGTAGCCTAACTGGGAGACACCTCCCAGTAGGGGCCGAGAGACACCTCCACAGGCGGGTGCCCCTCTGGGACAAAGCTTCCAGAGGAAGGATCAGGTAGCAATATTTGCTGTTCTGCAGCCTCTGCTGATGATACCCAGGCAAACAGGGTCTGGAGTAGACCTCCAGCAATCTCCAACAGACCTGCAGCTGAGGGACCTGACTGTTAGAAGGAAGACTAACAAACAGAAAAGAATAACATTAACACCCACAAAAAGGACATCTACACCAAAACTCCATCTGTAGGTCACCAACATCAAAGGCCAAAGGTAGATAAAACCACAAAGATGGGGAGAAACCAGAGCAGAAAAGCTGAAAATTCTAAAAACTAGAGTGCCTCTTCTCCTCCAAAGGATTGCAGCTCCTCACCAGTAAAGGAACAAAGCTGGACAGAGAATGACTTTGACAAGTTGACATAAGTAGGCTTCAGAAGGTCGGTAATAACAAACTTCTCCGAGCTAAAAGAGCATGTTCAAACTCATAACAAGGAAGCTAAAAACCTTAAAAAAGATTAGATGAATGGCTAACTAGAATAAACAGTGTAGAGAAGACATTAAATGACCTGATGGAGCTGAAAACCATGGCATGAGAACTTCGTGACGCATGCACAAGCTTCAATAGCCAATTCGATCAAGTGAAAGAAAGGGGATCAGTGATTGAAGATCAAATGAATGAAATAAAGTGAGAAGACAAGTTTAGAGAAAAAAAGAGTAAAAAGAAACAAAGCCTCCAAGAAATATGGGACTATGTGAAAAGACCAAATCTACATTTGATTGGTGTATCTGAAAGTGATGGGGAGAATGGAACCAAGTTGGAAAACACTCTGCAGGATATTATCCAGGAGAACTTCCCCAACCTAGCAAGGCAGGCCAACATTCAAATTCAGGAAATACAGAGAACGCCACAAAGATACTCCTCAAGAAAAGCAACCCCAAAACACATAATTGTCAGATTCACCAAGGTTGAAATGAAGGAAAAAATGTTAAGGGCAGCCAGAGAGAAAGGTTGGGTTACCCACAAAAGGAAGCCCATCAGACTAACAGCAGATTTCTCTGCAGAAACCCTACAAGCCAGAAGAGAATGGGGGCCAATATTCAACATTCTTAAAGAAAGGAATTTTCAACCCAGAATTTCATATCCAGCCAAACTAAGCTTCATAAGTGAAGGAGAAACCAAACCTTTACAGACAAGCAAATGCTGAGAGATTTTGTCACCACCAGGCCTGCCTTATAAGAGCTCCTGAAGGAAGCACTAAACATGGAAAGGAACAATGGGTACCAGCCACTGCAAAAACATGCCAAATTGTAAAGACCATCAATGCTATGAAGAAACTGCATCAACTAATGAGCAAAATAACCAGCTAATATCATAATGACAGGATCAAATTCACACATAACAATATTAACCTTAAATGTAAATAGGCTAAATGCCCCAATTAAAAGGCACAGACTGGCAAATTGGATAAAGAGTCAAGACCCATCAGTGTGCTGTATTCAGGAGACCCATCTCACGTGCAGAGAGACACATAGGCTCAAAATAAAGGGATAGAGGAAGATCTAACAAGCAAATGGAAAGCAAAAAAAAAAGCAGGGGTTGCAATCCTAGTCTCTGATAAAGCAGACTTTAAATCAACAAAAATCAAAAGAGACAAAGAAAGCCATTACATAATGGTAAAGGGATCAATGCAACAAGAAGAGCTAACTATCCTAAATATATATGCACCCAATACAGGAGCACAAAGATTCATAAAGCAAGTCCTTGGAGACCTAGAAAGAGACTTAGACTCCCACACAAGAAAAATGGGAGGCTTTAACATCCTACTGTCAGTATTAGACAGATCAATGAGACAGAAGGTTAACAAGGATATCCAGGACTTAAACTCAGCTCTGCACCAAGAGGACCTAATAGACATCTACAGAACTCTCCACCCCAAATCAATAGAATATACATTCTTCTCAGCACCATGTCGCACTTATTCTAAAATTGACCACATAATTGGAAGTAAAGCACTCCTCAGCAAATAAAGAATGGAAATCACAACAAACTGTCGCTCAGACCACAGTGCAATCAATAGAACTCAGGATTAAGAAACTCACTCAAAACAGCACAACTACATGGAAACTCAATAACCTGCTCCTGAAGGACTACTGGGTACATAACGAAATGAAGGCAGAAATAAAGATGTTCTTTGAAACCAATAAGAACAAAGAGACAATGTACCAGAATCTCTGGAATACATTGAAAGCAGTGTGTAGAGGGAAATTTATAGCGCTAAATGCCCACAAAAGAAAGCAGGAAAGATCTAAAATCAACACCCTAACATCACAATTAAAAGAACTAGAGAAGCAAGAGCAAACACATTCAAAAGCTAGCAGAAGGCAAGAAATAACTAAGATCAGAGCAGAACTGAAGGAGATAGAGACACAAAAAACCCTTCAAAAAATCAATGAATCCAGGAGCTGGTTTTTTGAAAAGATCAACAAAAGTGATAGACCACTAGCAAGACTAATAAAGAAGAAAAGAGAAGAATCAAATAGACACAATAAAAAATGATAAAGGGGATATCACCACTGATCCCACAGAAATACAAACTACCATCAGAGAATACTATAAACACCACTACACAAATAAACTAGAAAATCTAGAAGAAATGGATAAATTCCTCGACACATACACCCTTCCAAGACTAAACCAGGAAGAAGTTGAATCCCTGAATAGACCAATAACGGGCTCTGAAATTGAGGCAATAATTAAGAGCCTACCAACCAAAAAAAGTCCAGGACCAGATGGATACACAGCCGAATTCTACCAGCGGTACAAAGAGGAGCTGGTACCATTCCTTCTGAAACTATTCCAGTCAATGGAAAAAGAGGGAATCCTCCCTAATTCATTTTATGAGGCCAGCATCATCCTGATACCAAAGCCTGGCAGAGACACAACAAAATAAGAGAATTTTAGACCAATATACCTGATAAACATCGATGCAAAAATCCTCAATAAAATACTGGCAAACTGAATCCAGCAGCACATCAAAAAGCTTATCCACCAAGATCAAGTTGGCTTCATCCCTGGGACGCAAGCCTGGTTCAACATAAGCAAATCAATAAATGTAATCCATCATATAACAGAACAAAAGACAAAAACCACATGATTATCTCAATAGATGCAGAAAAGGCCTTTGACAAAATTCAACAACGCTTCATGCTAAAAACTCTCAATAAACTAGGTATTGATGGAACATATCTCAAAATAATAAGAGCTATTTAAGACAAACCCACAGCCAGTATCATACTGAATGGGCAAAAACTGGAACCATTCCCTTTGAAAAATGGCACAAGACAGGGATGCCCTCTCTCACCACTCCTATTCAACCTAGGGTTGGAAGTTCTGGCCAGGGCAATCAGGCAAGAGAAAGAAATAAAGGGTATTCAATTAAGAAAAGAGGAAGTCAAATTGTCCCTGTTTGCAGATGACATGATTGTATATTTAGCAAACCCCATCATCTCAGCCCAAAATCTCCTTAAGCTGATAAGCAACTTCAGCAAAATCTCAGGATACAAAAACAATGTGCAAAATTCACAAGCATTCCTATACACCATTAACAGACAAACAGAGAGCCAAATCATGAGTGAACTCCCATTCACAATTGCTACAAAGAGAATAAAATAACTAGGAATCCAACTTACAAGGGATGTGAAGGACCTCTTCAAGGAGAAATACAAACCACTGCTCAACAAAATAAAAGAGGATACAAACAAATGGAAGAACATTCCATGCTCATGGATAGGAAGAATCAATATCGTGAAAATGGCTATACTGCCCAAGGTAATTTATAGATTCAATGCCATCCCCATCAAGCTACCAATGACTTTCTTCACAGAATTGGAAAAAACTACTTTAAAGTTCATGTGGAACCAAAAAAGAGCCTGTATAGCCAAGACAATCCTAAGCCAAAAGAACAAAGCTGAAGGCATCACGCTACCTGACTTCAAACCATACGACAAGGATAGAGTAACCAAAACAGCATCGTACTGTTACCAAAATAGATATAGAGGCCAATGGAACAGAACAGAGGCCTCAGAAATAACACCACACATCTACAACCATCTGATCTTTGACAAACCTGACAAAAACGAGAAATGGGGAAAGGAGTCCCTATTTAATAAATGGTGCTGGGAAAACTGGCTAGTCATATGTAGAAAGCTGAAACTGGATCCCTTCCTTACACCTTACACAAAAATTAATTCAAGATGGATTAAAGACTTAAATGTTAGACCTAAAACCATAAAAACCCTAGAATAAAACCTAGGCAATACCTTTCAGGACATAGGCATGGGCAAAGACTTCATGACTAAAACACCAAAAGCAATGGCAACAAAAGCCAAAATAGACAAATGGGATCTAATTAAACTAAAGAGCTGCTGCATGGCAAAGGAAACTACCATCAGAATGAACAAGCAACCTACAGAATGGGAGAAAATTTTTGCAATCTACTCATCTGACTAAGGGCTAATATCCAGAATCTACAAAGAACTTAAACAAATTTACAAGAAAAAAAAAAACCCATTGAAAAGTGGGCAAAGGATATGGACAGACACTTCTCAAAAGAAGACATTTATGCAGCCAACAGACACATGAAAAAATGCTCATCATCACTGGCCATCAGAGAAATGCAAATCAAAACCACAATGAGATACCATCTCACACCAGTTAGAATGGAGATCATTAAAAAGTCAGGAAACAACAGATGCTGGAGAGGATGTGGAGAAATAGGAACACTTTTACACTGTTGGTGGGAGTGTAAATCAGTTCAGCCATTGTGGAAGGCAGTGTGGCAATTCCTCAAGGATCTAGAACTAGAAATACCATTTGACCCAGCCATCCCATTACTAGGTATATATCCAAAGGATTATAAATCATGCTACTATAAAGAGACATGCACACATATGTTTATTGCGACACTATTCACAATAGCAAAGACTTGGAACCAACCCAAATGTCCATCAGTGATGGACTGGATTAAGAAAATGTGGCACATATACACCATGGAATACTATGCAGCCATAAAAAGGATGAGTTCATGTCCTTTGCAGGAACATGGATGAAGCTGGAAACCATCATTCTGAGCAAACTATCGCAAGGACAGAAAACCAAACACCACATGTGCTCACTTATAGGTGGGAATTGAACAATGAGAACACTTGGACACAGGGTGGGGAACATCACACACCAGGGTGTGTTGGGGGCTAGGGGGCTGGGGGAGGGATAGCATTAGGAGAAATACCTAATGTAAATGATGAGTTGATGGGTGCGGCAAACCAACATGGCACATATATACATATGTAACAAACCTGCACGTTGTGCACATGTACCCTAGAACTTGAAGTATAATAATAATATTTTTAAAAAGCAGACAGAAAAAAAAATTAAAGAGTACAATTTTAAGTAAAGGCTACCCATCCAAAGCTAGCCTTAGGGGAGTGGGCTGCCACAGAGGCTGGCTCTACCAAGTTGGATGGCATTATTATATTTGAGCAGAATGGACCATTCCCAGGTTCTGTACTTATGTCAGAAAGGCTCTTTGGAAGGCTACTATGACTAATTTAAAATCACCCAGAGTCTGGGAGGAGCCTTGCAATCACCATGCTGCCCTCTGTTGCTACCTTTGACCAACACCTAGCTAGGCAACTCCAGAGATGTCTATCTCAACATCCCTGGAACTTTGTCTCCATGGACTTCACCTCAGTCCTGCCTGTCTCAGATCATCCCAAATGCCTTATGTGGATTATTTCACTTAGCACTCAAAAACCCCTGTGAGTGGACATTGCTATCTTCTTTGATAGGTAAGAAATCCGAGCCACAGAGAGAGTAAGTAACTCCTCCCAGGTCAGAAAATGATGGAGTGGTTCTGAGCCCAGGCAGTTTGACTCCAGAGACCTTCGCAGTCCCTTTGGAAGCCTGCACAACTTAGCGATACTTGGCCCATGGTCACACCTGTCGGGGTGCCCATCAGACTTATACCTGAGTCTGTGTTTCTGGCAATGTTAAAATCAAGAGAAAAGAGACTAACATGTATTGGCCACCTACCTCATTCCAAATGATTTTTTTGTGTAAGTTCATTTAATCTTAATTTTTCTTTTTTTGAGACAGAGTCTCACTCTGTTGGCCAGACTGCAGTGCAGTGGTGCCATCTCGGTTCACTGCAACCTCCATCTCCTGAACTCAAGCAGTTCTCCTGCCTCAGCCTCCCAAGTAGCTGGGATTACAGGTATATGCCACCACGCCCGGCTAATTTGTATGTACGTATGTATGTATGTATGTATGTATGTATGTATTTTTGAGATGGAGTCTTGTTCTGTCGCCAGGCTGGAGTGCAGTGGCACCATCTCAGCTCACTGCAACCTCCGCCTCCCGGGTTCAAATGGTTCTTCTGCCTCAGCCTCCCAAGTAGCTGTGACTACAGGTGCACTCTACCAAACCCAGCTAATTTTTTTTTTTTTGGTATTTTTTAGTAGAGACGGGGTTTCACCATGTTGGCCAGGAGGGTCTCCATCTCTTGACCTCGTGATCCACCTGCCTCGGCCTCTCAAAGTGCTGGGATTACAGGCATGAGCCACCGCGCCGAGACTAATTTTTGTATTTTTAGTAGAGACGAGGTTTCTCCATGTTAGCCAGGCTGGTCTCGAACTCCTAACCTCAGGTAATTTGCCCGCCTTGGCCTCCCAAAAGTGCTGGGATTACAGGCGTGAGCCACTGCACCCAGCCTAATCTTAAAATTTTTTAAACCTGCAAGGTTGACATCATTGCTCCCAATTTTCAGAGGAGGAATTCATGCCAGTAGAGTTTAATTAATGAGCTCACAGTCCTCCACTTAGTGCTAGAGATAGGTCTCAGACCTGAATCTGGCTGACTCCAAAACATGCACTCTTATTAAAACTGCAATTTAACCAGGCTATTTTTTCAAGCAAATGGTCCTCTTGGTCTATTGAGATTCAGTTATTTATTTTCATTCAATTTCCTCTTTAATAACAACTGAATAGAATTCTTTATGTTGGAGATTGCGAGTATAAAGAGATTAACTGGGAAGAATCCAGGCTATGCTACGGATTTGCTCTGCTCTTAGCCTGGATAAATATTCGTGTCCTGCTATTTATAAGGAGTAACACGCAGGGGTGGTTTCCCTGCAGTCCGTACATGCTTTCTCATTAAAGAACTGGTAAATGTTTCTAGCCCCGTGAGCAGGGCCAGAGCCTTGTCTCTGTCACAGTCCGTAGCCTCACCCTTTCCCCACTTCTAGGCCTGACCTTGCCAAATTACTCTTTTGAAGTAGTTCTGACTTCGCAAGATTCTCCCTGCAATTTCCTTAGGCTTTTTGCCTTCCATCAGGTGACCACAGTAACTGCAGGGCTATTATATCCCATTTCCTATCACTCTTGACATTTGTGTTCATTCATATACAGTATTAAACCCGTCACTGAGTGCAGGATCCTTCGCTGTCAGGTCCTGAAGATTTTTGGACTCCTGATTTGTTCTGTAATTTTTTGTTCTTTGCTCTGCCTTCTCAAACCAGTGATTTCTCTGTGCCCACCAACACCAGAAGACGATCTTCCAAGGAAATGCACCTTGGCTCCAGTACCACAAGGTCAGTAACCCCTTTCTGGCTCTCTGCACCCTCTAGTCCATCCTTACTACCAGGCTCAGTAGACACCTGGTCTCTTCCTGGGTGTCTGTTGTTCACTCTAATTGTCAGCTCTCATGCTCCTACTGTCTTCCTGAATCTTGGATCTGTGCTCACATCATGCTTAGAAGAGCCATTTCTGCCACCCCTGTGGTTTTTGGTGGAGAGGATTAAGTTCCTTAGGAATAGATGGCTCTTTTCTCTATAGTTGCTTCCTGGATCCCCTTTGAAAAGATCTCTTCCACAGCTTCAGGGTAAGGGACAAAAAGATCTGCATTTAATATGCAGGCTTTGCAACCAGGCTTGCAACTCCTTTTCCTGCAGAAAACCCTTATAGTACCTAAAAATTATTTTACTATTTCATGTTCTGCCCCCTTGCATATAGGTTACACATTTTTATCGCCATGTTATAAATTATGTAATGTACTTTTTAATATAGTTAATATAAGTACAATATACTAAAAGAGCTGATGCTGCTCTTTTAAGCATCGAAGTTAAGCTATAAAATACAGACTTGAACTTTGGTGCTGATAGTAAATACCATTTTTCTGTTATTTTGTCATGATATAGTTACGAGTGCTCTGATAAATAACATATGCTTATTACTCATGCCATTTCCTCCAAAATGAACTCTTTAAAAATTTAAACACAAGTCTAGTACAATAACATTTCACAACATGGCTAAAAATAAAAGGAATCAGATTTGATGAGCATTTACTGTATGCCATGCTCTGAGCTAAGCACTTTGCAGACATTATCTCATGTAATTCCTCAACAACAAGAGGCTGGTCCTATAACAATAATTGTCAGTGAGACAGCTGAAGCTCAGAGGAGTTAAATAACTTTCAAGTCTCAGAACCAGGCCACAATGGAGCTTAACTCGAAAGTCCAAACCTTAACTATCAAGGGATATTGGCCTCCCAAAACTAGATAAAGATAAAAGGTGTGTTTGTGCATCTGTGTGTGTGTGTGTGTGTGTGTGTGTGTTAAAGAGAGAGAGTGAGAGAATCAGATACTCAGAGCATAACAAACTGTAGGGTCTCACCAAATAGTTTACTGGGAAGAAATCCTCATTCTAGATTCAAAACACTTACATATAGCAAGCCAAAAAATATGATGGTATTTTTATTATACATAACCTATCATTTATACAGTTTTACGGTGTTGCAGAAAATTTCTTAAGGCATAGTACTAACAATCAGATTTGTTTTCATTGTTTAAGTGTGGCTCATGAGAAACAAACAGCAAATGAGTCCAATAATTCCTTAAGTCCAAACCATGGTTAATGGTAAGGTGCACAGGAAGTTGAATTAAGTTTTTCCCCCTTTCAGCCTACGAAATTACCATTTGGTATACTGCCACTTTACAGTGACAAATAGGCAACCTCTTTACCCAGCTTTCATTGTAAAGGGTTGTGGTGTTAATAATAGCATTCACAGTGAGTCATTGTGCCAATAGCACCAGCCACCACAGTCATGATACTATATTTATTACAGGGAGATGGTGTTATTAAGGCTACAAAACCAGACATGCCATTTGTCATCTTGCCATTAATCTGGAAAAAAGCAAATGACTCCAGTTCAGCCCCAGAGTAGGTCCAAGAAGTTCTCATTTGTCCCTAGATTGATGAGAAAGTGCCAGGGTCTCTTTAATCCCTTCCCTATTTTGCCATTTCAGTCAATGCTGGCCCTTGAGAGTTGTGTTGGCACAATCTATATTGCCTGCCCTTGCTGGAGGCCTTGGGGGCATCAACTATTGCATGCTGATATTCACAAAGGGGCTCTGGGATTTTCCAAAAAGCAAAACAAAACAAAACCACTTTCCCCCCAAGTTATAGGACATAAGTCCTTCTAACTGGACACCAAGATCTCCTAAATCAACATCACTGAAACTCACAGTGAAATTACTTATCAAAATAGACATTCCTTTATAAACCTTGTGATGGAGACTGTGAGTTGGCTACCTCAACATGCAACCCCTCCTCCTTCTGATTAGAAAGATTGGACATCTAAAAATGATCTTTCCAAACCCCCTTACAGCTCGGGTTCTGGATATGCATTGTACTCTGCCCAGTACATGAATCTTGGGAGAAGTAGAAGGGAGAAATGAGATGGAGGCCATATTGCTGCCAATGTTTTGGTCATTTTTTTCTGCAGCAATGTCCCAGTTCCTGTTCTCAGCTTCCTAGGTGTGGAGGGCAGTTGAGCAGCAATGGTCATGCCTTGATTCCAGCTTCCTGACCACTGGAACACAGCTGCAAAGCTTCACTCTTGAACTCACGGCTCTAGTAGCAGTCTCAGGAAGAGTACCTCCCCAGGGTGTCAGATCCTTACGTTCTTGGACCTTTAAAGCAACCCAAGCCTTTAATGTTGCACTAACAGGATTGTCTGCCACAGGAAGGGCACACTCTCCAGCACCCCCCCGCCACCCAGTGAGGCTAGTGGACCAAGAGAGCAAAGACATGAGCTGTGGAGGAAAGTGGACAGGAATGCTCCTTCCAGGAAGCAGATCTAGGGCCTAATCAAGGACCTCACTTCATTGCCAGGACTCAAGTTTTCCCTATTCCCACCTAGCAGGAATTCATAATTCCCATTAACTAATGACTGCTATGTGCTTCCCATTCTTTGCTTTTCTAAATGAGATACTTATGGAAATTACCCCATTCCTACTTCTCCATGTATTTTGGGTGTGGGGTGGAGGACAGAACACTTTTCTATTCATTTATGGGCCAGCAAACCAAATGATCCACTTCCAGCCCTGCTGGAGAGGATGGCACACCACCCAGAGATCTTGGACTCTGAGTTGGTTTTAGTCACTGGAAGGGTGTTTGGATTGTCTTCTTCAGGGAAGGAGTGAATGTGTTCAATATGTGAGGAGTATGCATATTTGGAAAGCAAGAGGGAGGGACTGTGGTAGAGACTAATTGTCCACTAAAATCCATTAAGGGACAATGACTGCCACAGTACCAAATCTATCTCTCAGCATCCCTTACAGTTTAGTATTGTCATGTTAGTAAATTCTGGCTGATGGAATGTGAATAGAAGTGACTTCTGTCTCTTTGTAGTGCCCCACAAAAGGAAGGGGTGTGTGCTCCCCACCCTTTCCCCTTTCCTGCTGCCTGGGAAATGAGCTTTGGGAAAGAGAAGACACTTATTGAGAATGGCAGAGCACCCCACTGGTACTGGCCTGATTAATTCTGGACTGTTAGGTGACAGATTTATATTGCTGTCTTATTCAAGCCATTGTATACTTGGATTGCTTCACTATAAAAGCTTATTTTGTACCTTAATATTTGTATTTTATACTAATGCAGAAACAAATAGAAAAGCTGATGACTAGCTGCACCTAGGACAAAATCTGGCAAACTAGAAATAGAAATTAGAAACACATATAATATTACCAGTTCTTACCATTACAACTCCTGGGACTTTGTATTTCTGTGGTATCTGTTGTAATCTGTTTTTTTTTTTTTTTTTTTTTTTTTTGGAGACATAGTCTTACTCTCTTGCCCAGGCTGGAGTGCAATGGTGTGATCTCAGCTCACTGCAACCTCCACTTCCTGGGTTCCAGCAATTCTCCTGCCTTAGCCTCCCAAGTAGATAGGATTACAGGAGTGTGCTACCACGCCCAGCTAATTTTTGTATTTTTAGTAGAGATGGGGTTTCACTATGTTGGCCAGGCTGGTCTCAAACTCCTGACCTCAGGTGATCCACCCGCCTTGGCCTCCCAAAGTCCTGGGATTACAGCCATGAGCCACCACTCCTGGCTGGTCTGTTGTGATCTCCAAGGCATCTTCATTTCCATCTCCTCCTTTCTCTTTTCAGAAGCTGGTATCCTCATGATCTTTCCATTGTCCCTTTCTCTGAACCCATCAGTATATATGGAGAATAGAAGACAACTCCTAAGTATTGGGCACTTTCTCCATGCCTGGCACTTTGCTAAGCACTTTATATGATGCGAGGTATACAGTATTATTATCACTATTTCTCACATGAGAAAAGCGCAGCTCAGAGATACTTATTAATTTCACCGAAAGTCATTTGTCTAAGTGACTAGTGGCACCTAGCTAAAAGTCAGTTTTTCTGACTTTAAAACTTAGAGATACACAGTTATTATACACAGCTCTATTAATGCAATTTCAGGTGTCACTGAGTTGAATAGAAAGTGGGTTTCCTATCTGTGTTATCTGTAGAGTCCCTGTATCATGACACATAAATATTCACATATTTTTGGAAAGTACATTAACACTTCAGCTCTTTGGGGACTTTTTTTTTTTTTTTTTTTTTTTTTAGACAGAATCTCGCTCTGTCGCCCAGACTGGAGTGCAGTGGCATGATCTCGGCTCACTGCAAGCTCTGTCTCCTGGGTTCACGCCATTCTCCTGACTCAGCCTCCCAAGTAGCTGGGACTACAGGCACCCGCCACCATGCCTGGCTAATTTTTTGTATTTTGAGTGGAGACAGGGTTTCACTGTGTTGGCCAGGGTGGTCTCGATCTCCTGACCTCATGATCCACCCACCTCGGCCTTCCAAAGTGCTGGTATTACAGGCGTGAGCTGCCGCGCCCGGCCTGGGGGACTTTTATTTAATGTAGTAATGATGCCAATATAAGACACGTGACATTGATGCCTTTTTTGCATTAATTATTAAGCTCTTTAGGTATTTTTCAATATATAATGTACTCTCTTTCCTTTAGGAGCATCTAGTGTTTTCCATGCTGCAGATTTATTGAAAAGAACATAGCATCCTAATGAAATTGATTTTTTCATAGCCCAATCTTTAAAAAATTGAACAAAATAGAATGGACTCTACCCAGAAATAAAATATCAAAATGTATTGTGAACAATATACATAAGTGTTATTTTGGGGAAACATTCTAATGTATGCACACACAAGAAAGACAGATAGATAGAAAAATATATATATATATAAATATAAATATAAATATATATATATATATACACACACACACACACACACACATATATAGTGTCCTAGGGCTGCCATAACAAAATACTGCAAACTGGATGATGCTGGCAGGGACATGTTCTCCCTGAAGCCTCTAGGGGAGAACCCTTCCTTGCCTCTTCCTGGCCTCTAGTGGTTGCTGGCAATCCTTGGTCTTCTTTGGCTTGCAGCTGTGTAACTGCAATCTCTGTCCTTTTCTCCACATGGCCTTCTTCCCTGTGTGTGTCTGTCTCTGTGTCTCTTCTCCTCTTCTTATAAGGACAACAGTCATATTAGATTCAGGGCCCACTCCACTTCAGTATGGCCTCATCTTAACTAATTATATCTGCAATAACCCTATTTCCAAATAAGGCCACATTCTGAGATTCCAGGTGAATACGCATTTTGGGGGGACACTATTCAACCAGGTGAAACCAAAAGAAAAACATATATATATATATATATATATATATATATATATGCTTTTTAAATATAATATGTATGTATATCTACTGAGCCAATAAAAAATGTAACTCTTCCTGTTGGTCCTGATCACAAGTATGAAATCCTTTGATGCTTGTTGAAAGGGACATGGCATCTGCTTATCACAATATCAGCCAACTACAACCACACATACTGAATACATAAGTCCTAAGAGGATGCCAAGTAGACAAATGAACTGAGCCATGTGTAGGCTCAACTTAACACCCACTTTCACATTTATTTGATAATAGATGTGTGGTTGTCTGGATCAGTGAGTGGAACTCATGATAAAATTTTGGAAACAGATGATGTCTAAATTACTCTAATGATAGTCTTTATGATGTCAGTGAACATGAGGAATTGTAATTATTTTTCAGCCACTCCAGTGATTTCAAGCCAAATTTGAACTGGTAGCCTAGAAAGGAGTTTCTTGAGGATACTGATGATACTTCAAGGATTTCAAACTTCAAGGTAGTCATAACGTAAATATAGGAAGTCTCAACTGTATATTATTATGAAACCCACACGACCAAGGACCAGAAACTGGTAAATTTCAAGGATATGATGAGCAGTGCCTGTGTTTATTTTTAAAAATTTCTTTCACATCATAATATCATGTTTTCCTAAACTAAAACATTCCTGATATATTGCTGATACAGTTAGAAGTTCATTGGGAAGTGCTGAAGCAAATTTAGCAAAATGATGACATCCAATTATGGTGAGTAGAACATGGATACTTCCCATAATATTCTCCATGTTTTTCTGTATGCTAAAAACATTTTTGTCTTTCTTTTTTAAAGAAATGAGTTGTGACAAACAGTATCATTTTGCTTATTCAGACCTCAAAGCCTCAACTCAGTGGCTGCTGGGTTCCGTTTTCAAAGCCCCTGAATCCTCCCAACCTCTTCTCTCGCCTTTGATGTCACATAGTCTTCAATTTCACCAGAAGACTTAAGCCTTAAGTCCCCATCGTGGAGTGTCATCCAGGGTTCTCTCCAGCTATCTGGTTAGTCCTCATAGTCTCAGAATGCCTTCAGTATCAGCTCTTGGGGAGCCCCAAAAGGGCTTGCCATAATAACATCCCCTCCTAGGGAAAGCATGGAGCCTGGGCACTGACCCCAGCTCTAGAAGAGGAACCAGGCACACAAGGGTGATGTGTGTGTTGAGCATGGCAAACTGACATGGGGACTCGTGTCCAGGGGCATCTAAAGGTCCAGCTTCAACAGGGCCCCATGGCTCACGCCTATAATCCCAGCAATTTGTGTGGCTAAGGCAAGATCACTAAGGCCAGTCTCTACAAAAAAAAATTTTTTTTTTATTTGAGACGCAGTCTCGCTCTGTCACCATGCTGAAGTGCAGTGGTGTGATCTTGGCTCACTGCAACTTCTGCCTCCTGGGTTCAAGCAATTCTTCTGCCTCAGCCTCCCAAGTAGCTGGGACTACAGGCACGCGCCACCATGCCCAGCTAATTTTTGTATTTTTAGTAGAGACAGGGTTTCACCATGTTGGCCAGGATTGTCTCGACCTCTTGACCTCATGATCCGCCTGCCTCGGCCTCCCAAAGTGCTGGGATTACAGGCATGAGCCACGGTGCCTGGCCAAAAAAAAATTTTTTTTTAATTAGCCTGGCGCACACCTGTAGTCCCAGCCCAGGGTGGTGATTGCAGGTGAGCTGGAGCAGGAGGATCAGTTGAGTCCAGGAGTTCAGGGTTTCAGTGCTATGATCATGCCACTGAACTTCAGCCTGGGTGACAGAACTAGACCCCGTCTTAAAAAAAAAAAAAAAAAAAAAAAAAAAACGAAGGGCCAGCTTCCATGAATGACAATGGGATATGGTAGTGGTATTCAAACTACATTTTGCTCTGCTGCCTTAAGAGTTTGTAAAATTGGCCGAGGGCGGTGGCTCCCGCCTGTAATCCTAGCACTTTGGGAGGCCGAGGAGGGCAGATTGCCTGAGCTCAGGAGTTCGATACCAGCCTGAGCAACACCGTGAAACCCCATCTCTACTAAAATACAAAAGAAGTTGGGAGGCCGAGGCGGGCGGATCACGAGGTCAGGAGATCGAGACCATCCTGGCCAACATGGTGAAACCCCGTCTCTACTAAAAAAAAAATACAAAAAATTAGCTAGGTGTGGTGGCAGGCACCTGTAGTCCCAGCTACTAGGGAGCCTGAGGCAGGAGAATGGCGTGAACCTGGGAGGCGGAGCTTGCAGGGAGCCAAGGTCATGCCACTGCACTCCAGCCTGGGTGACAGAGCAAGACTCTGTCTCAAAAAAAAAAAAAAAAAAGAAGAAGTTAGCTAGGCGTGGTGGCGTGCACCTGTAGTCCCAGCCACTCAGAAGGCTGAGGCAGGAGAGTGGCTTGAACTGGGGAGGCAGAGGTTGCAGTGAGCTGAGATCACACCACTGCACTCCAGCCTGGGCGACAGAGCAACACTGTCACAAAAAAAAAAAAAAAAAAAAAAAAAAGATTTTGTAAAATTATGTACTGCTTGACACATTTTATTTCTGATTCCAGAAGTACAGAATCAGGCATTAGATTCTCATAGGAGTGCTACCCCTATTGTGAACTGTGCATGGGAGGGATGTAGGTTGCAAGTTCCTTATGAGAATCTAATGCCTGATGATCTGTCACTGTCTCCCATCACCCCAGATGGAACTGTCTAGTTGCAGGAAAACAAGCTGAGGGCTCCCACTGATTCTACATTATGGTGAGTTGTATAATTATTTCATTATATATTACAATGAATAATAATAGAAATAAAGTGCACAATAAATGTAATGCACTTGAATCATCCAGAAACTATCCCCTCCCCCCATTCACAGAAAAATTGTCTTCCACCAAACTGGTCCCTGGTGTCAAAAAGGTTGAGGACTGCTGCCCTAGAAGTGTGATACTCATAAGTATATGGTTTTAAAAGATCTGAACAAGAAGTTGCTTTTAGCAGTCAAAAATTTCACTTTGTCCCCTGCTAATTCTATTCTACCTACTCCACATAAATTTATCCAAATGTAGTATCATTCTATGCTTAAAAATCTTTTATAGATCACCACATCATATGATCTGCACAATTGTGTATATACATTGAACACTTTTTACTTTATGTGCGCATAATGCTCTAATTAACATTTTCTGCCATTACAATTGCTAATACACAGTTGATCAAAACAGATCAACATGCTGACACTTTTGATAGAAAATTATTAAACATAAAAGAAAATTTTTGTTGGGAGTGCATCTCTTTATGAGATGAATGTGCTTTGTTTTTAAAATTAGTTCATATGTCTATCCATGAATAGTATTTATTAATAATATGAAAATGATTTGACATCATTTTTGTTTTCATTTTATAAATGTAAGGGCTAAGAAATCTTGCTTATGTGAATAAATGGGGACAGAAAAGTTTGCTGAAACAAAAATCAGTCAATCCTTTCAACTCGTTCTAAATTTTATGTCAAAAATCACCTAGCGATCTATCATAACATTATTTTTCATGTTCTAGCAAATGACAGCTTGATTAAGCTTGTCTTCAATTTTGTTAGATGAAAAGAGTTGGAAACCACCTGGCTTGCAAAGAGGTTTTTATCCAGGTATCAGGGTTTTCTCCAAGAAAGGCTTGCCAAGACTTATCAAATGGTTATTAAATATATATGTTATTTTTGGCTCAAAGGCATTTTCTAAAGTAAGAGATATTCAAAGGGGTTGGGAAAATAAAATTTCTTTCTTTTAATGTACCTTAGCCAATTCAGAATTTTTAATAAAACTATTTTTATCTTCTCACATGTTTTCAATATATTTTATGTCAAAACTTTGATGACCTGAGACAACAGATTTAGCTCGCTGAATCTGTGCAAAATGTTTGCCATCCAACCTGATTGGCAAAGGCAACGTTAGGCTTACATTCTTCAGAAGGACTTCAGTTTCCAATTCAAATAAATATGTTGATATGGATTTTAAGGAACATTACAAAAACCATTAAATTTAAATTTAATAAATTAAATGTATTAAATTATGAAGAACATTTCATAAAGTAGATTGCTAAAAGTCATAAAGTCATTATGTAGAGGTAATAGGATTTTTTCATTTTTATAATAAATTATAAACAAGAAAATAATGCGATTTCTTACAACAAATCTATAGTTAAGTGATGTAATATAAAATTCTGGCTTGGTAGAGGTCCCTAAAGTGGGAGAAGGAGTTCTGTGGAAGTGGGTGACAATGAAGACCCTTCCTAAATATGGCAGCCGGTTCTCAGGCAGATCAGTTTCAAGTAAGAGTATGTATGGTATTTGAGAACCTAGAAATTGATTCCCTTAGAACTGTGTGTGCTCACATGACCCTTGGAAAGTCTTCAGGTACTCCGGGAATATTCTAGTTTGAAGGCCACTGCTATTAAGAACCAAATAACCAACCTGCTTTGATACCTAAAAATAATCAAACACATAATCAGTAACAATTATTATTGAGAAGGGCCAACTGTCATCTATAGGTCAAGAACCCCCCCAGATTATCATTAGTCGTGCTTGTTCAACTGAATATCTCAGCTGGATAACTCATAGTAACCTCAAACACAACACATTCATAACTGAATTTATTGTCTTTCCACTGAGGCCTGCTACTCATCCTATATTTCCTGTCTCAGAGCATGAAACTAGCATCTCCACAATGATCTGTGGGAAATGCTGTTGTTGGCCACTCAGTATCCATTCTTCACTAACAGAATCACTTTTAGTTCAGAGAAGCAATCTATTCAGCTTAAAAACTTTCTTGGAAATATATGCAATTTTTTATTTTAAAAATAAGGTAAACAAAGACACATATAAAAAATAAAATAATTCAACAACCAAAAAATAAAGAACCTCCCTTGCAACTAGGGGTAGCTATACAAACTGCTCAGGCTACTGCATATCATAATGACATGGGTGGGACATCCAGGAAGGCTCTATTTTTTTTTTTTTGAGATGGAGTCTCACTCTGTTGCCCAGGCTGAAGTGTAGTGGTGTGATCTCAGCTCACTGAAACCTCCGCCTCCTGGGTTCAAGCAACTTTTCTGCCTCAGCCTCCCAAGTAGCTGGAATCACAGGCATGCACCACCATCCCCAGCTAATTTTTGTATTTTTAGTAGAGATGGGGGTTTCACCATGTTGGCCAGGCTGGTCTCGAACTCCTGACCTCAGATGACCCACCCACCTCAGTCTCCCAAAATGCTGGGATTACAGGCATGAGCCACTGTGCCTGGCCCAGAAAGGCTCTTTTTAAAAGGGCTGTCTCTGCCTTTTGCCCTTCAACCCTTCCCTTCATCCAGCTTGGACTAATGTGATGCTGAAAGTAGCACATGCTTCTTACATTAACAAGATGACAAGCACGAGGATGAAAAACCATTCTAAAGAAGGTTGCGCAGAAAGCTAGGAGAGGCATCACAAATCTGCAGAATAGCAGTAGATTGTGTTGCCAACTGTGATAGTCAAGCACAATCCTGACATCATAACCAACCCAGAAACCTGGACCATTCCCCATGGCTCCTTCTCTCTCACTCCCCACATCCACCTAGTAGCCAAACCTTGATTCTTTTATATCCCTAACATCCCTACTGTCATTCCCGCTTTCTCTAACCCTGTAACTAACTGCCTCAGTTTGAGACCTTGCTTTTTGGTTTTCCCGTTTTCTGATGGCAAGGTTTTCTTATTAGAGTCTCAGCTTGTGCCAAAGCTTTAAACGGCTTTTGTTGCCTGTGTCATGAAGCACCAACTTCTTCAAGAGAAACACTAGATCTTAGCATATGCTCTGACTCTTCCTTGCCTTGCTAGACTGATTTTTGACCATATTTCTCCCATCCTTCACTTCAGACAAACTGAGCTACACTAAGTTGTCCTTTGTCTTTGGACCCTTTCTCTCTCTCCTCTGTGCCCTGAAATAACCTTAATCCCTCACTTCATCATGGCAAACATCTACTCTTCTCTTCTTTTTAGAGACAGGGTCTCACTCTGTTGCCCAGGCTATAGTGAAGTGGCATGATCAGAGCTCACTGCAGCCTTGACCTGCCAGGCTCAAGTGATCCTTCCACCTCAGCCTCCCAAGTAGCTGGGATTGCAGGCACCTGCAACCATGCTCCAATAATTTTTTTAAAAAAATTTCTGTAGAGACATGGTCTCCCTATTTTGCCCAGGCTGGTCTCAAACAGTCCTCCCACCTTGGCCTCCCAAAATATTGGGATTACAGGTGTGTGCCACTCAAGTTATATCACTCTTGAAGCCTTTCCCAGACCCACTCCCTCCTTGTTGAAAAACATAAAGATAATTATGGGATTAGTAAAATGACTTAATTATTGCATTCCTTCTGAGGCATGGGAATTTTAAATGCCACAATCTACTATATGGGTGTAGAAAAATTAGTGTTAAGTATTTCTATATCTCTATATATTCTATCTCTATCTATCTCTGCCTATAAATGACAGTGGGCCTTTCTCAGCATAATAATGATTGTTACTGAGTACGTGCCTGGTGTTTTTAGATGTCAAGGAAGTTTGGTTGTTTTGTTTTTTGTTTTTTGTTTTTTTTTTTTTTTTGAGACAGAGTCTTGCTCAGTCGCCCAGGCTGGAGTGCAGTGGCCCGATCTCGGCTCACTGCAAGCTCTGCCTCCCGGGTTCACACCATTCTCCTGCCTCAGCCTCCTGAGTAGCTGGGACTACAGGCGACCGCCACCACACCCGGCTAATTTTTTGTATTTTTAGTAGAGACAGGGTTTCACCGTGTTAGCCAGGATGGTCTCAATCTCCTGATCCGCCGGCCTCGGTCTTCCAAAGTGCTGGGATTACAGGCATGAGCCACCGCGCCCAGCCGTTTATTTGGTTCTTAATAGCAGTGGTCTCCAAACTTGAGTACTCCTGGGGATACCTGAAGACTTTCCAAGGGTCATGTGAGCAAAGATAGTTTTACTTGAAATTGATCTGCCTGAGAACGGGCCGCCATGTTTAGGAAGGTTCTTCATTGTCATCCACCTTCCCAAAAGTCATTCTCCTATTTTCAGGAGAAAAATGGACCTCCACCCAGCCAGAATTTTATATTACGTTACTTAATTATTAATATATATCACTTAAAATATATGAAATTTTATCAATTTATGAATTTATGAATATATCACTTAATGTATACCAATTTAAATTCAAACTATGCCCTTTGAATTCATCCCATTATAGCTGACATAATTGGTTATGGATTTAATTGTTTTGCTGTGTTAAAAATAAAATCAGATCAAATTTTAAAATTGTTCCTAGGGAAAATATCTATTCAACTATCCCCCATATCAACAATAGTTTATCGTCAGAACATTTTCTGTCACTGGCACAATTTCACTGGAAATCATGTGTAGTGTGCACATTCACTTTGGATGTTTGTTTTTTTGGAATTTCTCGTATAAGGCAACTTGCACAAATAATATTGTCCTGTTTACTTCAAATATTTTCCCCCTTAAGCCATGACTTTATTTGCTTTGTTGAATAATAAACGTAACAGATGAAAAAAAATAAAAGAAACTAACTGTAGAAATTCATCGTGCACAAAGGAACAGAGAACAAGGAGACCTCAAATAAAATATGGTAAAACGTCCTGTTCACGGCAGTTATGGAACAGTTTATAGAGCATTAAAGGAGCAAATATTTTGACTTTTTTCATGACTCGCCTTTAGACATTAACATTCTTTTTAAGGCAAGCAGAGCTGTTTAAGCTTATTTGTCTACAGCTAATTGGTTTAATTTCACTGAATCATGTTGACAAGGATGTAAAGCTTATATTTTGTGTTTCATTTATAAATAGAGCTAGCATTTGGGAAAATCAGGATGACTTAAGTGTTGGCTACATGAGTATGGATAGATGGCCTTGAGGTATATCTAAACTGTCGCCTCCATTTTTTATCCCTTTTAATGTCAAAATTATCATTTTCATAGATGCTAATGGTATGACAGAATCAGCAAGTAATTTCTAAAAATTGCCTCTTAGACTAACATCATTATTTTGTATATCTTATTAACATTGATGTTAATGTTGGGTAGTGAATGATGCCTGGGTGGTTACCTGCTTATTAATTTGCTTTGTGTAGGCTCTGATCACAGCTCCACCAATATATCAGCATTTAATGAACATTTGGGGATGATAATTGTATACTAACAATGTCATTCATTTAGCCACCACAATACAGATACCATCATGCTTTATGTGTTGATTATGTACTCAGAGTTGAGAAGGGATAATGATACCCAGATTTTTGTTTGATTGTGTTAAAATAAACACTGAGTTTGAAACATCTGGCCAGTCTTTGTTTTTCTATAATATCCATTGATTATTAACTATTTTTAAAAGCCCTTTCTATAATGTCCAAAAACCCTGGTATAATGTACCAATTAAAAAAAAAAAAAGGCCAGGCGCAGTGGCTCACACCTGTATTCTCAGCACTTTGGGAGGCCAAGGTGTATGGATCATCTAAGGTCAGGAGTTTGAGACCAGCCTGACCAATATAGTGAAACCCCATCTCTACTAAAATTACAAAAATTAGCTGGGTGTGGTGGTGCACACCTGTAGTCCCAGGTACTTGGGAGGCTGAGACGGGAGAATTGCTTGAACCTGGGAGGTGGAGGTTGCACTGAGCCGAGATCGTGCCACTACACTCCAGCCTGGATGACAGGTGAGAGTCCACCTCAAAAAAAAAAAAAAAAAAGGGGTCAGACACAGTGGCTCATGCCAGTAATTCCAGCACTTTTGGAGGCCAAGGCAGGCAGATTACTTGAGCCCAGGAGTTGGAGACCAACCTGGACAACATGGTGAGACCCCCATCTCTAGAAAAAATACAAAAATTAGCCAGACGTGGTGGTGCACACCTGTGCTCCCAGCTACTCGGGAGGCAGAGGTGGGAGGATTGTTTGAGTCTAGGAGTTTGCAATGAGGTGAGATTGTACCACTACACTCCCCAGGTGACAGAGCAAGACCCTGTCTGAAGAAGAAGAAGGAGGAGGAAGAGGAGGAGGAGAAGGAGGAGGAGAGGGGGAGGGGGAGGAGGAGACTTGAGAACCTATTTTCTTAGCTTGTTGGGCATTTATTTTTAATTATCATATAATTCACTTAATTGAAACACACTTGCAAAAACAGGGCACAATCCTCCAGGCATAGGGTGGCAAACATATAAAGAGAATAGAGGCATCTGCCCTTGCTCCTCAGCACGCATAGTATAAAACTGAGCCCAGTCAAGTTGCTTCAGAAAGAGCTTTTTCTTCCAATCCAACACAGAACTTTCTTCTACTCCTTCTTCCTTCCCATGAGGGCCACCGCTCAGTGTCCCCTTTGCCACTTCTCATTCTGCCCACTAAGCACAGTCTCCAGCTTTTATTCCCATCAAGTGCCTGTCTGGGAACAAGATCAGCAAGACTGTTTGAAAGAGGGAGGAAATGGGAGAAAGGAGTAGAACAAAATGGACCAGAAAATTAAAAGGACCAAGAAGACAGAAAAAGAGAGAGTCCTTCTCCCCATGCACCTTCATTACGGAGACTCTTAAAGAGAGAGAAGGGGCTGGAAAGATGAGGGAAACTGCTCCTGGCTCCTCCCTCACCCCATCTTTCAGGGCTGCGTCCCAGGGCCACTACTCTAAACACTGTCCCAGAGCCCTAGCCCCAGCCTCTTGCCACCTAAGTGTAAGTGTAAACTCTCACCAGGAGATGGAGGCAGGGAAGACCTGCTCTCACTGCCTTGCTGCTGAAAAAAACTTGCAGCCAGGATGGCAGGAAGGAGAGAGCAACAGAGATAAAGAGGGAAATGTAGAGGGGAGGAGAAGAAAAGGAAAAGGAAAAGGAAAAGAAAAAGGAAAAAGGAGGAAAGGAAAATGGAGAGAAGGAGGAAGGGAGAAAGGAAGACAGGTAGGCAGGTGGGCAAGGAAAGGAAGGAAAGACAGGGATCCCAGGAGGTTTAAGGAATGAGGCCTTCTGCCGGGCGCGGTGGCTCATGCCTGTAATCCCAGCACTTTGGGAGGCCGAGGCGGGCGGATCACGAGGTCAGGAGTTCAAGAACGGCCTGACCAACATGGTGAAACCCTATCTCTACTAAAAATACAAAAATTAGTCGGGCCTGGTGGCACACCCCTGTAATCTCAGCTACTCAGGAGGCTGAGACAGGAGAATCGCTTGAACCCAGGAGGCGGAGGTTGCAGGAGCTGAGATCGAGCCATTGCACTCCAACCTGGAAAACAAAGTGAGACTCCATTTCAAAAAAAAAGGAATGAGGCCTTCTTCCTCCATGGGGAAGGGGGTTTAAGGAATAAGGCCTTCTTCCTCCAGACCTTGTGGAAAGGGATTTGGCAACTCATGTGCTGGGCATGTGTCCCTTAGGGCAGTAGCTACAACACTATGTAGACTGTTTCATCTTGGCTGGCAGGAGGAGGGAAATAAAGACCTTAAAGCCCAATAGCAGACACTGGATCTGTGATAGTAGCCCTAGCAAGGTGACAGCTACAGGCTGTCTACGACAGAGGTCGCAATTCAAATGCCTACAGTGCCAGACTGATAACATGACAGTAAAGCCAGCCAAGGGGTGGCTCTGGGGACCCGGGGAGCCCAAGCCCCAGCTGTCTTTACTTTCCTCCTGCCAGATCTGTTTTATTTTTCTAAGAGAATCCAGGAATCCATGTTTTTTGAGAAATCTCCTGATTTTTACATGTCAACAACTAATTCTTACTGTTTTTAAACATATGCATCAAAAGGAAATACTTCTATGGGCCATATGTAATCAATAGGTTCAAGGTCAACTAAACATTTTTTTCTGTTCATATAACTTTGTGGCAAAAGACCTGATCACCCATTTTTGATATTTTCAAGAGGTCTAGGAAAGGGAAATAGGCAATCAGGAAATTAATTGTGAAAACAATTACCTAAGGAAATGGTTAAAATTACATAAATAGGGATACCATCTATGTCTTTCTGTGCACCTGGGAACATAATGTTATTTTGGAGGGGAAAAAAAAACATTTTTCAACTTCCAATAACAACAACAAAAAGAAACAAACTTTTGGAATTCGACCCCTTCATTGATTGAAGGATACTTTTATATACAGTAGTTTGATCTAGGAGGGTTTGCTATACGTTATGATCTAAAGACATTTTGGAGAATTCCTGAAGACTTAGCTTGCTATCTGATGTTCTTGATATAACATAAATATCTATTATCCGCTATAACTAAGCTACTTCAGCCAAGATTAGTATCATTGCCCGTGGCCCATGCAACACTAAACCATAAGATCATATATCACTTGGAACAGGATATAAATATCTTCCAGAAGATTGATGTGTTCTGCCTAAATATATAGCGAGGGCCATTTAAGCTGAGTACAAAACTATTTTAACTCTAAGCAGGATTTATAGATGCTGTGATGGTTAATTTTATGTGTCAACATGGCTGGGCTATGGTACCCAAATAGATGTTGCTATGAAGGTATTTTTTTGATGTGATTCATTTTTATAATCATTTGGATTAAGTAAAGAAGATTACCCTCCGTAATGTGTATGGGCCTCATCCAATCAGTTGAAGGCCTTAAGGGTAAAAAATGAGGTTTCCCAGAGAAGAAGGAATTCTGCCTCAAGATTGTTAGAATTCCTGCCAGAATTTCCAGCCTGCATGCCTGTCCTAGAAATTTCAGACTCACCAGCCTTGACAATCACATGAGCCAATTCATTAAAATCTCTCTTTCTCTCTTCGTCTCTCTCCATACATATATATGGTCTCTCTCTCTCTCTATATATACACACACATACATACATATATACACACACACATACGTATATATATATCATATCTTAGGTATATATATAACGTATCTTAGCTATAAAGGAGACTAGATATTTATGTTATATCAGGAACATCGGATAGCTAGCTACATTTCAAGAATTCTCCAAAATCTTGTTAGATCATATCTCATATATATGTATGTGTGTGTATATATATATGTGTGTGTATATGTATGTGTGTACATACTTGTGTCTATATATGTGTTTATATGCATGTGTGTGTCTACACATATATATACACACATATAGACACACATACATATAAACACACACGCACATACATATAAACACACACACATATATACACACACAAAAACTTATTGGCTCTGTTTCTCTCAAGCATCTTTACTGGCAAAATGCCCATCAGTGAGGTCTGGAAACTGCCCTTCCTCCAGTTAATCTCTCCCACCTATTCATCAGTTCTACTCCAAAGCATTATTTTTCTAATGTAAGATTTATATCTCGGACAAAATGTGAACATGATGAAGTTAATACTTTATAATGTGGCTTTTTTCATGCTGCATCGTAAGTTCTAATTCTACCTGCATTATAAGTTCTAATTGTATCTCTTACTCTATGGTGAAATAAGAGCAAAGGACCTAATCTTTATTCAGCAGATACTTTTTTTTTTTTTTGAGATGGAGTCTCATTCCATTGCCCAGGCTGGAGTGCAGTGGCGCGATCTTGGCTCACTGCAACCTCCGCCTCCTGAGTTCAACTGGTTCTTCTGCCTCAGCCTCCTAAATAACTGAAACTACAGGCACACACCACCAAGTCTGGCTAATTTTTGTATTTTTAGTAGAGATGGAGTTTCACCATATTGGCCAGGCTGGTCTCGAACTCCTGACTTCGTGATCCACCCACCTCAGCCTCCCAAAGTGCTGGGATTACAGGCGTGAGCCACTGCGCCCAGCCCAGCAGATGCTTTTTATACTTTAGTCAACCAAACTTCTGAAGTAGACATTATTTTTATTATTATCTCCATTTTTACAGAGAAGAAATCCATTTCTAGTGCACATATCTATTTACAGCTTGATGAATTTTCAGTCTGAGCACATGTGTAGCAAGCAGCTAGATCAAGGAACAGAACGAGACCAGTACCCCAAAAGAGTCCTCAAGTACTACATTGTGTATGTGCATGTGTGCATATAAAAATGTATGTGTGTATGTATATGAATGTATATATATGCATGTACACATACAGATATCCACATAAAACCAGCATTTTAACAAGATCCTCAGGTGATGTAACTGCTACCCAGATCAAGACAGAAAATCTTTCCAGGCCGAGCACGATGGCTTACACTTGTCATCCCAAAACTTTGGGAGGCTGAGGTGGGAGGATTGTTTCAGCTCAGGAGTTCAAGACCAGCCCAGGCAATAGAGTGAGACTCCAACTCCACAAAAAAAATTTTAAAAATAGCCAGTCATGGTGGTAGGCACCTGTAATTCCAGTTACTTAGAAGGCTGAGGTGGGAGGATTGCTTGAGCCAGGGAGATTGAAGCTACAGCGAGCCCTGATTGCACCACTGCACTCAATCCTGAGTGATGGAGTAATGCTCTGTCTCAAAATAATAATAATAATTATTATTATTTCCAGCCCTCCAAATAGGCTCCACTTGAATCTCTCCTAGTCACTACCTCCTCTCAAAGGTAATCATGATCCTCACTTCCAGTAGCAAAGATTAGTTTTGCTTGTTTTTATACTATTTATAAACAGAATCATACAGTGGGTGTACCCTTTTTGGCTCCAGCTTCTTTCCCTCAGGCTTATTGTAGGATTCATTTACGTTGTTAACATAAAATTGCAGTTCATTAAGCTCAGACTCAGAGATTGCAAACCATCACTTAAATCATATAAGAAAGTTATTTGACCAAGATCACATAGCTGTAGTAAGCAACAGAGCCAAGATTCCAACCCAAGAGTGTCTTAAGCCAAAGTCCATGGCTTTCTTCTGCTCTACCAATGTTTCCCAAAATAGCATATGGGAAATAATTTTAGGAGGTGCATGGGTGAAGATTAATAGTTATGCTTTTCTTTTCTCTCTTTTTCTTTTCTTTTCTTTTCTTTTCTTTTTTTTTTTTGAGACAGAGTCTTACTTTGTTGCGCAGGCTGGAGTGCAGTGGAGCAATCTCAGCTCACTGCAACCTCTACCTCCCATGTTCAAGCGATTCTCCTGCCTTAGCCTCCAGAGTAGCTGGGATTACAGGTGCCTGCTACCATACCCAGCTAATTTTTGTATTTTTAGTAGAGATGCGGTTTCACCACGTTGGCCAGGCTGGTCTCAAACTCCTGTTCTCAAGTGATCCACCCACCTCATCCTCCCACAATGCTGGGATTACAGGTGTGAGCCACCGGGCCCAGCCTTACAATTCCATTTTTATGAAGTTCAAGAAGAGGCAAAACTAATGTGCGTAACAGATGGCGGAACAATGATCACGTGAGAGAGTGATATTCACTGGGAAGGGGCATGAGGGAGCATTCTGGGGCTAAGAAATGTTTTCTATCTTGATGGGGTGGTAGTTATCTCTCTCTATGTGTGGAGGGGGTATAAAAATTCATGGGGCTATATACATAAGACTTGTGCACTTTATCACATATTCTAGAAAAATCAATACAATTCAAAACAAATAAATGCATTTCCACTTTTCTTTTAAATTTGTTTTAATTTATTTTTTGACTTTTATTTTAGGTTCAGGGGTACATGTGCATGTTTGTTATATAGGTAAACTATGGGAGTGACATGGGGGTTTGGTGTACAGATTGTTTTGTCACCCAGGTACTAAGCATAGCAACAGATAGTTTCCTTCCTTCCTTCCTTCCTTCCTTCCTTCCTTCCTTCCTTGCTTCCTTTCTCCCTTCCTCCCTCCCTCTCTCTCTCTTTCTTTCTTTTTTCTTTCTTTATTTCTTTTTTGAGACGGAGTCTCCCTCTTGTCGCCCAGGCTGGAGTGCAATAGCGCGATCTCAGTTCACCGCAACCTCCGCCTCCCGGGCTCAAGCGATTCTCCTGCTTCAGCCTCCCAGGTAGCTGGGATTACAGGTCTGGGATTAGCCGCTACACCGGGCTAATTTTTGTATTTTTAGTAGAGATGGGGTTTCACCACGTTGGCCAGGCTTGTCTCGACCTCCTGACCTCAGGTGATCCGCCCACCTCGGCCTCCCAAAGCACTGGGATTACAGGCGTGAGCCACCGAGCCCAGCCCAGATAGTTATTTTTTCTGATCCTCTCGCTCAACCTACCCTCCACCCTCAAATAGGCCACAGTGTCTGTTGTTCCCCTCTTTGTGTCCATGTGTTCTCAATATTTAGCTCCCTCTTATAGGTGAGAACATGCGGTATTTGGTTTTCTGTTCCTGAGTTAGTTTGCTAAGGATGACGGCTTCCAGTTCCATCCTGCAAAAGACATAATCTTGTTCTTTTTATGGCTGCATAATATCTCATCGTGTATATGTACCACATTTTCTTTATCCAGTCTACCAGTGATGGGCATTTTAGGTTGATTCCATGACTTTGCTACTGTGAATAGTGCTTCCATGAACGTTCATGTGCATTTCTCTCTCTAGTAAAATGATTTCTATTCCTTTGGATATATACCCAGGATATATAATAGGACTGCTGGGTCGAATGATAGTTCTGTTTTTAGTTCTTTGAGGAATCACCACACTGCTTTCCACGATGGTTGAACTGATGTACACTCCTACCAGCAGTGTGTGTTTTCCTTTCTCCTCAACCTCGCCAGTGTCTGTTTTTTTTTTACTTTTTAGTAATAGCCATTCTGACTGGTGTGAGATGGTTATCTCATTGTGATTTTGATTTACTTTCTTTAACGATTAGTAATATTGAGCATTTTTTCATATGCTTGTTGGCTGCATGTATGTCTTCTTTTGAAAAGCGTCTGTTCATGTCCTTTGCCCACTTATTAATGGGGTTGTTTTTTGCTTGTAAATTTGTTTAAGTCCCTTCTTGATTCTGGATATTAGACCTGTATCAGATGCATACCTTGCAAACATTTTCTCCCATTCTGTAGATTATCTGTTTACTCTGTTGATTGTTTCTTTTGCTGTGGAGAAGCTCTTTCATTTAATTAGATCCCATTTGTCAATTTTTGCTTTTGTTGCTATTGCTTTTGGTGTCTTTGTCATGAAATCTTTGCCAATTCCTATGTCCAGAATGGTATTTCCTAGGTTTTCTTCCAGGGTTTTTAGAGTTTTATTTTTGTACATTTAAGTCTTTAATGCATCTTGAGTTGATTTGCATACTTAAAAAGTGAATCTACTTAATCAAAAACCCTAAATGAAGAACATTTCCAGTGTTCTATAAGTACTGTGGGAACTAGGAAGATGTGAGTCACTTTGTAAGAGCTATTTGGGGCACGTTGCCCTAGACCACAGCAGCCTCTAGCAACAGCAATGCCTGAGAAAGGGAAGGGGGATGTAAACTTGTTTCTCAATGCATAGTCTGGGGGCCAGCAGTGTTGGCATCACCTGGGAGCTTTTTAGACTTGCAGTATTTTGTGGCTCACTTCACACATATTGAAACAGAACTTGCACTTTAACAAGATCCTCAGATGATTCATCTGCCCTGAATGGAAAACAAAAGCACTGATAGAGAAAGTAGGAAGACTAATTGTTTCACTAGCATCAATTTCATCCTCCTAACTGGATTGTAACCTTCTTGAAGACAGCACTGAATAGGATCGGAGCACTCAGATTCCCACTTATGCTTCTTCCTAGCAGAATAACTTTGGCGTTTACTAGATTCCCTTAGTCTCAGAATATAAAGTGGGAATAATAAAAACAGTATCATTATTAATACATACTTCATTGGATGATGTAAAGATTAAATAAGATAATGTTTGTGCATTGAAAGTACATGTTTTAAAAGAGCTGTAGGCTTCCATGGCTAGATGGTCTGTTAGAGTCAGGAATCTGAACACTGTCCTTTTATTCACACAGCATGCTTGGAGAGGTTTTAAGAATTCCAGCCCCACAACAGATGCTTGCAATACCTTTTGATGGGTAAGATTCCTAAGAGAGAAAAAATTAGGTCCCCTCATTTTTACCCTCTGGAACAGTGTTTCTAAAACTTTCACATTCAGAACAATCAGCCGGATAGCCTGTTATGACAGATTCTTGAGTTCCATCTGCAACGTCATGCTGATCCTGGCAGTCAGTGGATCAGAGTTGGAGTAGCATTTATCCACTGTATTAGTATACTTTGTACTTGGTGTTTGTTCAACACATTACTTTTCTTAATTTTTTTGTTTTTTGAAGACAAGGGCTTGCCCTGGAATGCAGTGGCATGATCTTGGCTCACTGCAGCCTCGAGCTCCCGGGCTCAACTCAGTCCTCCCACCTCATCCTCTTAAATAGCTGGGACTTTAGGCACGTGCCACTACACCCTGCTAATTTATTTTTATTTTTATTTTTATTTTTTTTAGAAAATTTGTTTATTTCCAAATATCTATAGAGATGCTACAAGGGCTTGCACTCTTATAAGATTTTAAGGCATGTTCATTCTACCCAGAATACACCTGGCATTTTATATGACAAAAGAATGGTCATTCTAGGTTTTTAATTTTTTTTTGTAGCCAGAGGTCTCACTCTGTTTCCCAGGCTGCTCTCAAAACTCCTGGGCTCAAGTGGTACCCCTGCCTCTGTCTCCCAGAGTGCTGGGATTATAGGCATGAGCCACCACGCCTGTCCGCTATTTCTTTATAGTGACGATTAAACATATATAGGCAATGTATAATTGGTAGAACATAGTCTACGAAACAGTGTGTTAATTGTGGGCAGTGAAGAATCATTGAAGTTGTGAAATTTGTATTTTAAGTAGATCATTGTAGTATGGCAAAATGGTTAGGAAAGAGAAAGCTATTTTGACTAACTGTTCATGATATGAGATATTGACTGTGATATACTTGTACGTTCAATGTTTCTTTAGGTATACTTGACTTATTCATTGAATTCCTATCCACTCATCTCAAAAGTATTCCTCAGGATAGTCTCCACTCCTATCATTTGTCCTCCTATTCATGAGACGGAAAAATTATGAGCATGGTACAGAGTTGTATCTAGGAAATGAAGAACTAGAACATTGAATTGAAAGGTTTTGAAAGGGTTCATAATTTCTTTTCATTTTCTATTAATGTCTTCCTTTAAATTCTCTTAATAATAAAACTCTTTTTTCTAAAAATAAAAAAAATAATAATAATAACATTTGTGGCCAGGCGTGGTGGCTCATGCCTATAATCCCAGTACTTCAGGAGGCCGAGGCGGGCAGATCACGAGGTCGAGAGACTGAGACCATCTTGGTCAACATGGTGAAACCCCGTCTCTACTAAAAATACAAAAATTAGCTGGGCATGGTGGCACACACCAGTAGTACCATCTACTCGGGAGGCTGAGGCAGGAGAATCGCTTGAACCTGGGAGGCAGAGGTTGCAGTGAGCCGAGATCATGCCACTGCACTCCAGCCTGGAGAGACAGATGGTCTCAAAAAAAAAAAAAAGTTTGTAAAGTAGCTAGTACATTGCCAAGTACGTAGTAAAATATTAATAAACGTTAGCTATTATTATCACCTCCATTCATGATGAATGAGGTGAAGGACATTTGTTCATTTGTTCAACAATTTTTATTTAGCATCTATTATGTGCCTGGTATTGTTTTAGTCACTGAAGACACAACTCTGAACGAAACACACCAAAAAAATCCCTGCATTGTTGGGGCTCCTGTTCTGGTGTGAAGGATGATGGTGTGCAGCAGATGAGACCCTCCAAAGAGAAATACAGGAGGCTCTCAGGAAAATCTCCTAATTGAGCCTTGAGATATCTGGCATCACTGTGTACTGATTTTTCCTCCCAGATGGGCTGTGACCACCGTTAGTAAAAGAAGTGTGCCAAGATCTTTTCACACCTTCCCTAGAGACAGGCTGCAATGAAAGAAAATGTAGCACCTGCAAATCTCTGGCTTAAAAATTCTTTTTAAAGACATCTTTCTTGTTCTTTTGATGTTTGTGTCTCTATAAATAAATTCGGAAGAAATGTCTCCATTTGTATCTCAAATAAAGAAAAATAATGACAGAACATCATATGGGCCCATGACTTCTGCCCCAAGGAGGTGATAACAAGGTCATAATCCTCCCCACACAACTGGAACAGTTGCCCAGGTGGGCAGAACTACCTTGTGTTCACCCCCTGTCTAAATGAACCACACCTGCTCTGGGATGCAGGCCTACCACAGCTATCCACGTCTGGAAGAGGGCTGAAAGCAATGCAGATAATACTTGACTATTTAGCATTTGATTTGATGGGGAACAAAAGGAGAAGGAACTCTTTCACACTTCTCGGTCTCTTGGTATTCTTCCATTTTTGCCCTATTGTATTTGAAAGAAACCTGTAGTCTAGCCCAAAATGAAGAGTCATCTTGGATTCTGGCAGATCCTAAAAGAGAGGCTAGTAAGTTGCTTTGGAGGGCCTTTTTCTAGTCTTTTCTCCCTGCTCCTCACCCCCATCTCCCATTACATGGGCCACTGCATAAAAAGCCTCTGAGAACACCTAAACCTGTCCAGAAAATCATTCCTGGGCTCAGACCTTCATTCCCAGCATTCTTGTCCCTCTCTTCTCATGTTGTCACATTTCAATTTGGGTTGGGTTGAGCCCTGTAGAAATGCTAACAGCAGGGAATAATTAGACCTAGAATATAAATAGTCTAGGGCCATCTATGTTTTTGCTCAGTTAACAATCTAGGAATCTGGACTCAAATTCTGGATTCAAGTAACCTCCAATGTCAGACTATCTGGATTGCAGAAATTGATATCCTAATTCACTCAATTTGGAATTTCCCACCTCCCCAGATATCACGTTCTTAGAAACCCAAGCTATAGGGTTGTTTGCTTCCTTAGCCCCAGAATTACCAGATCCTTGCTTTCTCCTTTTTCCTCCTGCTTCACACTGGTCTATCTGCATGCTTTGCAGTCAAGTCTTCCTGAATCACGACACCTACACTTCCAAGTATTTGATAATAAAAGTGAAGTTAAGACTTTTACAGTAACCTAATAATTTTCAATGGAATTTTGGCTCTTTAGGACATTTCCCTAAATATCGCCAACATACAAGTAGACAACCTTTGTTAAAAGTTTTACCAAGCTATTTGCTTGAACATTGTTTTTATTTATTTATTTATTTTTAGTGACAGGGTCTCACTCTGTCGCCCACACTACAGTGCAATGGCACTGCCCTAGGTCACTACAGGCTTGAACTCTTGGACTTAAGTGATCCTCCTGCCTCAGCCTCCTGAGTAGCCGGGACTACTGGTGAGTGCCACCACACCTGGCCTATTTTTTTTTTTTTTTGAGATGGAGTCTCACTCTGTTGCCCAGGCTGGAGTGCAGTGGCGCAATCTCAGCTCACTGCAATCTCTGCCTCCCCGGTTCAAGAGATTCTCCTGGCTCAGCCTCCCTAGTAGCTGGGACTACAGGCACGTGCCACCATGCCCGGATAATTTTTTTGTATTTTTAGTAGAGATGGGCTTTCACCGTGTTAGCCAGGATGGTCTCGATCTCCTGACCTCGTGATCCACCCACCTCGGCCTCCCAAAGTGCTGGGATTACAGGCCTGAGCCACTGCACACGGCTATTTATTTATTTATTTATTTTGTAGTGACAAGGTCTCACTATGTTGTATACGCTGGTCTCGAACTCCTGGTCTCAAGAAATCCTCCCACCTCGACCTCCCAAAGTGCTGGGATTACAGGCATCAGCCACCACACCCAGCCTAAACATTGTATCTCAAACTATTTGGACTATAGTTCATCCAAGTAAGGAAAATGACCCCATGCTCTCCCAAGTCTGATTTTCAGTAAGAGAAAGTACTGAGTGATAAAAGTAAGCCATCACTCTATAAGCAAACACAGTGGGTTTTCTCTGTACATCTACTCTAGCAATAGAGTATGAATTATCTACATCTCGAGTTCTAGTTTTGGGAAAAATTAAGCCCCAAATAGCACTGCTACAAATATATGTCACTACTTGCAAATGTCTAATCAACCAACCAACAAATTTAAGTAACAAAGCTAAATTCAGTTAGTCACTAAATAGCCAGAATGGTAGCAGCTGAAAATCATGACCAATTCAAGAAAATGATGATGATACACCGTTAACAAAGAATCCTTTCAAAAAACTGTAAGAATTCCAGCCATCATCATGTGCATATGCAATACAAGCTCCACAACGTATACACATGTGGTATTGGGAGTCAACCAGACTTGTCAGTAGACTACTGAATTCAATTTTTCATCAACTCTAATAGTACATTACTTTTAGTTTATAAATAGCTATGTTTAGCAACCTTTAGCTTTCTTAGTAGGTTACTAGTGAGCGCCTCTTACCCCTAAGTAAAATGAAAGTCACTTGTCCCTAAGCACCAAAAAAATACCTGGCATGTTTCGATCAGTTTTGAGCTCCTCAAGAGGACCCTACAGTGGACCCCATTTTGAAAACCATGGCACTAACCTAGAATATGCAAACTAACGCTTCCTTGAGGCCACTTGCTGCCGCATTCCTCCTTTATTGATATCTCTGCTCCAAACCTACTACATAAACTCCCCTTTCTTAATTCACTGTCTGATTTTCTCTTTGTTATCTAGTCTCTCTCAACCCACAGTTTGAGGCCTCTCTAAACTTCCACCTTTATCAAAATCTTCCATTTCTTACTCTTATTCTTTAATTACCTGGGGAATGTTCTATTCAACAACAGCTTCATCAGCCAGACCTGTCCGTGGTGGAACCCCTATCAGCTACAGCTCTCTGGGAGAACAGCTACCACCCTTTCTCCCCCTGCAGCAAACTCCTGTGTGTGTATGGCTCTTGTTCCCTGATTCGCACATACCTAAGACTAGATTGTTCTTTATTCATCCCCAAACTTTTCACTTTTGGCAAAGGTTTATTTTTATTTTTCTAATTATAAAACATTGCTCTAAAAATTCAGCAATGAGATGAAAGGTTTGTTATTTCATAAAATATAGGAGACATGTGTTACCTTTCTGCAACAAAGTAGTCATTTATTATCCAAACATTGTATGATAAAAGCTGCCAAAACACTAACAATTTTTAAAAAACTACAGAACACCCCCAATCAAAGAAAAATAATTGCCAACCCATATTCTCTCTTGTTATTTCAAGCTGTAAGTAACCATGGCACATGAACTTCTGATGAGCAAAACAGCAACCACAGCAAACAAACTCTTCTGCCTCATTCATTCATCCATCCATCCGTTCATTCATCCATTCATTCAACAACTATTTATTAAGCACCTAGTATTTCTAGTGCTGCTGTAGTCATTGGAGGGTCATCAGTAAACAGTCTTTGTAGGATAGACAAAAGTACAGTGAGTTATGAGAGACAGCGATTTGGCCTTCAAACAAAAATCCACCAGAGGAGAAGCTAACAATTGTAAATGTGTCTCTGAATTTAGTCCCATAACTTTCAGTAACCTTCGTTTCCTCCCCTTGAAGGCAGATGTAGTTACACCTTGGCCAGTGACTACCTCTTCCATTTATTGTAAGTCGCTCTCAAGGCCCAGGTTATCTTCAGAACTTCATGAAACAAATAATGGTAACAATTACAACTCCAGCAACAATTTTCCTACCAAAAGAAATAATAATAACAACTAACATTTATTGAGCAATTACTATATTTCAGACGTTTAATCCCCACAATAATCCTAAGAGTTAGGAGTAATTATTTTCTCCACATTACAGATAAGAAGAGACCAAGACTTAGAGGTTATTAGATTTATCCACCATTCCAAGCAAAAGATCTATTTTCTTGATCTGCTCAATGCTTCCTGGCTGGTATGGAGAGTCCTAAGCTCTGTAGTTGACTCCAGCTCCAAAAATATTTCATCGTTATCAGGGCCCTTTGTAATAATACTCGTTGCTTCTCTCTGCAGCCAGCTGTCAATAAGCTCCTTTTCTGCAGATTACAACATCAACAGACAATAAATATTGAATATACGTGTAGACTGTTTACTATTCTAATCAAATAGTGCATTCCTCAAAGTTAATTTGGTACCTATTTTAGGAGACACATAATTGGTATTGAATTGTATGGCAATTAGATAAACTGTTCCAATAAATTCTGTGATCCTCCCCCAAATAACTGTCTTGTGTTTTTATTCCCATTTTTAAAAAACTTTCCAAGATCTATCATTTTCTGCTATGATGTGCAGTTTCTTCACCTTTCTTCCTACATGTCCTCTTCTGTTTCTTCAGAACACACTCATGTGAAATAAAATATAAGGAGCCTAGGTTATATTTTCCAGTGGCCTAAATCCCACATTTCCCAGTGACAAGATCTTCCTGGGTCTCTCCTGGCACACTATACCTTCTTTCTTGATCCTCATCTCTGCCAGGATGCCCTAGATGCTGAAGGATTGAGAGACAGCAGAAGTCAGGCAGAGCTTGCCTTGAGAGGGCTATAGATGTTTAGTATGCTGGAGAGTCACATGACAGTGATCTCCACCACTGATAATGACAAAGTGAGCTAAAAATGAACTCTGGATTGCCTGCATTTGTGATCTGGGAATCTAAGCGCAAAAAAATTAGAGAAAACATTTTGGACTGCAAAAAGGAGAGAGGTTTTCCAGATAAGTATGGCAAATCAATTAGCACTTTAATATTCTGTTTCTCCTGAACCATTTTTAAATGCAGCAAATACATGAAGAAAGTCACCAATTCACAAGGACAAAGAAAATATGAGAGGTGACAATAGCTGATGAGCAACATCAATAATCTTTTGAAGTTAGGAAAGCAGACAGTAGAGTAGGAATAGACTTAAGAAAGCTGCCACCAAAGCACCTATGGGTAGGGATACCAGTAGGAATTGAGCCAATCTACCCTCACTGACACCTAGCGAGGCTCAGAACTCTTGTATACCTGGTATTTTCAGGGAACTCTTAAGGCAGGAAAAAGATATGTGATTGGAATTAGGGGGTTGGTTGCTCATCTATACACTACACTGTTAGACCTGCCCCCGGTCCCATTACCCTTCCCTTGAATTCTAGTAACTCCTCCTCCTCCTGACTACACACAGAGATCAAGGTCTCCAAAAAAATGGAGAGAAAGTATTTCCATACCAGAGGATCCCAGGCATAGTAGACAGCAAGGGTGGGAAGCAAAGCTGAAAAGAGAGAAGTGAATACATTTTGTTGATTGAACGGTAGGGCTCTAGTTTCTTCCCCTGCTTCCAGAATGCCTGCACCCACGAGATAATACCCAAGCAGAAATTAGCAGAGCTCTTCGGAAACAACCCCAAAACCCTACAATTTTGATGTTTGGAATTTTCACAATGAAAAGCTTGCTTACCAACTGACTATCATATAACAAAGCTCACTAGTATCTATTGGCAAAATCTGGCCACCAATACAGAGCCTCTGATCAGTTTCCCAGTGACTCACTGTTATATATGAAGAGATAGCCAAAGATCTCTAGATATGTGAGGAAATATTCAGTATAAACACACAAAAATAGAGATACAAACAAATAAATTGACAAAAAAGGACTTCATTTGAACAGACAGGAGGCAGTAGAAAACATCAATGAAGTCATGATTAACATCCTCAGGGAGATGAAACAAAGTGTCATATTCATGAAACAGGAACAGAATGCTATCCTTTAATAAAAGTGATGGAAATTAAAATCCAAAAATGGAATTAACTCTTAATTTTTAACAAGAAAGCAAAGTAAATTTCTCAGAAAAAAAGAACAAAAAAACCCCACAAAAGACAAGAGGGAAAACTTAGAATATTAAAGTACCAATTCAGAAGTGCCAACATCCAACTATTAAGAGTTCCAGGGAGAAGAAAAAAGAAGAAGAAAATGGAGAGAAATAAATTATCAAGGAAATAACATAAGAAAACACCCCTAAACTAAAGAACATAAGTTTCCATATAAATAAAAGATAAAAAACGATGAATGCCCAGGTTTAATATGGCAGAACATTAGAACCTAGGGATTAAAAGATTCCAAAAATTCCCACAATTTTAAAAAGTCACATAAAAATGATTAGGGATCAGAATGCTACCTGACTTACCAGCATCAGCACTGGAAGGTAGTTGACAATGGATTAATCTATGATGGCTACTTTTTCCTCCTAGAGCTTTCCTTTCTTTCTCAAATCTCTTTCCCTCTCTCCCTCTTTTTCCAAGGAGTCATGCTACCCCAGAAGTTGTTGGCAGCTATTTTTTGACCAGGAAGGAAGCCAGACTTAGGAAGAAAGCCAGACTTAGAAAGAAATAAACAAAACATATTACAGATGGCAGAATGGAGAAAGAAGGAAATCAGGATTTAGGGGCAACATCATTGACTTGCTTGATCAAATCATCCCCAAGGTCCTCCCTCTCTCTCAACATTATGTTACGTGTGCCAGATAGTTACTCTATAGCGATTTATGGCTCAGCCTCAGAAATCATTAGGATCATTCCACTGTATTCTATTTGTTGAATCAGTCATAAGTCTGCCCAGATTCAAGGGGAGGAAATGTAGAACAACCACGGGTTCTGAGAACTGAAATGAGTAGTAGACCCTTAGGCTCAAATGCAGGCGTTCATGATCTAGGCAGTGTGTTTATTGTACCACAAAAGCATTCATAACCCGCGGACAAAGCACCCTAAGGAACCAGAGTTATTTCAAGGAATCCAGGAAACCCTATGTGTACCAAGCATTGTTAACTTAAAAAAAAAATCACAAGATCTGTACATTTGGAAAAGGAGACTTTATTTCTTATAAAGGGTTACAACCTGCAAGGTGGCCATCTGGCAAGCTGGGAGGGCTACACCAAAGACAGGCACTTTGAAGGAGAAGGGATTGAGGTAGAAGATATATGATGAATGAGTTAGCTAAACATACATATTCAACAGGAGCTATGGATATTCATGAAGGTGGTCCTGATGCAGGCTAGGGAACAAACATGCATGTTACACACGACCCAGGTTCACCTGCGGGTGGAGACAAAACATTTAAATGCATTACAATTAGTCCAAATTGTGTCTTTTCAGGACATAATTTTGCTCTCTTCAAGACACAAAGACGCAAGTGTGCAGCCTCTGTAAACTGGCCAGAATCAGTCCACGGTCAGTGGTCTTATCAGGAGAAAGTTACTGAAATTGGTCTCTTGTCCAATCAAAGATGTAGTTATGGCTTGTGGGAAAAAGGTTGGGGGTCAGTTAGTCAGCATCTGGTGGAGCTGCAAATTGTTATAATAATGTTTCTCTCAAGGCCAGTGCTCCTTTAGCTGCCAGAGAAGAAGAAAAGCCTCCTGGATGTTAGAACATAGTTATTCTTTAAATGCAAGAGTGCATGACTTAACCCTTGCCTAGCATGGCCTCTTGTTTATAATTTGGTATCTTATTGCCACAAAGAGTGTTCTGTCAGACTTATGATCTCTACTATAACATTAATGCTGGCAAGTTGTTGTGTCCAAACTCTTTAGGAGTTTAGATACAACATAATAGGGAGGCATAATGGGGTGTGTCTGACCTCCTGTCCTGACACGCTGGGAACTCACTTTTTAAGTTTTTTCTGAGGTCTTCCCAAAAGGGAATTCATCAGGTCAGTAGGGGGTTTAGGATTTTATTTTTGGTTTATACATTTTCTGTAGATTGAATAAATAATGTACCTTTTATGCATAAATAAATGTATTATTATCTTTAAAGTATAAGTATTAACTTTATGATTAGTAACTCATGTAAAACCTTTGCTAGGCCAGGTGCGGTGGCTCATGCCTGTAATCCCTGCACTTTGGGAGCCCGAGGCGGGTGAATCACCTGAGGTCAGGAGTTCAAGACCAGCCTGGCCAACATGATGAAACCCCATCTCTACTAAAAAACACAAAAAATTAGCTGGGCGTGGTGGTGTGCACCTGTAATCCCAGTTACTCAGGAGGCTGAGGCAGGAGAATCACTTGAACCTAGGAGGTGGAGGCTGCAGTGAGCCGAGATCGTGCCACTGCACTCCAGCCTGGGCAACAAGAGCAAAACTCTGTCTCACAAAAAGAAAAGAACAAAAAAACAACAAACAAACAAAACCTTTGCTAAAGGTAAAACAGCTTTTTGTATTTTTGTACTATGTATTATTATATTATGTATTTTATTCATCATAGATACTGCAAGTACAACAAACAGGTGGGGGTGACATTTTATATGTTGAAAAAGGGTGATCATATCTTCCAAGTTGAAAATTAGTGTCTTCATATTCTACCATAAATCCCAGAGAACCTCTGAGAAGAGGCTTGTTAGAATGCAATCACAATGCCTGCCGGATCCACAGGCACTGCGGAGGCAGCTCAGCTCCCTGATCCTGTTGCAGGAACTCTAGAAAGCCATTTGCCCAGCTCTTCTCTCCCCTAACCACAGCCATAACTGATTGGACCAGGGGAAGGCAGCCGACCCAGCCAATCCCCGGGCTGATCAATGACCTATGAGGTGGCTTGGAGCATAAAGTTATCAACTAGGGACAAACTGAGCTACTCAGGATTTTTCTATCTATTTGAATTCAGACCTTGTACAGTATAAGACCACTAGCAGCAAGAATCAGCACCAATAAATCAAAATAATGAGGGAACAAACCAAAGATTAAATAGAAGCTATGAATTAGAGAAAAGATAGAGGTTGAAGAAGCTAATTAGAAGCATAAAGAGAAGCAAACAGAAAGAACTGTGTTTTAGTCCGTTTTTACACTGCTGATAAAGACATGCCTGAGACTGGGTAATTTATAAAGAAAAAGAGGTTTAATGGACTCACAGTTCCACGTGGCAGGGGAGGCCTCACAATCATGGTAGAAGGTGAAAGGCACGTCTTACATGGCAGCAGGCAAAAAAGAGAATGAGAACCAAGCAAAAGGAGTTTCCTCTTATAAAACCATCAGATCTCATGAATCTTACTCACTATCACAAGAACAGTATGGGGGAAAACCGCCCCCATGATTCAATTATCTCCCACGGGGTCCCTCCCACAACACGTGGGAATCATGGGAGCTACAATTCAAGATGAGATTTGGGTGGGAACACAGCCAAACCATATCAAACTTGATCTGTGAAAACAACAGAGTGGTGTTAACCAGGAGGCCCCAGTGCAGTAAAGGCTGGTTCTTCACCAGAGCTGCCCATCAGAATCAGCCTGGGAAACTCTTCATGGAAATGCTTGGGCCCCATCCAGATCTACTAAATTAGAATCTCCAGAGTATTCATTCATTCATTCATTCATTCGTTTATATTTATTTATTATTTTTTTTATTTTTTTGAGATGGAGTCTGGCTCTGTCACCCAGGCTGGAGTGCAGTGGCGTGATCTCAGCTCACTGCAACTTCCACCTCCCAAGATGAAGTGATTCTCCTGCCTCAGCCTCCTGAGTAGCTGGGATTACAGGCATGTGCCACTATGCCCGGCTAATTTTTGTATTTTTAGTAGAGATGGGGTTTCACCATGTTAGCCAGACTGGTCTGGACCTTCTGACCTCAGGCAATCCTCCCACCTCGGCCTCCCAAAGTGCTGGGATTACAGGCGTAAGTGAACACACCCAGCCGCCAGAGTATTTAGGTGTTGAAAGAGCTACAAAAGCCATTCGGACCCATTCTGGTTAAGAGCCCCCAGTCTGTAGAGGTCCCATCATGGTAAAGGGCCCTCTGTTGGCTTTCAATGGAGTCCCATATCTTCCTAGTTGCCCTGTATACATCCTGACGGTTAAACCCTTTTACCTGGCTAAGTGAATCTCCATTCCTTCTAGCCCAAATTGTCTAACTAAAACGTTCAATAAAAGGAGGACTACAAAAAAAAAATTATTCTTTAAGGAACCTTTTGTTGAGGCTGCTAGAGATAAAAACAACAGTAGAGGAATTTTCAGATAGATCAGCCTTCCAGAAAAGTGTGGTTGTTTCAGATTTCTCATCATAAAAGGCTTCTGAGGAGCTGGTTTTCTTTGAAGAGTTATTTATAACCTTTTTTAAGAAAGTGGAAACCCAGAGATTATTTGCCTATAAATAAATTAAAGGTACACTCATTTCTCTTGACTTTTTCTAGATTTATGAGGCTATAATGAGTCCAATGCCTCATGCCGCAGAGAAGCCAGCTTGTTCCTTTGCCATGACATGTTTGTATTTTGTCTGTCAATTCATTGAACTGTTCCTCCTTATTGTCTGGAATTGTAGAAATTGTGCTCAGACACTAGGGAACTCTGGGATGTCAGTGTTTCCTTACGACAAATTCCTCAAATCCACATTTCTGTAACTTTTTTTTTTTTTTTCTGACTCGTAAATGTTATAACTGCTGTTGATGGTAGAATCCTAGATTCTGAAATAATTTCTTTTCAAAAGTTAATTTTACATTTTGCCATGGTAGCTTCAGTGACTCAGCCATTGTACTGAAAATGAGATAACAACGTCAGACATCTTTATTATTATTTTTTTAAATATTATTTTATTTTTATTGATCATTCTTGGGTGTTTCTCACAGAGGGGGATTTGGCAGGGTCATAGGACACTAGTGGAGGGAAGGTCAGCAGACAAACAAGTGAACAAAGGTCTCTGGTTTTCCTAGGCAGAGTGTTTGTGTCTCTGGGTACTTGAGATTAGGGAGTGGTGATGACTCTTAACGAGCATCCTGCCTTCAAGCATCTGTTTAACAAAGCACATCTTGCACCGCCCTTAATCCATTTAACCCTGAGTGGACACAGCACATGTTTCAGAGAGCACAGGGTTGGGGGTAAGGTCATAGATCAACAGGATCCCAAGGCAGAAGAATTTTTCTTAGTACAGAACAAAATGAAAAGTCTCCCATGTCTACTTCTTTCTACACAGACACGGCAACCATCCGATTTCTCAATCTTTTCCCCACCTTGCCCCCCTTTCTACTCCAGAAAACCGCCATCGTCATCATGGCCCATTCTCAATGAGCTGTTGGGTACACCTCCCAGACGGGGTGGTGGCCGGGCAGAGGGGCTCCTCACTTCCCAGTAGGGGCGGCCGGGCAGAGGCGCCCCTCAGCTCCCGGACTGGGTGGCTGGCCAGGTGGGGGGCTGACCCCCCCACCTCCCTCCCGGACGGGGCGGCTGGCCAGGCGGGGGGCTGACCCCCCCACCTCCCTCCCGGATGGAGCGGCTGGCCTGGCGGGGGGCTGAGCCCCCCACCTCCCTCCCGGATGGGGCGGCTGGCCTGGCGGGGGGCTGAGCCCCCCACCTCCCTCCCAGACGGGGCGGCTGGCCGGGCGGGGGGCTGACCCCCACCTCCCTCCCGGACGGGGTGGCTGCCGGGCGGAGACGCTCCTCACTTCCCAGACGGGGTGGCAGCCAGGCGGAGGGGCTCCTCACTTCTCAGACGGGGCGGTTGCCAGGCGGAGGGTCTCCTTACTTCTCAGACGGGGCGGCCGGGCAGAGACGCTCCTCGCCTCCCAGACGGGGTCGCGGCCGGGCCGAGGCGCTCCTCACATCCCAGACGGGGCGGCGGGGCAGAGGCGCTCCCCACATCTCAGACGATGGGCTGCCGGGCAGAGACGCTCCTC
The DNA here is from genome assembly GCF_028858775.2 of Pan troglodytes. NCBI lineage: Eukaryota > Metazoa > Chordata > Mammalia > Primates > Hominidae > Pan > Pan troglodytes. The sequence continues at coordinate 150,901,987 of NC_072403.2, read as the reverse complement.
ACTTCCCAGGTGGGATGGCGGCCGGGCAGAGACACTCCTCACTTTCCAGACTGGGCAGCCAGGCAGAGGGGCTCCTCACATCCCAGACGATGGGCAGCCAGGCAGAGACGCTCCTCACTTCCCAGACGGGGTGGCGGCCGGGCAGAGGCTGCAATCTCGGCACTTTGGGGGGCCAAGGCAGGCGGCTGGGAGGTGGAGGCCGTAGCGAGCCGAGATCACGCCACTGCACTCCAGCCTGGGCACCATTGAGCACTGAGTGAATGAGACTCCGTCTGCAATCCCGGCACCTCGGGAGGCCGAGGCTGGCGGATCACTCGCGGCTAGGAGCTGGAGACCAGTCCGGCTAACACAGCGAAACCCCGTCCCCACCAAAAAAACACGAAAACCAGTCAGGCGTGGCGGCGCGCGCCTGCAATCGCAGGCACTCGGCAGGCTGAGGCAGGAGAATCAGGCAGGGAGGCTGCAGCGAGCCGAGATGGCAGCAGTACAGTCCACCTTCGGCCCGGCATGAGAGGGAGACCGTGGAAAGGAGAGGGAGAAGGAGACGGGAGAGGGAGACGGGAGAGGGAGACAGGAGAGAGAGAGGGAGAGGGAGAGGGAGACGGGAGAGGGAGAGGGAGACGGGAGAGGGAGAGGGAGACGGGAGAGGGAGAGGGAGACGGGAGAGGGAGAGGGAGACGGGAGAGGGAGAGCCAGACATCTTTAAATTATGTTAAATAGGCATTTGTTGGAGCCTCAGTTTATCCAGTTTGGAAATTATCTAATCTATTCCACCTTTTCAACCCTGCTCAATCACTTGCCCCACTCCTCTTTTCTAATTTTGGCTATTGTAATGGTATATGGACAACTATCAGCTGATGGAATGAAAAGACAATTGCGTCAATATATTAAGTTACCTGGTCTGTAATTTATTTAATTAATTAATTAATTTTTTTTCTTTTTTGAGACGGAGTCTCCCTCTGTCGCCAGGCTAGAGTGCAGCTGCACGATCGTGGCTCACTGCAACCTCCACCTCCCGAGTTCAAGTGATTCTCCTGCCTCAGCCTCCCCAGTAGCTGGGACTACAGGTGTGTGCCACCATGCCCAGATAATTTTTGTATTTTTAGCATCAGGGTTTCACCATGTTGCCAGGATGGTCTCGATCTCTTACATCGTGATCCACCCACCTCGGCCTCCTAAAGTGCTGGGATTACAGGCATGAGCCACCGCACCTGGCCATTAATTATTTATTTCTTTAGAGGCAGAATTTCACTCTGACACCCAGGCTGGCGTGTAGTGGCACTGTCATGGCTCACAGCAGCCTTGAATTCCTAGGTATCCATGAAAGCCTCCCAAGTAGTGGAGACTGTAGTGGGTCACGCCACCACGACCAGTTAATTTTTAAAATTTTTTTGTAGAGATGGGGTCTTGTTATGGTCTGGAAATCCAGCACTCAAATGATCCTCCTGCCTTGGCCTCCCAAAGTGCTGGGATAAGTGTGAACCACTGTACTCAGCCAGTAACTTATTTTTAAATTGTAACTGCAGGACACTAGGGTATGCTTGGACTTTCTATGACAGAAACTTAAGAAAATTCAAGGCTGCAAACGTGGTAACTTTAATCAGTTTTCAATGAACAGTCACTCACTATGAAGATGATAAGCTATAATTATAGATTGTCTTATTTAATCTCAATACACAAAATAGCAATGTTACAGAACTTAAAAATTAAAGTTTCTTTATAATTAGTGGTACTTATCAAATTATTTTATGTAAGTTTTTTTAGTTCTTTGTAATTCACCATTATTAAGACATACACTTAGAATTGTTTGTTCTGTCCTAAAGGTTCAAAATAATGTCCCAACCTTCCTTTCTAGCCTCAACTGTTGTTACACTACTTTCCTTCTCTACCTCAAATTACTTGCCTTTCTCTGACTTTGTATGCAGTAGCGACTCTACCCCTAAAGTCCTACCCTATTATTCTATTGCTTTAAAGCCCCAGGAAATGTCACTTTATCCATGAAAGCCCTCCAGGTCCCCTCAGGAATGATTCTTTATCTTTGCACCCATATCTCTATATCATTTACCCAAAGCTTCTTTTATACTGTTTATTAATAATATATAGTACTAATTGGGGTTTTTTGGGGACTAGAATATAATTTTGTTTATTCTTATTTTGCTTTGCTTTAGTCCTTCCTAATGCCTAGAACAGTGACTTGAACAAAGTAGATGTTCCATATTTTCATTGTGTGAATAAAGGAATGTTGGTATACAACTGTTGATAATCTCTAATTCCCAGCCAACTGTAGCCAATGGCACTTATTACTGAGATAATTAACTGCAATGCAGCTTATGGCCAAAAAAGAGTATTTTCACTGTGAATATAGCTCAAAAAAATCAAATCTGTGATTTAAAATTTTAAGACCATGATCCAGATAAAACAACTATGTATATGTGAAGTTGATACAAAGAACTAACCATCTTGAATCTAAAGGAAAATACATAAAACTGTATCGTGGATATCAATGGTAGATAGAAATGATATTCTGTCAGTTTTCTTACAACAACTGAACAATCACATGAATATACCTTTTCTGGAAGATGTTCATTAAATGTTAAATCATCAAGGGTTAAAACTAAACTTCATTTGATGCTCGCCAAGAAGACATTAAACAAATCATGACAGATTAACAATTTCAACTTCTATAGATTTTTTAAGATTCTTTTTGATTACACAAGGTCAGCTGCCTCATAAAATTCTGTTAGATGTCTTTGGGCTTCCTACATTGCTTCCATCTAAAGGTTGCTTCAATTTCTCAGCCTAGACTTTTACAAAGCCTGTAGATTGTTTGTCTTTTGTATTTTCTAAGTGCCTGATAATTAAAATTTCAATTTAATGCTAATGAGAGTCAGAAGTAGAATTATCTATACAAATCAAAATTAAGGTGAAAATCAACCATGAACCGTAATTCCCAAGTCTCTGTCTACACTCCTATGCCTTTACTTAGCCTGGGTTCTAGAAGAAAATCCTCACCTACTTACTACACATTTCTACTTTAACTACCTCAAGTTTACCATGCCCAGATCAAACTCCCTGAAACTAGCCCTCCTTCTCCATCCAATTTTCCCACCTCTGTTAATAAGTTCATCATTCTCTCAGTCACTGAGGGCATATATGATGGTAGCTTTTGACCATCGCTTCTCATTTACCTTTTCATTTTTTGCCACATAATTGTAAAGATTCATTCTTCAAAAGGTCTCTTATTTCTACAGTGAACCCATGTCGTTCCCATGTAGCCAACATCGTTTCCTTTGGAAAACTACCCTTTTCTTATTTGAAATGAGGTTGTGAAGCACAATAACTCACCCCATCCCCACTGAGAAACCAGCATGTTACCTGTGGCCTGTCAGTTCATGGTGTCTCATCTCCTTGGTAAATGCCATTGGTCAAAGGGGTAGGTTTATATTGCAGTGGAAACAATCAGAATTTCCTTCTTGGAATTCATAATTAGATATTATAATAAATGCTCCCTCTACTAGAATTGCTAATCTAGAAATAAGTGAATTCGCAACTACTAGCAGCATCTTCCCAGCTATCTGCAGGGAGTCTATTTACAGTAGAAAGAGATCAAACCAGAGAATGCATGAGAGCCAATATGGAAAGGCAGAGAGTTTTGACATTGTTTAGTCCCTGGAGCCAACCACGCTCAAAGTCTACGCCATCCCTGGAATTGCCAGTTAGATGAGTCCAATTTCAAAATTCAGACTCTACAACTTTCTACCTAGGTGAACTTGGACAAGCTACTTAACCTTTCAGTGCCTCACTTACCTCATCTATAAAATGGAAGGTACTATTAGTACCTACCTCACAGGGTTATATGAGAATTGGCATTGTAAATGCTCAATAAATGTTAGCAATAACCGTCAAGTGCCAGTGAATTCTAATGTTTGATCTTTGAATTGGGGTCCTGTCACAGCAGAAAGAGTACAGATGAGAGGGCTTTGATTTTAAAAACATGCTTGGAGTTCATTCTTCCCCCGCCTTTGCGTTATGGTCACCCCCATGAGATTCCTGAGCAACATTTCAGCTGGCTTGTCTGACCACTTCTTCACTCTCTACAATCCACCTGAATCACTAGTGTGAGGGCCATCTGCACTAAACATCACTGTCATCATGGAATGTCCTGGCTCCAGTTTCTGTTCATATTCCTCTTCCTGGTTTCCCAGGTCCCACTTTCATTGTCCAATGAATGACCTCTCTCCCCAGCATTCTGGTCGGCCTCATATCCTGCCTTTCACGAGATCATGCCTTGCCAATTTGTGTCCTTCTGCCTTTCCTTCAGTAATCACCCTCATCATCCCATCTTTTTTTCCCTCGAGATAATCAGCTGCAATCATTCCTCCATGCAAGTTCTGCCCCCTCCAGGATATCTCCCCTGGCCATTGTGGCTTTCACTGCTTTTATTCTCCTTGGTATTCCAAGTCATGTTAAATTCTGTAACATGCAATCAGAGATTATCCCATATTGTTTCAGATGGGTGTAATCCAACTAGAATGTGAAGTTTTTAGGTTAGATTTTTTGACATGTCCCCAAACTCAGCAGTAAGCACACAATCAGCCTCAAAATAAATATTTTGTATAGGGTCTAACCATAACACTAACCATTCCTCTTTTTTTTTTTTTTTTTGTGAGATCAAGTCTCGCTCTGTCGCCCAGGCTGGAGTGCCGTGGGGCGATCTCAGCTCACTGCAACCTCCACCTCCTGGGTTCAGGTGATCCTTGTGCCTCAGCCTCCAGAGTAGTGGGTATTACAGATGTGTGCCATCACGCACAGCTAATTTTTGTATTTTTAGTAGAGATGGGGTTTCACCATGTTGGCCAGGCTGTCTCGAACTCGCAACCTCAGGTGATCTGCCCGCCTCAGCCTCCCAAAGTGCTGGAATTACAGGTGTGAGCCACTGTGCCCAGCCCTTCCTATTACTTAAATTTGGTAGTTTTGAGAGAATTTGTTTCAGAGTAACACAACTTTTACTGCAGTTGCCTAATCTTGATGCAAAAACTCAATTCTGAGAAGCACACAAATACTTAAATGACAAAATAAGGCAAATTTAAGACAGTTACATGTCTTTATTACATAAACATCATAATATTTCTCATAGGAGTTGGTCTTCAGTTTGCTTGTTGCTTTCGCAGAATGTCAAATATCTATAGAAAATGTCTATTTATGAACAAACATTCCCGTCCCTGCCCCGCAAAAAATCTCATTGCCTACAATTCCTAACCAGATTCCTGAGAAAAATAATAGGATTTATTTTATAGCATCATACATAAATTTTCTTTCAAGATATAAAAAAGGACAGACTTCTAAAACATGAATCTCCTTTCGTTTACAAAGTTCTATAAAAATACATTAAGTATGTTCAAATGTTTGTTCTTTCACTTTATATTCCAGTTTACCAGAAACAAAAAATGGCAGTACATAAAGATATGTAAACCACATTAATCTTGCAGTAATATAATGTCAACATCATCATGAACACCTTGCAGAAGCAGCTCTCCTGGATATGTTACAATCTTCCTTCGTTTTGCAGCTTTGAGAGTTCCTACCAATGCTTCAAAGAGGTTGGCACATTTATCATCACGGAAGAGGACCCCAAATTTCACGCTTAACTTTCCATCAGCATCTAGTTTGAGAAAATACATTGTTAGCAAATGCAAAGTCTGTTTCATACCCTCAAGTATGGAAGACTTACAAAATCTTTAATAAATTTATAACTATGGGCTATTCAAGGTTGCAATTTAACACTTAACAGTCATAAATTCAACATATTCTCTTCCTTGATCCAAAAAGTAATGGAATAAATACATGCTATATGCCTCTTAGCCTTAGGATTATCCAGACAAAGACTGAGAACCAACATTTACAAAAGTTGAATGTGCTACAGTGCTAATACTGCAGATGAATTTCTCTCCCTCTATTTTTATTTGTTAATTGTTATGTGAGTTTTTGAATCAATAAACACTACAAATAAAAGAGAAAACCAGGATCAAGAGCAGTGTTTCTCTAAGTGTGTTCTGAACACTCGGAATCCCCAGGGTGGGAGTGGGGGGCTCCTTAAAAATGTATAATCATCAGCCATTCATCAGGACCACGGAATCTGAATTCCCAGTAGTAGACTCAGAAATCTGTATTTCATATGAGCCCTAGATTATCTTATTTGGAGGCCAGTTTTTAACATATACATTGAAAGTTAAGATAGACCAAAAGTAGATCTGTTGTTAAACATCAATAACCTGAAAACCTGGAGGCAAGGGTAATCTGGGAGACACCTCCCTATCCTTGGGCGATTCCTTTGACCACTTGACTGAATCCCTGACCTCTTCCTACCCCTCTACTGCAGGTTCTTCCCTTCCAAGGTTACACCCACTGTCAAGACGATGGCCATCACAGTGAGGGGAGGACCATTCCTTGACCAAAGGTTCTTGAGTTCCCATGCTCCCTGGCTAGAACTTCCGACTGGATGCTTGGCAAACTCCTACTGTGAGCGCAGCACTGTGTTAGACACTAGAGGCAGACATAAGGAAGTAGAGAATCACTTTCTAGAGAGAATAACTTTCTAGCTTTCAAAGCAATGACTTCAATTCCCATGAGGAAATAAGAACTATACACATAACAAGTAAAGCAACAGTACAAAGCAGTATGTGATTGGATGCCAAATGAGAAGCAAAGAAAATACATCCCGGCTGAGTGCAATGGCTCATGCCTGTAATCCCAGCACTTTGGGAGGCCAAGGTAGGAGGATACCTTGAGCCCAGAAGTTTGACACCAACCTTAGCAACATAGTCAGACCATGTCTCTCCTAAAAAAAAATTATATATATATATACACATATATATACACATATATATATACATGTATATATATACATATATACATATATATATACACATATATATATACATGTGTATATATATACATATATACATACATATATATATAGAGAGAGAGAGAGAGAGAGAGCTGGGTCTGGTGGAATGCACCTGTGATCCCAGCTACTCAGGAAGCTGAAGCAGAGGGCTGTTTGAGCCCAGGAGTTTGAGGCTGCAGTGAGCCATGATCGTGCTAGTGCACTCTAGCCTGGGCAACAGAGTGAGACCCTGTCTCATAAAAAAAAGAAGAAAAAAAGAAAATATATTTTACAGTTTAGAGGAGGGCAAGATGTCTTTGGGCAAGAATGGTAAGGAAGACTTCATGGAGGAGACAGTACTTATTCTGGACTTTAAAGGAGACAATAACTTGGAGCTTTTTTCTTTTTCCTCATCTTCATTGTGATGATATACATGAGCTTTTTAAAAACCTAATAGTCCTCAGTTGAAATCTCTGCCATCTACTAGTCATTTGGCCTTGGGCAACTTGTTTAAAGCTCCCTAAGCCTTGGCTTCCTCCTGTGTAAAATGGGGACCTGAACATCTTTTTCTCAGTGCTGCCAGGAGACACAGTTCGAAAGCACCCAGCACAGTGCCTAGCACACACTGAGTATCAGCAACCAGGGGCTCTGTTGTGACTGAGACAAATGGGGAGAGTGTGCCAAGCCACAGGCAAGGCTGAAAACGAGTAAGGTGGCTGGGGGAACAGTGACCAGCGTGAAGTTTACTCACCTGAAGTAGATAATCTAAGATGAGGAGGACAAAAGATGTTCTAAAGGGAAAACAGGGAATCTGACCACGTTTGGCCTAGAAAGCAAAGATGCACCTCTTTGATTTTTCAGTTTCTACCTACATGACACTCTGTGTGCAACAGGAACCTGTCACTGATTACAGGTAGAAGTGGAGCTGCTGGTAACCTCAGGCAAGTCCTCCAAGCTCTCTGAACTTCAGGTATCCATCAAATGAGGGCAAAAATACCTCTCACAGGGCTGTTGCAAGGATTAACAGACATAATAAAGATAAAGCCTCTTATAGAGTGCCCAGCATACAGTAAATTCTCAACTTTGGTTAAAATTTTTAAAGGCACCAAAGACAGAAACCTGAGTGTAATCTTGGAGTTCTCATGCCCCCTCACCCCTCAATCTGACAAATGTTTGGGTGATTCCACCTTCTTTGTGCCTTCTGTGGCTACTGCCTCTCCTCTCCAATCACAGTTAATTCCTTGGTTCAGGCCCTGAGTGTTTCTCACCTGCATCACTGCAAGCTGCTGACTGAGAACTCTGTACCAGCCTCCTTTTCTGCATTTTTGCCCCTCAATACATCCTCCACATGGGTGTGGAAGAAAAAATGTGGAAGAAACTTTATGAGATGCAAAGCTCATTGTTACTCTTCTACTTTAATCCCTCTTTCGTTCTTTTTTCTTTTTTTGAGACAGGGTGTCGATCTGTTGCTCAGGCTGGAGTGCAGTGGTGTGATCATAGCTCACTGCAACCTCGAACTCCTGGACTCAAGAGATCCTCTTGAGCCTTCCAAGCCTCCCACGTAGCTGGGACTACAGGCGTGCACCACCAAACCTAATTTATTTTTATTTTTAATAAAGACGAGGTCTCAAACTCCTGGGCTCAAACAATCCTCCAGCCTTGGCCTCCCAAAGTGCTGGGATTACAGGTGTGAGCCACCTCATCAAGCCTACTTTAATATTTCAATGGCTCCCTATGACGTTCTAAATAAAGGGAAGTCCATGGCCTCACAGAAGAGGCTCTTCATCCTCTGGCCTTGCATCTATCACTTGCCTGGTCTTCTGCCATATCACTGCATGTACCTCCTGATCCAGTCACAATGAACTGCTTGCTGTGCCTAAGATGATATGACAGATTCTGCCTTTGTAAGAGTGCCCGTGTTCAGCCGTCTGCCCAGAAACCCAGAAACTTCTTCCTAGCTAAATTCTTTTTCTTCAGGAATGAATTCAAATGCCACCTTTTCTAGAAGTCTTTCATGATCCACTCAGTTGAGTGAATAGCTCTTCTTTTAAAACTGAGTATATATCTATCAAAGCACTCACCATCATTTATAGTATTAATAGCTAACATTTATTGAGTACTTGCTATGATCCAGAACTGTTCGATGCATTTTACAGTCATTAAAATTCACTTAATCTGTATTTCATGGAAGATAAGACACAATTGATTACAAGAAGCATCATTATTTTATATTATAATTAAACTGCCAATTTAACCATAGCATGCCATGTACTATAAGATGTATTTTTATTTTAGAGATTTTTTTTTTTCTTTTGAGATGGAGTTTCCTTCTTGTTGCCCAGGCTGGAGTGTTATGGTGTGGTCTCGGCTCACTGCAACCTCCGCCTCCCAGGTTCAAGTGATTCTCCTGTCTCAGCTTCCCAAGTAGCTGGGATTACAGGCACCCGCCACCAGGCCCAGCTAATTTTTGTATTTTTAGTAGAGACGGGGTTTCACCATGTTGGCCAAGCTGGTCTCGAACTCCTGACCTCAGGCAATCTGCCTGCCTTGGCCTCCCAAAATGCTGGGATTATAGGCGTGAGCCACCACACCTGGCCTATTTTAGAGATTTTTTTTAATGTGAAGAAATGTGTCCTTGAAATAGAGTATTGTTGTTTTACAAATAAGGAAAACAAGGCACAGAAAAGTTTAGTAAGGTAGCCAAGGTCACGCAGCAAGTATGTAGAGGAGCTGGGATTCATTTCCAGAGAGTCCAACTTTACAGCCCATGTTAATCACTTCCCTCTAGGTACTTCCAGTTTGTCTGTCTTTCAGCTACCTAAAGAGGACCTCAAAGATGGAGATGGAATTTTGTTCATTTTTACATCTCCAGCACTTGAGCACAAAGGGGACACTAAAAAAAAAATTTGTTGAATGAAAGAATTTAAATTTCCAAGTGCTCTCTCCCCCATTTAATCTTTTTTCGCTATATGAAAAATGGGACTTTAAGGAATTTGACTTTCAATGAAAAGATAAAACTAAATTCATCAGTTTTCATCTTGAGCTCATACATCATGTGTAGACTAAAGCAAAATTACTCCAGATACAACTTAAATAATTAACCATAACACGTTCAAAGATAACACATATCTATATATGCTTTCAAACTCAATAAGTCATCTTTTGCCAGGAATGAGAAAGTCAAGGTATCCTGATGAAGCTGCAAAATTAAAAGTATTTCCATGCTTATAGAAGTTACGATAATTATCTTAAGTCTCCTAATGTGAAAGCTGCTAATTTTGAAGTGGAATTTCAGTTTGCCTTACCAGAATAATGACACTCTTCTAGTAATGTAAAGGTTAGAATTTAAAAACTAATTGAATATGACCAATAAACACTAGGCTGATATGGATAAAGAGAAGAAAATCCTACAAATCTTTGGAAATATGCCTGTAACACCTATAACTATCCAAACAATAGTAATGCACGGCCGGGCCCAGCAGCTCACGTCTACAATCCCAGCACTTTGGAAGGCTGAGGCGGGTGGATCACATGAGGCCAGGAGTTCGAGACCAGCCTGGCCAACATGGCGAAAAACTGTCTCTAGTAAAAATACAAAAATTAGCTGGGGGTGGTGGCAGATGCCTGTAATCCCAGCTACTCAGGAGGCTGAGGCAGGAGAATTGTTTGAACCCAGGAGGCAGAGGTTGCAGTGAGCCAAGATCGCACCACTGTACTCCAGCCTGGGTGACAGAGCAAGACTCTATCCCAGAAAAAAAAAAAAAAAAAAAAAGAGAAAAAGAAAAAAACAATAATAATGCTGCCAAGAGTAAGATGACCTCACTGAGCTCAGGAAAAATCAGGAGTGTGGGAGGAGGAACAGGAGGGACATCACTATGGAAAATAAGACTCATCAGGCCTCCATCAAGTGGGTGTGGTGAAATGCGTGGGAGAAAAATTGAGTTAGGGAAGACTGTTGATTTCTTTGATTAGGAAACTAAATACATTATGGCCGGATGAAGTGGCTCACGCCTGTAATCCCAACACTTTGGGAGGCTGAGGCAGGCGGATGACTTGAGGCCAGAAGTTCGAGACCAGCCTGGCCAACATGGCAAAACCCCATCTCTACTAAAAATACAAAACTTAACCAGGCGTGGTGGTGGACACCTGTAATACCAGCTACCAGGGAGGCTGAGGCACAAGAATTGCCTGCACTCAGAAGACAAGAGGTGGCAGTGAGCCAAGATGGTGCCACTGCACTCCAGCCCAGGAAACAGAGTGAGACTCCATCTCAAAAAAGAAACTAAATAAATTATATTTTCCAATGTCTTCTCGGTGTTCTCTTCAAACAATACATTCATTCCCATTCCAAAAACCAACTCATGGATTTCCCCCTAAACTGACCTGCTCTACACTTCAAAGTCCTACCTGAGATGCAAGACTTCATTGAGTACCCCCAACTACTACAACTTCCAATAATCTATTTTGAAGGGACCATACTGCATGTCAGCACTTCATAGTTCAGCATACCATTTTTTTTTTCGGATAATTGCCTCATGAGTTTTTTATTGTTTTTGTTTTTGTTTTGAGACAGGGTCTCACTCTGTCCCCCAGGGTGGAGTGCAATGGCTTGAACACGGCTCACTGCAGCCTCGACGTCCTGAGCTCATGCAATCCTCCTGCCTCAGCCTCCAGTATAGCTGGGACCACAGTTGCATGCCACCATGCCTGGCTAATTTTTTTATTTTTTTGTAGAGATGGGATCCCACCTTGTTGCCCAGGCTGGTCTTGAATTCCTGGGCTTACACGATCCTCCCACCTTGGCCTCCTGATGTGCTAGGATTACAGGCCTGAGCCATGGCACCTGGACTATGAGATTTTATCTGTTTTCATCAACTAAGTAGTAAAATCCCTGAGGAAAAGGAACACACTTTATACCACTTGTACTACACAGTTATTAGCATATATAGATACTCAATAAGTATTAACTGATCATATGATTCAACTCAGTTGTTGACTAACTTAGGACTTAAGAGTCCATACCAGCTTTAATATGCCTCATTTATCTTTTCTTGGTACATTTCAGTAATGATGACTCAGGTTTGATATAGAAATAGAGTGACTAAGACAAAAAAGAGGGTATAGTAGGAAGAATAAAGGCCCCTGAAGATATCCATGTCCCAATCCCTAGAATCTGTATGTTACCTTACATGGCAAAAGGGACTTTTCAGATGCAATTCAATTAAGGACCCTACGACAGGAAGGTATCCTAGATTATCTGGGTGAGCCCAATGTAATCCAAAAAGTCCTTAAAACAGAAGAGGGAGGCAGGCCAGGCACGGTGGCTCACACCTGTAATCCCAGCACTTTGGGAGGCCGAGGCAGGTGGATCACTTGAGGCCAGGAGTTCATGACCAGCCTGGCCAACATGGTGAAACCCCATCTCTTTTATGTTTGTTTGGTTGTTGAGACGAAGTCTTGCCCCATTGCCCAGGCTGGAGTGCAGTGGCACAATCTTGGTTCACTGCAACCTCCACCTCCCGAGTTCAAGCGATTCTCCTGCCTCAGCCTCCCTAGTAGCTGGGATTACAGGCACATGCCAGCACGCCTGGCTAATTTTTTTCTGTATCTTTAGTAGAGACAGGGTTTCACCATGTTGGCCAGGCTGGTCTCGAACTCCTCACCTCATGATCCAACTGCCTCAGCCTCCCAAAGTGCTGGGATTACAGGCGTGAGCCACTGCGCCTGGCTGGTAAAACCCCATCTCTAATAAAAATACAAGAAACTAGGCCGGGTGTGGTGGCTCACACCTGTAAACCTAGCATTTTGGGAGGCCGAGGCAGGTGGATCACCTGAGGTCAGGAGTTCAAGACCAGCCTGGCTAACATGGTGAAACCCCATCTCTACTAAAAATACAAAAATTATCTCAGCGTGGTGGCAGGTGCCTATAATCCCAGCTACTTGGGAAGCTGAGGCAGGAGAATCGCTTGAACCCGGGAGGCGGCGGTTGCAGTGAGCTGAGATTGCACCACTGCACTCTAGCCTGAGTGACAGAGTAAGATTCTCTCTGGAAAACAAAAAAGAATTAAAAGTGGAGGATGTCAGTATGATGCAATGTGTGGACTCAATCAGCTCTTGCTCGCTTTGAAGACAGAGAAAGGGAGTCATGAGCCAAGGCAACTTCTAGAAGCTGGAAAAGGCAAGGAAACTGATTCCCTCCTGGAACCTATAGAAAGGAGTCCCCTGCCAACACCTTAATCTTACTCCAGCAGGACCATTGTCAAACTCCTGACCTACAGAACTCTTAAGATATTAAATGTGTTGTTTTACATCACTAAATTTGTGGCAATCTGTTACAGCAGGAACAGAAAACCACTGCAGGGGACATTTGATATTAATGGCTTAATGGAATTTTCCAAGTGTGTCCTGTTACTTCAAAGGATTTGTGATTCAGGAACAGATAGTGCTTTAAGAAGAATCAAACTATAATGACACAAATCTTGAGAGCTTGTGAGGTACTTTCTAGAACTGTTTTTCACTTACGTGATGTAATTTTAAAACTTCGAGTTCTATTATCCTAGTTGTTGCTGAATATGTCTATTATTCTTATTATTTTCAAAATGCCCCCCAAATTCTTGCATATCTCATCTGAGATGTACCAAATACCTAAAGCTGCAAGTATAATAGTAATTGTCATTACGACTTAGGAAGAAGACACTAACACTACCAATTTTGCATGTCACTATCTTCAAGGAAGCTGCCTAGTTATTGCTGAAGAAAAAGATAATTTTTCTTAAACACTACCTAAAGGATGATTTATTTTAGTTACTTAATATCTGATTATACAAAACTCAAGATTTGGAGAAAATAAAGACAATTTAGTATAATTTAGTATAATTTCAATGTAAATCCCTAGTCATTTAGAAGTTTGTAAAATGATGATATTTTAGATAAGATGATTTGAAAAAAAAGAAGTTTGTAAAATGATGGCAGAACAAGGCAGAAAACATGAATTTTAATAGTATGACAAGTAAAAATTTGAACATGATTCAATTACCAAATTTCAATGCAGTCAAATAAAAGAAGCTTGGTAATTTGCTTTCTATTGAAAAATAATGAAATATCTCAACTATTCCCTGCATCAGAATCACAATACCCCAAAAGCCCCGTGTCTCCAGATGTCAATTCCTGGCTAAGGGCAGTTATAACCTGGGGCTGTGGGCAGAGCTGCCACACTTGTGTCCTGAAGCCCTGGGTGACCCCTTCATAGGCTTCTCCAGCATGCCAGTCTCACCTGTTCCAAGGTAAAGCCAGGAGAAATACTCTATCTCTGTTAGATACTTACTTTTTGAACCCAAACGATGAATTTCCTCCACTAAGAGGTTAACCTCATGATCCACATTCATTGCTGCCTGGGAGAGAAAAAGGAAGTCTAAATTATCACCATTACATTCCATTAAGCACATCCAAATCCAAGAGCCCTTTGTCTTGTTCAGGTCACATTTGTCACTATTAATTTACCATGTTCCTTTTCCTAAAAATATTTGTGTGATGCATGTGGCACTGAAGTGTCCCCATTTTCCCTCTACCTTTGTAACCGCCCCCTCAGCTCCCTGCACTCCTATTCTCCACGTCTGTGGGGGAGAATACAGCCATTCTCCTTGCACCCACGAATCACTCTGAGTAGGTCCTCTTCATGGTACCCTGCCAGGCACCAAAAATACAAAAGGTGTGTAGCACAGGATCTGCCCTCGGGGATCTCACATTCTAAAGACAGATGAGGGCCTGCAATGAAAAGCAATGAGACGAATACTCTTTGAGTGGTGGGTCCAAGGCATATGGAAGCACAAAGGAAGAAGCAGCAGGAGGCTTCCTGGAGGTCACTGGGGAGGAGTGGTCCAGCCAGACTGGTGGGGTAGGGCACTCTATACAGGAGGAAGTGCATACACAAAGCAAGGCAACAAAGGAGAAAACACATAGCACACTTGAGGTAGGCCTAAGCTGGGGGCTGGGCACCCCAGAATAAACTGACAAACACTCCCTGCCCTTCAGGAGCCTGTAGTCTAGTGGGGGAGGCAGATCAATACAACAGCAATTTTAATACCATCCGGTCAATCCAGTGACGTACAGGGACATCATGGCCTTCTCTGGGCAGTGCCCAGTAAATCCGACTGCAATAAATAGCTCATGGTGAAGATCATTCATCTGCAGATAAGGAGGAGTTCAGAATAAAACAAAAGCTGAGCCTTACCTTGGTTCACTAAGTCCTCCACGAGCTGGGTCCCGCACACTGTTCCAGCCTCTTCCACCCCCTTGAACTCTAGGCTGTAGCCATGTGGGACTTTTTAATCTCTCAAATGCCCCCTTGCTCTCTCACCTCCAGCCTTCACACATACTGTGGCTTCAACCCAGACTATAGCTATTCCTCCTTCCAGGAGCTAATTCACACACATCCTGCTCCAGCTTAAATAAAAGCCTTCCCTGAAACCGTGGAGGAGGAGCACCTCCCTCAGTGTGTGTTCCCATAGCACCGGGTGCCCCTCTTCATTTCACTTAATTGGAATTACATTTCTGGACTTTCACTTCTACAGGGTAAGCTCCCCTCTGCAGGGATCTGACTATAATGCTCACTGCTCTATCATGTCTGGCACTAAGAGTAGAGGGTAAAGAAATATTGACCTCATGAACTGAAAAGAACACGCAAAGGCATGAGAGGGATTGGAAGTACACCTGCAGGATGTCGGGAAGTATGAGCAACTGGGTAGAAGATGCATCAGTTCAGTCTGTTTTCAAATCATAATTTTTTCAAATCATATAAGAGACCAAAAAGGTGGAGTTGTGTGTATGGTTTCCTTTGGGGTGATACTTTGGAAGAAACAACTTTATCCAGATGGATTGTAACTAATTCTTGCTAGCTGTTAAAAACAAGAGTGACACCTACGACTATATACCACCTGCTTACATGATATTGATTGGGACACTAGATTTTCTATCTGCTAATTATTAAAAGTGCCACTACCATCTGCTCTGTTGCTTGTGCAAATATTATAATTTAAGAAGCTTAGATTGCAATAAAACGCAAAATATTCAATTAAATGCATCTTCATAAAACTTAATATGAAAATTTATAGTGTTCAAATATTGAGGACTTTGTGTTGGTGAAGTCATATCTGTAACATTATATGCAATTCAAGACATAGTTTAAGAGAGATACTAAAAAGCGAAAATATACACAGAGTACACAGCCACTAGGCCTGAACACCATGCCATGAGAATAAAAGTAGGAAAGCCCGGGCGCGGTGGCTCACGCCTGTAATCCCAGCACTTTGGGAGGCCGAGGCAGGTGGATCACGAGGTCAGGAGATCGAGACCATCCTGGCCAACACGGTGAAACCCCGTCTCTACTAAAAATACAAAAAAAAATTTAGCTGGGCATGGTGGCGGGCGCCTGTAGTCCCAGCTACTCGGGAGGCTGAGGCAGGAGTATGGCGTGAACCCGGGAGGCGGAGCTTGCAGTGAGCCGAGATCACGCCACTGCACTCCAACCTGGGCGACAGAGCGAGACTCCGTCTCAAAAAAAAAAAAAAAAAAAGTGGGAAAAAACTATTAATAGCAGTGTGGTGGGCAACTGTTGTTTTGTCTGCCCAGCACCCATTTCCCATTCTGGCACCAGCAGTCTATGTTTTGTTTGGATAAAGCCTTTCCCTCCTTATGCTAAACCCATGTATCCTGGGTAGAGTCTTACTCTGGGCTCCAGAAGCAGTTCAGGGCCAGAATGATTGGTTTGAGGCATGAGGTAGCTGAGCCCATCCAGAACAATGACGTTCAGCCCTGTGATTTTGCTAGAACTATTAGTAAAATGACACTCTCCTTTCACTGGGTTGTATGATATTAGTTTATAGTCCCTGATGTCAATGGCCACCACGTGAGAACAGCTTGCCAGGAGTAAAGCTAACACAAAGAAATGTCCAGCCATATAACAATGACTGAGCCTATATATGACCCTGGACTTTCCAACTACATGAACCGGTATCTTTCCTTTTTGCTTGCGTTGGTTTGATTGAGTTTCTATTACTTGCACTCTAAAGAATCCTGACCCATAAAGTTAGCTTAGAGAAGAACTGCTGCTTTAAAAACAAAACAAAAAAAACCTAAAGCTCTTTTTTATATACTTCTATGAATAGTCTTTGTGTTCCTCTACTGGGTAGGATGGGTAAGTGTAATAGAAAGGCAGATTTGAGAGCCATATAAAAAAGTTATCTAGCAATTAAAATTGCCCAACAATGAATAAAGTTTGCACCCTGTTCCTAGAAATATTAATGCAGACATAGTAAGGATCTGTGAGGCATGATGAGGAAATTAGCCTGTACTGGACAGAGGGAGAATGAAAATGTCCAAAGAAATTAAGGAACTTTCCAATTCTCTGATTCTCTGATTCCCGACCCCAGAAAGATGTTATCTCTTTAACACCCTTCTTCACTCCTTCCTCCCACCTCCAGCAACATACTTCAGACTTAGCTCTCATTGAATAATGAGCATCAAAGGGGAAATTCATCTATTATATATAGTACGCATACCTGCATTATAGTAAGCAGATGTACGTTCATCCAATTTTAAGCATGAAAGGCAACCAGCGTTTCTTTATACTTAATTACACATCAGGCTCCTTATCTACGTTAATTCATGTAGTTCTAAGAACCTTGCAAGGCATTTATTTACCTTTATTTTAAGGATAACGAAACAGGGGTTAATGCCCCACAATTAAATGCTGTTTCTACCACATCGTGGTGGCTGTTTCCCCGCTTCCTCTTCTTCTTTTGCCATTATGCAAATACACTAAATATAATAGTGAGTGGTATTTGTATGAAACGTGACATGCTGAGCTCTTACCAAGGCAGAACACTTACAAAGCAAGAAAGGCTCCCTGCCCAGACCACCATAAATAGGAAAATAACAGGTTTAAAAACAATTGCTAGCATACATAATTTGACGTTTTATTTATTTATTATTTAGGAAGGAGAGGGACAAAGGGGGAAAAATACCTATTGTGACACAATCCTTGAAAGACCCATGGCCTTTTATAATAAGGACAGAATCCCAGGACTGCAGAGAGCAAGATGAAGAACAATGAAGGGGGCGGAGGGTGAAGGGAGGTTGATGGGTATAAACACAGTTAGAAGAAATAAGACCTGGTGTTGCATTGATCAGTGGGGTGACTATAGTTCACATTAATGGATTGTACACTTCCAAATGGCTAAAAGCAAGTAAGTTGAATGTTCCTAGCATAAAGAAGAGATAAATATTTAGGGTGATGGATATACCAATTACCCTGATTTGGTTATACGAATGTAACACATTCTCACGAGTACCGCGAAACTATGTCTAAGAAAAAAAAAAGAAAAGAACAATGAGGAGAGGTGAGAAGCAGAGCAAGTCTAAAGGGAAGAGCTTAATGGTGAGCGGCTGGACCAGAAGACAGGAAAAGGCTCCAGGGAAGGCGAGGCAGATGACGGCCAGGCACTCTAATTGTCGCAGAATCGATTTCGGCTTTGTGCGTGGGAAACACAAAGGAAGCGGAAAGTCGGAGGACTGGGCAGAACCCGAAACTCACCACCAATACACACTTTAGAATGTATTTAAGGACCCTCAGGGCATTGTTATTTTTCAAAAGTTTGGAGGCAATGCATGGAGATTTTCTAATATCCAAGGAAATAAAGCCTACTGGAATAGGTATGTCCGGAATCAGGAACCAACTTTACACACTCGGGCTGGGCACGTTTTCCCAGCCCTCCTTCGCAATCGCGGGCAAGCAGCTGGTGCGGGTCAAAGGATGACTGGGCTCCTTACTCCCTCCGGTCTGGGGCGCGCTCACTCCATATTTGGCCATCCTGCTACCAGTTTGGGGTTCTGCCTGGTAGAAGTCTCCTAACCCCGTGCCCTGCAGCCCATCATCACACGGTCACCGCCGGCACCAGTGCAGGGCTGGGGAGCGCGGGGCTGGGCCCCCAGTGGCGGGGCGGCACCGCTGGCGCCCGGGAAGGGCCGCGTCCCGGAAGCCTTTGTCTCCGCAGCTACCGGCCCGGCGCCGCGGGTCTGCCTCCCCCGTGGCCCGAGCGCCCCGAAGCGCCGCGAGAGCGAGCACCCAAACCGGGCGACGAAAACGGACCCTGCCCCGGGCTCCACGAGCCCCTGGTGTCCCCTCACGACTCTGCACCCCCTGACCTGGAGCGCACAGAGCCGCACCCACCTCCGGCGCTGCAGAGTCCACTGCCCTGAGGCCACCACGTTCCTCGGGGCAGCCTCTCCCCTCGCCCCGAGCCCTTCCCCACCCAGCTTTGCAGAACTGGCTCCTGAACCACCGCCAAGTGCAAAGCCGACACGTCGCACCGCGGTAAAAATCGTTCCATTTCTGCCGGCTTCCCAGTCCGCCCCCGGCCGGCGAAACGTCACGTGAGCCGAGTGCGGAAGTCGACCCGAGAGGTGGGGGCGTGGGCGGCGCGCGCCCCACGGGACCCCAACCCGCGAGGTCTCAGCCCAGCCGGTCGCAGCTTCCGCGCGCCCTGAGCCCCCTCCCGGCCCCCTCCTGACCCGACTCTCACCGCAGCCCGCGGTGCCCGGCGGCGCACCACGGACACCCAGTCCATCCCTGCTACCTAAGCCACATCTGCCCGGGCGCTCACGCACCTCTCTGCACGGTTTTCCTTCCCGCCGGAGAACTGGCGCCGCGTGGGTCTGGACCCGGTTACCTTCTTCAGTGCACTGGGGAGGGTGAGGCCAAGGAAGGAAGTGGCTGAGGCAAAGAGAAAGACGGCTGTGGAGGAGGAGGAGCAGGGTAGGGGGAAAAGTAAGTGTTTCTGCGCTCAAGAAAGGGGCCGCCCACACTCCCAGGGACAAGCCTATGAGGAGGAAACTCAGGGGAGGAGACGTCCAAGAAAGGGGCTGACTGCAGACAGGTGAAGCGCCCTGGGCTCCTAGGAAAACGGGCCCAGAGCCTGGATTACCTCACTTTTCCACCGTGCTACTCAGAGCCAAGGATCCCAGGATCTGCATCTGATCCTGGGCGTCGATTTCCTGATGGATTTCTCTCCCAACGTAAGAAACAAAGCGCCCTCAAATTGCTGAAGGCTGCTAGAAAGAACGTGGCATTCATGGGTTCCGGATGCCGGGGGCCTCCAGAAAACTACGACTCATGACTTAAAAATGGCTTAATTCGCAAAACAAAATGCAATCTTGAAAGCCAATTTGTCAGACTGCAAAGAAATTTTACTTGGACATAGGTAGTTGTTGACCCTGGGTCAGTATCGGTTTCTTCCCTTGTTCATTCATTATTTCATACATTTAACTTCATAATTCAATTTATTCATGCTCCCTTTGTTTTAGTCACTGTTATTTTAATATGTGTGTGTGTGAGAGAGAGATGCTTACCGTACCCAGAGAGTCCTTTTGGAAAGGAAACAGTTACCCAAACTATTTCTAGAGCAGGGGTTGCACAAATAACTACAAAAAACGTTCCTTACCCCCTCCCCACCCCCAGCCCAGCTAATTGAAATTAAGAGTGATCGCGTGACCCAGGAGCGCACAATCCGTGATGTAGTCATCATCCTGTGAGGTGACCTGGAGCAAACAGTTCTCATCAAACACGGACTCTGATAATTAGTAAGCCAATCAGACACTCCCTTGGAAATGGAAAGTGGAGAATGCAGAGACGGAGCTGTCTGATGTAAGAGAAAGGTTGGAGCTAAGAGAGGGTAAGGCAGAAGGGGCCAAAATGGGCTTCGGATGCAAAACATCTGAGTAAGCAGAAACCAGGAGAATGTAGCAGCAGGTTGGGTGGAGGCACAAGTGGTAGAAGCCAGTCAAAGACAAGCTGAGACCAAGTGATGGAAGGAGAGCAACAAAGACCTGCTTCCCAGGGGCATGTGAGTGTCCAGTTCCCTGGGGCTGCACTGGATCCATCCACTTCCCACGCTTCATTCTAGTCTTTACGGTGAATACCTGTCTCCTGGGTGTGACTGAAGGAGTCTCTGTTCTGTAATCTTCAACAAAGGTCTGATTCTTCTAAGTGTCTCATGGCAGATAAAGTTTAAGGTGACTCCAAGATCTTTTCAGACCTATTTTTTTCTTTTACTTGTTTTATATTGTTACCAAAATGATTGAGGCCTATTTTTTTCTCACCAAAAGAAAGGTGAGAAGTTATAGTTTATATTTTTCACAGTCGACATAAGGCAAAAAATATATAATTCAAGAAAAATATATTTAGCAATTATCGAAGCAGGACCTCGCTATTTTGGCCTGTAACAGGGATCACAATTCATCAGTCAGACAATATCCAATGATAGGAATAATGAGTCTGGAGTGCACCGCTTCTGTTATGATTAGGTAATTAGTATTGCCCTAATTGCCAACCAAAGAAAAAGAAATAGGTTACTTTACCTAAAGAAGTAAACATCCTTGTTAATATAAAAATAAACTCACCCAAAAGATACTTTGTTTACACATGTGCTAAACTAAGTATAACACAAGCTTTATGTTAATCTATAAGGAATTACAATTTAAGAAAATTGTTTTGTCGGCTGGGCGCAGTGGCTCATGCCTGTAATCCCAACACTTTGGGAGGCCAAGGTGGACGGATCACCTGAGGTCAGGAGTTCGAGACCAGCCTGCCCAACATGGCAAAACCCCGTCTCTACTAAAAATACAAAAATTAGCCAGGCGTGGTGGCACATGCTTGTAATCCCAGCTACTCTGGAGGCTGAGGCAGAAGAATCACCAGAATCCAGGAGGCGAAGGTTGCGGTGACCCGAGAGCATGCCACTGCACTCCAGCCTGGGCAACAGAGTGAGGCTGCATCTCAAAAAAAAAAAGAAAAAAAAAAGAAAAGAAAAGAAAAAAGAAAGCTGTTTTGATAAAAGAAATATTTAAAAATCTTAACTAATATTTTTCATATCCAATCCTACTCCTTCAATTTCCAAATAGACTTTTGTTATCTATTCTTATTCCCTCAGGAATATCATCATGTACAATGTAAGCAATGTGGAAGTTTAACCTAAAAAGAAAATAATACAATTTATCAAATTAAAGAGTATTTAATATCTTTTAAATAAATGTGCCAGCCACAAAGTGCCAATACTAAATGGTCCAAAGCAGCCCATGACCTGTCCTTTGTCAAACAGAACTGAAAGTAATGTACATTTGAAGTATTAAAACAATCCTTATCCACGTATTTAATTGCATGCATTGTAATTTAATTGCATGTATTTAATTCAGACCAGCACTGTCCGAAGGAAATAAAATTGTGAACAACACGTCCAATTTAAAATTTCTAGTTGCCACATTTTTTAAAAAAAGGTGAGATTTATTTTAATAATATGTTTTATTTCACCCAGTATATCCAAAGTACTATCATTTCAACCTGTAATGGATATTTTGAAATTATTAATAAGATATTGTACATTCTTTATTTCGTACTAAATCTTGTAAGTCTATTTTGTATTTTACATTTACCCAACATTTCAGGTGCTCAATAGCCTTCTATGGCTAGTGGCTACTGTATTAGACAGTGTAGCTATAGACAATTCCAGAATAAAGCATTATATTATATGCTAATACTTTACTTAAAAACTTATTACATGTTCCTGGAATGAGAAAAATAACACTATGATATTTAAACGCTCATGGAAAATCGAAGTCATTATTTTAAAAATGCAGTTGTCTCCACTGTAACGAATAGAAAAAACTTTTCTATTTTCTCCTGTATCTTAAAGGATCTCTAGGATGGCAATTCCATCCTGGGTACATACCCAACAGAAAAGGGAGATATATTCACCAAGAGACATGTACAAAATAGTCACAGGAGTACTGACTGTGCATATTTCTTTCTTCTTCCTTTTTTTTTTTTTCTTTGAAATGAAGTTTCGCTCTTGTCACCCAGGGTGAAGTGCAGTGGTGCAATCTTCACTCACTGCAACCTCGGCCTCCCAGGTTCAAGTGATTCTCCTGCCTCAGCCTCCTGAGTAGGATTACAGACATGCACCACCATGTCCAGCTAATCTTTGTATTTTTAATAGAGATGGGTTTTGCCATGTTGGGCAGGCTGGTCTCGAACTCCTGACCTCAGGTGATCCACCCACCTCAACCTCCCAAAGTGCTGGGATTACAGGCATGAGCCACCGTGTCTGGCTGTATTTCTAAAATACATAATATTTCTAAAATACAGCGACTCAATCCCCCAATAACATCAGAATAAATTGATAAATGTGGTACATTCATATAATGGGCTATTATCCACCAAGGAGAAAAACAACCAACAGCTGCATGCAACATGATGAATCTCACAAATACAGTATTGAGTGAAATGAGCGTGACTATTATTCCTTTACACAAAGTTTTAAAAGCAGGTTAAACTAATCAGCAGTGTTGGGAGTTAGGATAGTGGTTATTCCTGTTGGATAGTGAAGGGTAGTGACTGAGAGGGGGCACGATAGTGGCCTTATGAGGGGCTGATAATGTTCTGCTTCTTGACCTGTGTACTGGTTACATTAGTGTTTTATTTTTAAGAATTCATTAAGCCAGATACTTTAGATAAATATATGTATACATATATATGTGTGTGTATATATATGTATATATTTTTTCCTGTTTTAAAAAATAAAACATTTTAAAAAATAAAGTGTAGTTGTCAGGCTATGCTTAAGAAATATAAAAAATAAAAATGAAGAATAGAGTATCATGATCAAGCAAGGCATATTCCAGGAATGTAGGGATTATTCAACAACATTGAGAAATGTAATAATCCCATATGGCCTTGTCTCCAACTTTTATCTCATTCCTTAAAATGAGGTTTCTCATTTGGGCTTGTCATTCTAGCTCAGAATGTCATCACCTTGTGCTCTCATTTATGACGATAGCAATAATAATGATGGTTACATGTCTTGGGCACTAGTTCTTGATCCAATTGTAGTATGGCTTGAGTGCCTTAGATGATATGCAGAAGTAAAAGTAAACTCTGTGCCCTTAAGAAATAATGTAAAAAGAATTATACGCCATAAGCAAGTGGGATTTCTCCCAAGAATGCACAGTTGCTTCAACTTATAAAAATTAATGTTAAATAATTAATTATATTAATATATATAAATTAAATAAATAGAAAAATCCACATAATCATTTTATTAGATGCAGAAAGAGCATTTGACAAAATTCATTATCCTTTCATGATTAACTGGGAATACAAGGGAACTAGAAATGGAAGGGAATTTCCTCAACCTAATGAAGGGCTGCTACAAAAAAAACACAGTAACATTATACTTAATGGTAAAAGACTGAAAGCTTTTCCCCTAAGATGAAGAACAAGACATGGATGTCTGCAAAAGAATCTACTAATAAGCTAATAGAACAAATAATTCAAAAAGATTGCAGGATATAATATCAATATACAAAAATCAGATGTATTTCTATATACTAGCAATGAAAAATCTGAAATGAAAATTTTTTTAAAATTCTACTCCAATAACATCAAAAAGAATTTTTGCACAGGCAACAAAAGCAAAAATAGACAAAAGAAATGACATCAAACTAAAAAGCTTCTGCACAGCAAAGGAAACAACCTGCAGAGTGAAGAGACAACCTGTAGAATGGGAGAAAATATTTGCAGACCATACATCTGATCAGGGGTTAAGATCCAAAATATGTAAGGAATTCAAACAACTCAACAGCGAGAAAACAACCTGATTTTAAAATGGGCAAAGGCACTGGGCACACCTTTAATCGCATGTCTGTAATCCCAGCACTTTGGGAGGCCGAGGAGGGCTGATAGCTTGAGCCCAGGAATTCAGGAGCAGCCTGGGCAACACTGTGAAACCTCTTCTCCACAAAAAAAGGCAAAAATTAGCTGGGTGCGTGGCGCATGCCTGTAGACCCAGTTACTCAGGAGGCTGAGGTGGGAGAATTGATTGAGCTCGGGAGGCAGAGGTTGCAGTGAGCCAAGATCATGCCAGCACACTCCAGCCTGGGTGAAAAAGGGAGATCCTGTCTCAAAAAAAAAAAAAAGGCAAAGAACCTGAGTAGACATTTCTCAAAAGAAGCCATACAAATGACCAACAGGCCTATGAAAAAAATGGTCAACATCACTCATCATCAAGGAAAAGCAAATTAAAATCACAATGAGATATCACCTCACACCTGTTAGAATGGTAATTTTCAGAAAGGCAAAAGATAACAACGTGTTCCGAGGATGTGGAGAAAAGGGAACCCTCATACACGGTTGGTAGGAATGTAAATTGGTACAGGCATTATGAACAAGAGTATGGAGATTCCTCAAAAAATTAAAAATAGAGCTATCATGTGATCCAGCAATGTCACTTCTGGGTATATATCCAAAGGAAATCAGTATCTTGAAGAAATATCAGGCCAGGCACAGTGGCTCACGCCTGTAATCCTAGCACTTTGGAAGGCCGAAGAGGGTGAAAGATTAGAACTCTTTTTTTTTGAGACGGAGTTACGCTCTTGTTGCCCAGGCTGGAGTGCAATGGCGCAATCTTGGCTCACTGCAACTTCCACCTCCTGGGTTCAAGTGATTCTCCTGCCTCAGCCTCCTGAGTAGCTGGGATTACAGGCATGCACCACCACGCCTGACTAATTTTTGTATTTTTAGTAGAGACGGGGTTTCTCCATGTTGGTCAGGCTGGTCTTGAACTCCTGACCTCAAGTGATCCGCCCACCTCAGCCTCCCAAAGTGCTGGGATTACAGGCGTGAACCACCGCACCTGGCCTAAAAGATTAGATCTTAAAGTTTCTTACAACAAAGAAATGATAAGTATGTAAGGTGATGATATGTTAATGAGCTTGATATAATCATTTTACAATGTAAACATATTCAAAACATCACATTGTTCACCTAAATATATTTTTTGTCAATTATACCTTAATACAAATTTTAATACTCAGAAAAAGAGAATAAAATGCTTAGTAATAAGTTTAATTAAAGGAATGCAAAATTTGTACACTGAAGACTACAAAATATTGTTGAAAGAAAACTTTATTTAGAAAATCTAATCAAATAGAATGACATCCCATGTTCATAGATTGAAACACTTAATATTGTGGTGATGACAACACTCCCTCAAATGATCTACAGGTTTGATGTTATCCCTATCAAAATTCTAACTTACTTTTCACAGAAATTGACAAGCTGATCCTAAAATTTATATAGAGATGAAAGCGACCCAAAAAGCCAAAACAATCTTGAAAAAAAAAAACTAAGTTAAAGGACTCACACTCCCTGATTTCAATTTGCTACAAAGCTACAATCAGTGGTACTGGCATAAGGATAAACATATAGATCATGGGATAGAATTGAGAGTCCAGTAATAAACCCATTCATTGATGGTGAACTGATTTTTCACAAGAGTGCCAAGACCATTTAATGGGGAAAGATGGTATTTTCTTTTTCTTTTTCTTTTCTTTTCTTTTTTTTTTTTAGGGAGACGGAGTCTCTTTCTGTCACCCAGGCTGGAGTGCAGTAACGCGATCTCGGCTCACTACAACCTCCGCCTCCCGGATTCAAGCAATTCTCCTGCCTCAGCCTCCCGAGTAGCTGGGATTACAGGCATGTGCCACCATGCCCGGCTAATTTTTTTGTATTTTTAGCAGAGACAGGGTTTCACCATATTGGCCAGGCTGGTCTCGAACTCCTGACCTTGTGATCCACCCACCTCGACCTCCCAAAGTGCTGGGATTACAGGCCTGAGCCACCGTGCCTGGCCAAGATGGTATTTTCAACAAATGGTGCTGGGTCACTGGATATTCACATGGAAAAGAATGCATTTGACCCCTATCTCATACCATTATATTAAAACTCAAGATAGATTAAAACCTAAATGTAAGAGCAAAAATGATAAAACTGTTAGGAGACACAGGTGTAAGCTTCATGACTGTAGTTTAGGCAATATTTTCTCAGCTATGACACCAAAAGCACAAGCAACCAAAGAAAAAACAGATAAATTAGATTTCATCAAAATTAAAACATCTGTGCCTCAAAGGACAATAAAGTGAAAAGACAACTTACAGAATGAAAGAAAATATTTGCAAATCATACAACTGATAAAGATCACATATCCAGAATGTGTGAAGAACTCTTAAAACTCAACAATTTTTAAAAATCCAATTTTAAAATGGGCGAAGAATTTAAATAGACATTTTTCCAAAGGAGATACACAAATGGCCAATAAGCACATGAAAAGATGCTTGACCTCATTAGTGATCAGAGAAAGGCAAATCAAAACCACAATAAGATACTACTTCACACCCGCTAGGATGGGTATAATCAAAAAAATGAACAATAATGAGTCTTGATGAGGATGTGGAAAAACTTAAGGCCTCATACATTACTGGCGAGCATTAAAATGGTACAGCTTCTGTGGAAAACAGTTTGGCAGTTCCTCAAGTTAAATATATATTTTACATTCTTTTTTAAGTGTTACATACATATATTATATATAGGATACATTATATATATATATATATATATATATATATATATATATATATATATATATATATTAGAGACAGGATCTCACTCTGTGGCCCAGGCTGGAGTGCAGTGGTATGATCATAGCTCACTACAGACTCCAACCCTTGGACTCAAGCGATCCTCCTGCCTTAGCGCCACCCCCCAACCCTTAAGTAACTAGGACGACAGGCACACTCCACCACACCCAGCTAATTGTTTACATTTTTTTGTAGAAACAGGGTCTCATTTTCTTGTCCAGGCTGGTCTTGAACTCCTGGCCTCAAGCAACCCTCTCACCTTGGCCTCCCAAAGCCCTGAGATTACACACATGAGCCACTGTGCCCAGCCTAGATTTTTCATTCTTTGATCCAGCATTTCCATTTTTGGTTATATACCCAAGAGTACTAAAGGCATATGGGCTGTGCACAGTGGCTCATGCCTGTAATCCCAGCACTTTGGGAGGCCAAGGCCGGTGGATCACTTGAGCCTAGGCACTCAAGACAAGCCTGGGCAACATGGTGAAACCCTGTCTCTACAAAAAATACAAAAATTAGCCAGGCATGGTGGCACGTGTCTCTAGTCTCAGCTTCTCGGGAGGCTGAGGTGGGAGGATCACCTGAGCCTGGAGAGGCTGAGACTACATTGAGCCGTGATCACACTGCTGTGCTCCAGCCAAGGCAACAGAGTGAGACCCTGTCTCTAAATAAATAAATAAATAGAATGAAAGCATATGCACACACAAAAACTTGTACATAAATGTTCATAACAGCATTATTCATAATGGTCAAAAGGTAGAAACAACCTAGCTTGTGAAGAAATAAAATGTGGTACATCTACACAATAGTTTATTACTCAGCCATAAAAAGGAATAAATGCTGATACATGTTATAACACAAATAAATCCTGAAAACATCATTCTAAATGAAAAAAGCCAGAACAAAAAGGCCACATATTGTGTACCTTTATTTATATGATAGCAGATAAATTCAGATCAAGCAAATCCACAGGAAAAGCAGGTGGATTTGTGGTTTTCAGAGGCAAACAGGAGGTAAGCAGTTACTGGGTGCAGAGTTGGTGTGTGTGTTGCGGGGAGGTGATTTAAAATGTTCTGGAATTAGATAGTGGTGAAGATTGCACAATCTCGTGAATACACTAAAAACCGCTGAATTGCACAGTTTAAAATGGTGAATTTTATGATATGTGAATTATATCTCAATTTCATGTTTTTTTAAAAAAAGAAACAATGGGAAGACAAGACTAATAGATGATTAATAATTAAAAGCTAAATCAGAGAGCAAATAAAGATAATTTAGCTGAATTTTTTTTTTTTTTTGAGACGGAGTCTCGCTCTGTCGCCCAGGCTGGAGTGCAGTAGCATGATCTCAGCTCACTGCAAACTCTGCCTCCCAGGTTCATGCCATTCTTCTGCCTCAGCCTCCCAAGTAGCTGGGACTAGAGGCACCTGCCACCACGCCTGGCTGATTTTTTGTATTTTTAGTAGAGTAGGGTTTTCACCGTGTTAGCCAGGATGGTCTCAATCTCCTGACCTCGTGATCCACCCGCCTTGGCCTCCCAAAGTGCTGGGATTACAGGCGTGAGCCACCACGCCCAGCCTGAAAAAAATCTTGAAAGAAAGGATTGATTAGACTGTTCTAGGAAGGTGTTGCACGTCCCCATTGCTACTTTATTCACTCATTCATTTATTTACTCATTCATCAAATATTTATTGAAAACCATCACATGGCAAGTCTCATGTGTCTCCCTCCCAAAACTTGGTCAAAGACAACAAACTTCTCATATGAAGGAGGATCATTCTTTGTCAAATGAAGATGAGGACTCTTCTAAACTGGCTTATTATACTATATATCACCATTATTTCTAGAATTTTCATGGAATTTTCCGGTTTTTCTTTTATCCTTCCTCCGTATCTTGCTTTATTGTTTTTTTCTCTTCTCTAACTCCCAAATTGGAAACAATGTCTTCAACAAAGCTCTTTAATTGTAAGACATGGAAACATATTAAACTAGCTCCAGTAATTGAGTTATTGAAAGGTTACAACAGAAATTCTCATGGACATCCAAGAATAAGAAACAAAAACATTCAAGCGAACTTGGCCTTAGAATGGAAACGTTAGGACCAAAGCATTATTGTTTCCCATGAGACAACTCTCTCTCCCTCCCTCCCTCCTGTCCTTCTTTTACTACATGATTTCTAATCCCTACCAGCTCCCCCATAACTGATGTTGCAAATGGCCTTGGTTTCCTATGGCACAGCCTGTACTGACAACCCTACTGGTAATGGTTCAACTCACCATTACCAAATGAATACAGTCTTTTAGTATCTTAATTCCAGATTTTTTTTTTTTTTTTTGGAGACAGGGTCTCACTCTGTCACCCAGGTTGGAGTGCAATGGCACAATCATAGTTCACTGCAGCCTTGAACGCCTGGGCTCAACCAGTCCTCCTACCTCAGCCTCCTGAGTAGCTAAGACTACAGGCGCACCACCATGCCCGGCTAATTTTTTATTTTTTGTAGAAATGAGGACTTACTACACTGTCCAGGCTGGTCTTGAACTCCTGGGCTCAAGCGATGCTCTCACCATGGCGTCCCAAAATGCTGAGATTACAGCATGAGCCACTATGCTTGGCCTCCAGATTCTTTAAAGAGAGAACCTAACTGACCTAGTTTGGATGGATTGTTAGTCACGCTCCCGCCACGCCCTGTCAAATCTGCTATGCCCACTACTAGGGCTGCTCCTTCCAAAAGAGATGCATGAGATCGTTTCTCTGTGAAGGACCTGTGGGAGAGGAGTCACCCCTACATATGTCTAACACAGAAAACAGCAACTCTTATTGTTCAGTAAGTAGCTACTAGACCCACATGGATATTTTCTTTTTTATTCCTTTTTTAAAACATTTTTTAGAGACAGGGTCTTGTTATGTTGCCAGGGTAGGTCTCAAACTCTAGCCTCAAGCGAGCCTCCCGACTTAGCCTCCTGAGAAGCTGAGATACATGGCACCTGGCTCTAATTTTCATTTACACTTAAATTAGTTAAAATGAAATAATATTAAAAATTCAGATCCTCAGTCACAGTAGCCACATTTCAACTGCTCAATTGCCACAGGGGATTAATGACAACTGTATTGGATAGCACAGAAATTTTCTACTGTCTGAGAAAGTTCTACTGGACAGAGTTGTTACCGATCGTAAAAACAACAACAACAACAAAAAAAACCCCACAGGAACATTGCTAAGAATTCTAAGATGATAACTACTATTTATTTTCCAATTCATCCCCCACTTTCAACCCACCAACTAACACATTTACAAATAACCTTTTTTTCTAAGCCTCCTAATCTTCTGATAAGAAATCTAAACTATTACCCCAAAATAATCCATCGAAAAGGCAAAATCTAAGACAGCCCTAGTCAGTTTGGGACAACTAGTCACCCCACCCATGTTTCACTTCTTTTTTGTAAATTTCTTTCATTCAGTATACAGTCCTTCTACTTCGTTTTTTCTGAGTCTTTGTTGTAGCTCCAGTAAGAGAGAGGCTACATTATCCTTTATTGAGCCTAGGCCAAATGGTCAGTGCTGCCAACTGAGAATAAAATTTCCAGATCATTAAATTCAGTCATGAGGGCTTAAGTGCTAGGTGCAAAGAGCAGCCAGGCAGGCAGCTGTGGTGATCACAGTGGAGTCAGGGGTCAAGGAGGGCACCAAGAAGCACAATTTCTAACCAAATATCTAAGGTGCTGTCTCGGGAGTCTACAAAGCCTAGAGTGGAAGGGGTTAATGCCACAAAGCATTGCAGTGGCAATTAATCTGACTACATATTAGGATCACCTGCCAAGCTTAAAAAGCAGTACCTAGGACTCACTCAAACCAATTAATTCAGAATCTCTGGGACACCCACGTTTTAAGGTTCCCAAGTAATTCTAATGCGCAGTTAAGATCGAGAACTACTTGGTCTAGACAAGCTTGTGAAGCCAGCAGCCGGTGAAAGCTCACAGCAGCAGCTGCTCCAAGGAATTCAGAAAAACTTCTGCTGCTTTTCAGCTAGAAGGGCTCACTGATGTCTTTCTAATGTATCCCACAGAATGTAAAGTGTCTCTGCTGCTCTCTTCCTGGGCTCCATCATTCATGGTATCCCTAGGAGGGGCACTCTCTCAGGATGAAGAGAGGACAGACTTATACCTCGGCAATGCAGAGGCCCAGCCACATTGCAAAATGTAAGGGGTGCTCAGGAGTGTCTCTTTCACCATAAAATATCTCTACACCATGAATTTTCACCTGGAATTCCAGTATTTACACATACAGATTGCTGTCTGTATATGTATATACACACACACAAACACGTCAAATAAGCACGCAGTTTGCAAAATCAAGTGTCTGTAGAGACAGGCAAATAACAGTGATTGAAATAAGCCTGGCTGACTTCCTCTTTTGAAGGGGGAGCTCCTATTCAGCTGCATGTGGGAGTGTATACCCGGTGTTACTAGACTGTACCATTTTTCAAGAAAAGATAGAAATCTAGATTTTTTGAAAAACCAAAACTTTCCCTTTAGAAACAGATGCGGCAACTCATTAAAATGTTTTAAAAACAATGTCCAGGCCCAGTGAAATCTTACTGCAGGCTGGAAAAAGTCCCTTCAAAAATAGAAATGTCTTTGTGAGTAGCAATGGAAGATTTCCTTTCTCTTCTCTCTCTGTTGGGAAATTTTTCTTTTTCTACAAAGCAAATATTTCCTTCAGTTTATTCATGAATCCCTCCCTCAGTCCTGCCGAGGGCTCAAGATTCCGTTTTCTCTTTGTCTTGAGATTTTCAGAAAGTACTTGAAGTTTGCTGCTTCTATCCCTCACCACCTACCATTTATTTCACTACTTGTAATCTGGCTTCTACCTTCACCTTCTTTCTTCCTTCTTTTTTTTTTTTTTTTTTTTTTTAAGACGGAGTCTTGCTATTGTTACCCAGGCTGGAGTGCAATGGCGTGATCTTGGTTCACTGCAACCTCCCTCTCCATTTCAAGTGATTATCCGGCCTCAGCTTCCCGAGTAGCTGGGACAGGCGCCTGCCATCATGACCAGCTAATTTTTTATTTTTTTATTTTTAGTAGAGACGGGGTTTCCCATGTTGGCCAGACTGGTTTCGAACTCCTGACCTCAGGTGATCCGCCCACCTCAGCCTCCCAAACTGTTGGGATTACAGGTGTGAGTCACCGCACCTGGCCTACCTTCACCTTCTTACTAAAGCTGTTCTCTCTAGCCTAAGGTCACTAATGACTCCCAACTGGCAAACACAACAGCTTGTTCCCATTTCTCAATATTCTGCAGCTCTCCATAGCACTGGACATTGTCACCAGTCCCCTCAGTCACGGTCATCCCTCAACATGGAGACTAAGTGGTTCAGGCATACTGCTGGCTTGGAATCTGGGCTGCTGGAGATCGGGAAGAGCCCACTCCAGCTTCCTTGTGTCAGAATCTCTAGAGAGCTTCTCAGAAATGCAGAATGTTAGACTTAGAAATACAGAAGTCTGCATTACATGAAGTTTAAGATGCTCTGTTCTGGGCTACCCTTCAGTCTAATGTCAGGTTAATTTTCTGAAAGTACAGCTTCAAAATTTCCACATGGTCTATTAAATCAAATATAAGCTTTTCACCATCTTTTAAAACCTTCCACAACTTGACCACTATTACCTTCCAGAGTCCTGACCCTCCATTGCCATCTGTGATACACCACGGATCTATCAAACTGCACTATATCCTATTCCTGCATCTGGTCCAGACTATAGTGAGGGCATGGGGTGGAGATCAGTTTTGTTCTGTAAATGTTTATTTAGTATGTTCTTGCCTTCCTGCCTTTGCTCTGATTGTTCCCTCTGCCTGCTGAGTCCTCCCCTCCCACCTTACCTTTGCCTACTGAAATCCAAGGCCAAACTTCAGTGCCAGCTCTGGCACTGAAGCTCCATGTGCATGTACAAAGCAGGGGTGACCCAGTCACGCGGGCTGGCTGTAGTTCTGTTTGCATGTGTTCTTGGAAAAATTACAAACCTCTATGAGCCTCAGTTTTCTATTCTAAAACTTAGTGATAATGAAATCTGCTTGCAGAGTTGTTGTAATGGAGAAATAAAATTGTGTGTGTGTGTGGTTTTTGTTTGTTTGTTTGTTTGACACGAAGTCTCACTCTGTTGCCCAAGCTGGAGTGCAGCGGCGAGATCTTGGCTCACTGCAACCTCCACCTCCTGGGTTCAAGCGATTCTCCTGCCTCAGCCTCCCAAGTAGCTAAGACTACAGGCACATGCCACCATGCCCAGCTAATTTTTGTATTTTTAGTAGAGACGGGGTTTCACTGTTTTGGCCAGGCTGGTCTTGAACTCCTGACCTCGTGATCCTCCTTCCTCGGCCTCCCAAAGTGCTGGGATTACAGGCGTGAGCCACCATGCCTGGCCAAAATTGTGTTTCTTATTTAAAGTATCCTTCCTCATTGCAAAAGGATTTGAGGAGAAATGAACTAATATAGAAAGCATACCCAGCCCTGCTCCTCTTCCTCCTGTCCACTCCGCTTGGTGTCATATCCCCCTCTTGGGAGTCTTACAGCACTTTGAACTTCTTCTGGAACAGTTATCTCATGTCACTTTTTTTTTTTTTTTTTTTTTTTTGAGATGGAGTCTCCCTCTCTTACCCAAGCTGGAGTGCAGTCGCACAATCTTGGATCACTGCAACCTCCACCTCCCGGGCTCAAGTTATTCTTCTGCCTCAGCCTCCCATCTCATACCACTTTTATGTAATGCAAATATCACCCTCACTTTGACTGTACTCAAGTTCATGATTCCATATCCTCTAGGAAGTTCAATGCTCTTCCTTATATTTTTGGAAATTCTTGGGATGTATGTTCTCATGCTTTCTGCTGGTTCCGAGTTCTCTAATTCCAGTGACTTCTCACATTTCATGGATGTTCAACCATTTCCCCCAAAAAACAGGCATGGAAGAGCTCCATTTCTTAATTTATTCCCCATATCAACCTCCCCCCACCCCCCCCAAGAAAAAAACTAGCATCTGGGGCTGGGCATGGTGGCTCAACCCTGTAATCCTAGCACTTTGGGAGGCCGAGGTGGGCAGGTCACCTGAGGTCAGGAGTTCGAGACCAGCCCGGCCAACGTGGTGAAACCCCATCTCTACTAAAAATACAAAAATTAGCCAGGCATGGTGGTGTGTGCCTGTAATCCCAGTTGCTGAGGCAGGAGAATCGCTTGAACCCGGGAGGCGGAGGTTGCAGTGAGCTGAGATCGCACCACTGCACTCCAGCCTGGGCCACAGAGTGAGACCCTGTCAAGAAGGAAGGAAGGAAGGAAGGAAGGAAGGAAGGAAGGAAGGAAGGAAGGAAGGAAGGAAGGAAAAGGGGAAAGGGAAGGGGAGGGAAGGGAAGGAAAGGAAGGAAGGGAAAGAAAGGAAAGGAAGGAAAGAAAAAAGAAAAGAAAGAAAAGAAGAGATGTCCTACCTATTTCAAAGTCCCTTCAGGTGCCCCCCACCCCACCTGTGGACTTGCTCAGGGCCCCTGCTCCTCCCAGCTCCAGCCTCCTACCTGCTGCCACGCCCTGTCCTCACCAATCCCTGTCTGTTTCCAAGTTCCTACTCCTCAGGCACCAGAACTTCCAGTTCTCTCCTTTGTTACACAGAGCAGTTTAGTTTTCTAGTCCAAAATCCAAAGCCTCATTAATGTTCTCTGCTGGGAACACAAAAACAAACAAAAACAAAGCACCTTTGCCTCTGACCCTTGGGCAGCTTGGAAGACCTAGCAGAGGCTTCACAATTTATCTTTTTCCCCTTTATTTCATTTTTCTTTCTTCTTTTTTCTTGCCCATCTCCAGCACTAAATCTCTGTCAGTGAAAGTAAGCTTTATAGCAACTTGTTTTCTCAGTGATGTGAATTATGGCAACCCTCTTAGAAGACAAAGGTGCTAAATGTGATGTTTTAAATAACATATTTATTTAAGCTTGTATTGGAACTTGTACCATAGTCGTTTCCCCTTAGCAGACTACAGTTATTGAGGGTGGACAATGTCTTATTCATTTTGTGTCTTTGCAATGCTTGGCCCCATGCCTGACAGGGAGTGGGCGCTCAGTAACTGTTTAGTTGAATGGACTTGAGGGTGGACTATCTAACCTCTTGACCCTCCTCAGGGCTATTTGAAATGAAAGATTAGATGTATGCATCAATTATCTTAGCCATTATAGACTAAATATCTTTTTAAATTTTCACCAAAATTTAAACAAATTTCTAGGGAAGAAGTAATGTTTTAAAATTTACTATGTATTAAATACATATAATTATCTGCATTTGTATTCCATTTCCACTGTCTTTTTAGTGAGATCAATGTCTAGTATCTCTACCCTTGCTGTCTCTGGATCATATTCAATTGAAAGAAGCCACTAAAATTTGTAAAAACTAGTTGCATACATTTTTGATGGGCTAAAGTGGCAAGTAATCACCACAATAAAAGTTTCATTGATATTCTAATTTCCAATACGATGTGAATTTTAAATATCATTAATTGCATGTAAAATTCTTCATAACAGCTGCCTTTTAGCTATCAGTTATTAGTAAGTGGTCATAATACACATTTATTAACTCTTCCTGAGAGAAATTACAGAGACAACAGAATTATGGGTTGATATTTTGTGAACATAAATTTAAAAGATCTACAACAGTAAATTTCTTAAGTCTTTTGGCAGTCTTTTCTATATATTTAATTGAGGGATAAAACAGCAAAAACATGTGAGGGAGGAACATAGACCGCATTCTTTTCTTCTTGGTCTTAGCAGTGTTGATTAAAGCTGTTTAGGGTGTTCTAAATATAAGCCCTTGGAATTCTTTGATAGAGATTTTTTTTTCTAGAACAAATTCCAATCTCTTCACTGATTTCTTAAACGCTCACAACATGGTTTTCATTGCCACAAACTTCCTTAAAATAGCTAATTGCCTTCCTTGGGCTTATGAAGTCCAATTGAGTTTGACAGGTTATCACTCAAATATTTAGATTTCAGTTTAAAAATTCAAACATCTAGATGTTTCCAGATGGGTTTCTTTTCTAAGTATTTAGGTGGCTTTGGGGTGCTCCTTCATGTATGACACATATCAAGAAGACTGATTAATGTTAACCAAGTGTATAGAAGATTTTGTTTGTTTGTTTTTTTGTTTGTTTTTTGAGACAAGGTCTCGCTCCATTGCCCAGGCTAGAGTGCAGTGGTGCCATTTCAGTTCACTGCAACCTCTGCTTCCTGGGCTCAAGTAATCCTCCCACTTCAGCCTCCTGAGTAGCTGGGACTACAGGTGCATGCCACCACGCCCAGCTAATTTTTGTTTTTTTGTTTTGTTTTTTGTTTTTTGGTAGAGACAGGGTTTCGCCATGTTGGCCAGGCTGATCTCAAACTCCCGGGCTCAAGTGATTCGCCTACCTTGGCCTCCCAAAGTGCTGGGATTCCAGGTGTGAGCCACCGCGCCCAGCCAGAAGATTGTCTTTGAAACATCAATATTAGTATACAGTAAGAACTTCAACTGTATGAAAAATTATGTTATCCATCTAAGGTCATCTATGATCTACAAACAGTATTGCTGTACATTCAAAATCAGATTGTTTTCACAAAAGTGGTTTTAATATTCATAGAATTAAAAACAGAATAACTTGGATTTCCTAGTGGTTAATCTAATTCCCAAGACATTAATAAGATTTAAAGCTTATGAGAGAAAGGAAGGACAATGAGTAGGTATGAATAGTAATGCAAAAATTTAATACTAGTATTTTGGCAGTTCAGTTATAGTTGTCAATGGTAATTATAACCATTAAACAAACATTTATTAAACAAATATTTATTGAGTACCTGCTGTGAACTTAATAAGTCACTTTTTCTCCCTAGTAAGGAGTTTTTGTTCTGCTATCTAGGACCATTCACTCTCTGGTATCTACTAGATAATGCTTGACCTAAAATTCTCTAAGTCCCTTATTAAACTCTCTCTTCTCAATACTTCACAATGATCTTCAGAAGCTTTTGTCAGGTTGTTAAATAATTGTTCTGTCCCCCTCAAGGGCAGAGAACCTCTGATAGGTAGCTAAATCCAAGCTGATTTGCAAACCAATTAAGGCTAAAGATGCCTTGAATATACACGGGGTGAGGGAGCCATTTGTGTGGAAAGATTTGAGATAAGAAAGATCTTCTACTAAGAATACCAGTTGCTGGCTGCAGTGGCTTATGCCTACAATCCTAGCCCTCTAGGAGGCCAAGGCAGCAGGATTGCTTGAGCCCAGGAGTTTGAGACCAGCCTACACATCATAACAAGATTTCATCTCTACAAAAAATTAAGAAAAAGGCCGGGCACGGTGGCTCATGCCTGTAATCCCAGCACTTTGGGAGACCGAGGCGGGCAGATCACGAGGTCAGAAGATCGAGACTACCCTGGCTAACACGATGAAACCCCTCTCTACTAAAAGTACAAAAAATTAGCCGGGCATGGTGGCATGCGCCTGTAGTCCCAGCTACTCAGGAGGCTAAGGCAGGAGAATCACTTGTATCTGGGAGGCAGAGGTTGCAGTGAGCCAAGATTGGGCCACTGCACTCCAGCCTGGGTGACAGAATGAGACTCTGTCTCAAAAAAAAAAAAAAAAAAATTAAGAAAAAAAATTAGCCTGGAGTGTTGGAGTGCACCTGAAGTCCTAGCTACTTGGGAGGCTGAGGTTTGGAAGATTCTACTTTTTAATGATCAAATGTCTATTTAACCATGTTTATAATGAATTATAAGTGACTTTAAGCACATCATTATTAATTGACTGTATATCATTGTATATTTGCATCAGTTTTATTTGTGGCCCATAATTTTCCAATAAGCCACTGCCAAATGACATGTATTGAAAAACACCTCAAATTTGCTGTATGGTAACATTCAATTCATTATACGCTCCCAATGGGTCTATACTATGGAATTAACTTTCATCATACTTACATACTTACTCACTTATCATACTTAAGTGAAGTATAATAACTTATTGTGCTGTTTTGCCATTTATAGATATTGTTTTAAGATATATAAAATGTGTAGAGGCCCTTATTCCTGTAAGTAAGCTAAATGTTTCAAGCTAGAAGTTTACTGTAGCTTTTTTATTCTCTTTAGGTTTTTATTATCAAAAAGTTTTTTGTTTTTTGTTTTCCCCAACAAGAAAAAGTAGGTCCAGAGAAGCTGGTGCCTTCATCCAACACTTGTGAAATGTTAAAGCACACATTTTGGTGCCCAACAGGCCATTAATAAAATTCCAGCTCTACCACTTAATGTGTGTCCTTGGGCTCGACATCTCATATCCCTCATATATAAAATGGGATAATAACACCTTCTGTGTAGAGTACTTGTGAGGCTTAAGCGTACCTAGACCTTCAAAGCAATTATTCAATGAATGGTAGCCATTATTATTGTGTACTTTGGGATTAAATGATGAACCTAACCTCACACCTGTAACCCCAGCACTTTGGGAGGCCAAGGTGGGTGGATTGCTTGAGACTAAGAGTTTGAGATCAACCTGGACAACATAGTGAGTGAGACCCCTGTCCCTAAAAAAAATAGTAAAATTAGCCAGGTGTAGTGGCATGTGACTGTAGTCCCATCTACTTGGGAGGCTGAGGTAGGAGGATTGCTTGAGCCTGGGAGGTTGAGGCTGCAGTGAGTCATGATTGTGCCACTATACTCCAGCCTAGATGACAGAGCAAGACCCTGTCTCAAAAATAAAAATTAAAAAGATGAACCTTGCCTGCCCAGGCCTTGGAAGACACCTAGTCTAGGGTGAGGCCAGGCAGACTGTTATGGAATTGGTAGGTGGGATTTTTGTGTTGTAGCCTAGGTCCAGCACAAGAAAGTTGGTGCCATGCTCCTTGTACTGACTTGCATGTTTTAGGGATCCAGGAAGCTGAAGTAAATTGCCATGCTGTCACAGCAGGAACTTCTGATCTTGCACAGACATGGTAACCCAATTTTCTATTTAGCTATAGAGGGGTTAATATGGATTATATAGAAACCCCCTTGGCCTTCTTCTCATCAACTGGATGAGACATTCCAGGACTTGCAAAGAGGCCCTTTCAAATAATATCAGGTGCTCAAGGGGATAATTAAGAGTGTGTCTTAAGCCCATGAGTTTGAGCTCTCATTGTGTGCCAGAGCAGCTTACTCAACAGCCTGGTTTTCTACCTGTACAGCAGAATACAGAAAGCTGTTCCTCAGAAATTGCTAGAAAGCTAGTATGGTTCAGGAAATTAATGAGCATAATTACTCAAAGGAACTTGACAGGTGGACCCTACAGGTAAGCTAAACTGGAAACAGGGTAGTGGTACAGACAATCTTGACTTTGTCCTAAAGCTCAGGGATAGAGCCTGAATCTCTCCCTTCCCTTTGGGCAGAGGAGAGGAGAACTTAGCCTGATTAGGACACTGGCCAAGGAGCACAAGGTAAGCTGGGGCTTCGCTGGACGGGAAACACAGAAGCTATAGGAGCAGAAAAAGTCAAAATTATGCAGGACAGCTGATATGGTATGGGAGTGTCCCCATCTAAATCTCAACTTGAATTGTATGTCCCAGAATTCCCACGTGTTGTGGGAGGGAGCCAGTGGGAGGTAGTTGAATCATGGGGGCCAGTCTTTCCCGTCCTATTCTCGTAATAGTGAATAAGTCTCACGAGATCTGAAGGTTTTATCAGGCATTTCTGCTTTTGCCTCTTCCTCATTTTTCTCTTGCTGCCGCCAAGTAAGACATGCCTTTCACCTCCCACCATGATTCTGAGGCCTCCCCAGCCATGTGAAACTGTAAGTTCAATTAAACCTCTTTTTGTTCCCAGTTTCGCATATGTCTTTATCAGCAGCATGAAAACGGACTAATACGATGGCCAAGATCCAAAGGGCCAGAAGTGTAAAGAGCACCAAATCTAGGGGTTTAGTTCAGAAAAAAGGCAGCTAATATAAGAAAAGGCAGAATATAAGCAAGGCAGAATGAAATGTGGTAGAGGGGTACAAAAAGGGAGAGAAAGGAATGGCGTTTCTGAAACATTTTCTAGAATATCATTTAATGACTTGTTGCAGGGACTGAAGAGGTGTTGATGGCAAATGCTGCGTGTGGGTGAGCACAGATTAAAGGGTCTGGGATAAAGGAGGCAGGTAAGAGGGAGGTCAGTTATTATCTCAGCTGAGGCTGGTTTTAAACTTCTGTGGTTCAGCTCTTAATCCAGAATGGGGAACTTCCCACCTCTTCCCCTTCCCCACCAAAAGTAAAGCCCTTGTGTGGATATTCTGGTCATGGCAATTTTGGTGAGGAGTCAACCATGGTAATCACATGGGGAGTAAGCCTGAAGGAACTTCACTCTGCTGAGCAGACCATGGGTGGAGTCAAGTCTGCATTGGTGTGGACAGGAAGGATGACTGGTTTGGTCCCTGTGTGTAGACAAAGGGGTTCTTTAGTAAGTCTGTGTCTCTGAGATTTAGCCTCTTATTCATGGGCCCTTAAACAGTGCCCCCTTTTTATGTTTTTTTGTTTGTTTGTTTTCTTTCTTTTTTTTTTTTTTTTTTTTTTTTTGAGACAGGGTCTCACTCTACCACCCAAGCTGGAGTGCAGTGGCACAATCTCAGCTTACTGCAGCCTTGACCACCTCCAGGCTCAAGCAATCTTCCCACTTCAGCCTCCCAAGTAGGTGGGACTACAGGCGTGCACCACCACACTCGGCAGATTTTGTTTATTTTTGTAGAGGTGATGTCTCACTATATTGCCCAGGCTGGTCTCCCACTCCTGGGCTCAAGCAATCACCCACTTTGGCCTGCCAAAATACAGGGATTACTAGGGTAAGCGACCATGCCCGCCTTGGTGGTCCTTTCTGAGATCTGCTCACCTTGCTCCTATTGAGCAATGATGCAAAGTCTTCTTAGGCCTCTTCTCCAGGATCAACTCCTGATTCCCAAAGGGTCCTCTGGTAAGCCCCTCCCATGGGAAACCCCTCTCATGGGACAAGCCTTCCTCCCCTACTTCTTTTTACTCTCTGAGGCATTGCTTGTCTTCCTTTACATTGCCTTTTCTTCCTGTGACACTTTCACAATATATTTTGAGAATTTAGAAATTTGTTTACTAATTAAAAACGGAAAACCTCACATTCCTTGAGGGAAGGGAGAGCTTAACTCCACATCCTCCCTGGCAGTGAGGTGGAACATTCGTATTCCATCTTTCTACTGCAGACAAGCAAGGGAAGACAGGTTTCCACAGGGAGCAGTCTGAAAGTTTGTAAGCTACCGCAAAATGTTCACATGAAAGGGGATCAAAGGCCTTTAGAGGAGAACCAGACATCCTCAAACCAGGAACAAAACCAAGTTTGGACTTAGAGCTAGAAGCAGGGGTGGGGAGCTGCATAGATAGGAAGCGCCACAGAGGGGAGAAAAGTTAAATAGCATATATTTGTCTTCTCCACTGAATTATAAATTCCTCAGTGGCAGGGATCATGTTATTTGACTTTCTGTTCTCAGCATCTAGTAGTTATTAACACACAGTATTGTGAGCATTGGTATTAGGCAAAAACAATCAGACAAACAAACAAAACACATAATAAATGCTCAATAAATATTTATGAAATGAATTAAACTGACCAAACTGTTTTCATGGTAGGAATTTATACATATGTTCAAAGCCCCAGGCTGCCTTAAAATTCCTAGCATCTCAGAAAACTTTTGAGTTCATTGATATACATTCTTTTTTTTATTTTTTATTATTTTTTTTTATTTATTTATTTTTGGAGATGGAGTCTTGCTCTGTCACCCAGACTGAAGTGCAGCAGTGCGATCTCATCTCACTGCAACCTCCGCCTTCTGGGTTCAGGCAATTCTCATGCCTCAGCCTCCCGAGTAGCTGGGATTACAGGCACAAGCCACCGTGCCTGGCTAATTTTTGTATTTTTAGTAGAGATGGGGTTTCACCATATTGACCAGTCTGGTCTTGAATTCCTGACCTCAAGTGATCCACCTGCCTCGGCCTCCCAAAGTGCTGGGATTACAGGCGTGAGCCACCTAACATACATTCATTTAATGTTTCAATACATCTTGAAACATTAATTGAGATTCCACAACCTTTTGGGGATTCAAAATATATTGAAACATTAAATGAATGTATATCAGTGAAGGTCCTGAGAACTAGGAGAAAGACAAGGAAATAGGCAGATAAGTACCTTGGTATAGAAAAATAAAGTAAGTGATGACTCTTTTGTTCCAAAGGCTGTTGCCTTTTAATTCCACTCTACTTGATCTAACTAGAGCACAGCTAGAAATGTGGAATAAATAATGCTTATCTCCAAAAAGCATTTTTTATCAAAATGATGCAGGCAATAGGGCAGGAACTACAAAAAGGAAAATGTCACGTAGATTCTGGGGTCTGACTGGTGTGGAGAATCAATCACTTTGCTAAGGCTCAGTCTGGTCAGCATAAGGATTTGTGTTGTGGGAATATTGTTTTGCTTTTCTCTTTATTTCATCCTTCTGTCCATTTTTCTCACGCTCTTCCATTTCCCTTTGCTTTCAAGGCCACCTCTAGTTCTATTCTCCACTTCCCCATCTTCAATGACCCAATATGAAATGTCATCACGTTAATCTTGTTAACTCTCACATGTCCTGTTCAATCTGTCAAAGTATAGATAGTCATCCTGCAGTTCCTTCTGGAAGGAGGGGTCAAAAGATGAAACTGACCTACTTCTGGCCACTCCAGGCCTGTGCAGGACAACTTTGCTGTATATTCTAAAAGTACTCTTTCTCTCTATTAGACCACACACCATGCTGTATCATAATTACTTGTTTACTCATAGTGAATGTCACCATCATTTGCTTCTTTGCTATTTAAAGCAAGAAATGATTTCTTTAAATCTTCAAATTTAGAACAGCGTCTGACATACAGTAAGTATTTAATAAATGAGTGAAAGGGATGAAGGGAAGAGAGAAGGAGGGAGCAAAGGAAAAAAGGAAGGAACAAAAGAGGAGGAAAAAAGTTAATTAGTTGGGAAATTCTATTCAAAAAAGAGAGTAAAATTTGACACTAGATGATTTGTGGAAAGCAATTATTCATAGGGAAACAAAATCACTGTAACTGCTCTTCAGCCTGGTCACTTGAAGTGAACTGGCTAATTAGGGAGCATATCTTGAGTTAGGTCAGAGAGACTAACATCATAAGATCACAATATGTTGCAGCCTGCAGAGTAAGGTAGGAAATTTAAGCAATTATTTATTTTTGTTTTTTCAAGAGTCCTTAATTCTACAAATACAACCATCAACAACAAACACTAAGCCGAACTAACCAAATAACAAACTTCATTTTGTTTTTCAGGCAACTTAAGGGAAGTTTTATTTTTGACTTGGTAGCTGCATTTCTCTAGTTCTCTTATTTCTCTTTGTACATATAATGATTATCTTAATGACTGCCTTCCTCACAAATGCCTTTGAAAGTGATCCACTTTAGGCCGGGTGCGGTAGCTCACACCTGTAATCCTAGCACTTTGGGAGGCTGAGGCGAGTGGATCACCTGAGATCAGGAGTTTGAGACCACCCTGGCCAACATGGCAAAACTCCGTCTCTACTAAAAATACAATAAGCTGGGTGTGGTGGCATGCACCTGTAGTCCCAGCTACTCGGGAGGCTGAGGGAGGAGAATCGCTTGAGCCTGGGAGGCGGAGGTTGCAGTGAGCAGAGATGGCAGCATTGCACTCCAGCCTGGGTGACAGAGTGAGACTCAGTCTCAAAAAAAGAAAGAAAGAAAATGATTCATTTTAAATAAATCAGTTTATTGAATTAGAAGAGGAGATTTTCCCAAAAAAACTACTTTGGTAAAATAAATAACTTTCTGTCTTTAAATCAAAGTATTGTTCCAGGAAACATGGGTTTTGTGAATCCTGGGGCCACTGGGACTAAGTATTCTTATTGGCTTCTTATTGGATTGACACATTGAATGTCTTTATTATATGTCCCCTTCTCTCTTCCAACCAAGAAATCATGTAAGCTGATCTCAGCCCCTAACCTCCATTGACTCCCATGACATCTGGGAGAAGAGCAAGGAAAAGAGGAAGTGCTGGAGGCTGAGCTATAAGTGAAAGATACTGTATTACTTAAATGATTACAATTTAACAGAAAGATTCTGAGATATGATTAGTGACAAAATTAAGTCCAACCCAGTTGCTGCTACTGAGGAAGATTATATTCCCTGGAGAAGATTTTTAAAGCTACATATAGTGTTTAGAATGTTTGGTCCCAACACACTTATGTACCTGCATCAAAATAATTTTTAAAAGAAGACAAGTAGATTTTAGGCACTAAATGCTTACAGGCTATAATGCTTGTTGATAGTGCCCAAATTACTAGA
Organism: Pan troglodytes; assembly: GCF_028858775.2. Taxonomy (NCBI): domain Eukaryota; kingdom Metazoa; phylum Chordata; class Mammalia; order Primates; family Hominidae; genus Pan; species Pan troglodytes. Next base: position 150,857,213 of record NC_072403.2, on the reverse strand, counting down.
CATGGTCAGGCTTTCTTTGTGCAGTGGATTTACAGAACAGTAACAACTTGAAGACTAGGAGGAAATGGATATTATAGATGATAATGACATGTTGTAAATAATTGTTTATGTCTTAATAAAGGATCTCCTCCTGGTTGTTTAAATTATTTGAACAATAAGCAAGAACAAATATAAATAATCCAGATTTTAATTGATTATGTTTGTCTTTGATAATGTTGCCAGTTGTTAAACACCACTTAGATAACAATTTTGACATACATTATCTCTTATGGTTACTCTGACCAAATAAGGCATCCCTTGTTACAGAAGAAGAAAATGAGGCTAAGAGACATTAAACTTGCCCCAGATTATTCAGCTAATCATTTCCAGAATTTGGCTTCAAACCCAGGTGTATTTTACTTCAAACTAGGACCATTCTGTTTCTCTTTCAACTTGTTGCCTTCTTATTGTTACAGCCAATCAAGATTTATATTTGTTTTTACTTTCCACAGTTTTAGTTTTTAAGATTGCTCAGAGACAACCACCAAGAGTCCTTGGAAATTGGAACATGGACAACAGCAAAGCATGCCATAGTTTAAAACGGAAATAGGCGCGGTGGCTCACGCCTGTAATCCCAGCACTTTGGGAGACCAAGGCGGGTGGATCACCTGATGTCAGGAGTTCGAGACCAGCCTGACCAAAATGGAGAAACCCCATCTCTACTAAAAATACAAAATCAGCCTGGTGTGGTGGCACATGCCTGTAATCTCAGCTACTCAGGAGGCTGAGGCAGGAGAATTGCTTGAATCCGGGAGGCAGAGGTTGCGTGCGGTCAGCCAAGATCGCGCCATCGCACCCCGGCCTGGGGAAACTCAGTCTCAAAAAAAAAAAAAAAGGAAATAGACTTTACAAAGCAAATAACCTATAGCTCTAAGCACCACAAAGGGTTATGAAACATATAACCATATAAAATATTTTCATGGCAGGACCATGGGGAATTAAAGAAAATAGTGAAGGTTATAGAAGTAGCACAAAGGTCAGTTTACTTTTTGTTGTTGTTGTTAATAGTTTGAAAAGATCAAGTTTTTGGAGATGATCCTATCCAAGTGCAAAGGTTTGGCTTTTGAAAAACTACTAATGGTAAGCAACATGCATTTAGCTTTTCCTACAACTACTTCTCCATATTTCAGTCCTAATATTATAAAGACAAAGAGGAAACCACTTTGACTTTTTTCAGGTTAAAAATTCAAAATCCTGAAAGCACATGCAATTGAGAATATTTACAAAGGAAACTTAAAGGAAAATTGCCTTGCATAGGGTAGATAAGTCATAACCATTTGTTGGTTTGACTTTTATTGGAAGGAAAATTTTTTTTAATTTTTGGTTAATCTCTCCTGATAATTTTATTTATACAAAAAGTTGATTTGTTTTTCCTCTACCAACAGTTTCATAAACGTTTCCATGCCTTTGCTCCTGATGAATCTAATGCTAATATGAGATCTTAAATTTATCTGGCATTTCTATTTCATGATTAAACTACTGATTTATAAGTGCAACATCCAAAAAATAATAAGTTTATGATTCTCTCCTAGTTAGGTAATGGAAATATATCCCATTAGTAACATTGCCTCATGTGGTTTCTAGAGAATAACAGTTGTTTTTCTTAAGTTAATCTTATTGTATCATTTATATTAATGACTTCAGAAGAAGAAAATAAGTAAGATTCATAGTTGAGCACACAAGACTTGTTACAAAAGATATAACAAAGAAATAAGGGAGGCTGGGCACGGTGGCTCACACCTGTAATCCCAGCACTTTGGGAGGCTGAGGTGGGCGGATCACGAGGTCAGGAGATTGAGACTATCCTCACTAACATGGTGAAATCCCGTCTCTACTAAAAATACAAAAAAAATTAGCCGGGCGAGGTGGCGGGCACCTGTAGTCCCAGCTACTCGGGTGGCTGAGGCAGGAGAATGGTGTGAACCCGGGAGGCGGAGCTGGCAGTGAGCCGAGATCGCGCCACTGCACTCCAGCCTGGGCGACAGAGCGAGACTCTGTCTCAAAAAAAAAAAAAAAAAAAAAAACACAAAAAACAAAGAAATAAGCATACAATGTCAAATAAATGGATGCATTTTATATATAAATGTATTTATATAACATGTATATATACTATGTATAGTATATTTATACTATATATAGTAATTATACAATGCATTTATTTGATATATTTGATTATATGACATATAGTAATACATACATGTATATAGGATGTAATGTGTATCTATTTATATGTGTAACACATCCATTTATTTGACATTGTACATGCCTTTTTTGTGTATTTTAAACAAATGATGTTAAGAAGGATATTCACTGAAATGAGGTTGCCTGTAGTTGGTGGGGTTACAGGTAATTTTTATTTTTTATTTTCTAAGTTATTTTGAGTTTTTACAATAAACATGTTTATTTTTACAAAAATAATAGATTTCTCAAAAATAAAAAACAGAAATTATAATTACAGGGAATAAATTACACTCCATCCTAAATTCTACATCAAACAAGAAGCATACATTAAACACCTGGATACCATGTTGTTCTGAGACAGAGTCTTGCTCTGTCACCCGGGCTGGAGTGCAGTGGTGCGATCTCGGCTCACTGCCTCCTGGGTTCAAGTGATTCTCATGCCTCAGCCTCAAGTAGCTGGGATTGCAGACATGTGCCACCATGCCTGGCCAATTTTTGTATTTTTAATAGAGACTGGGTCTCACCATGTTGGCCAGGCTGGTCTTGAACTCCTGACCTCAAGTGATCCACTCACCTTGACCTCCCAAAGTGTTGGGATTACAGGTGTGAGCCACCTTGCCTGGCCCCAACTCCAAGTCTTTCTTTATGAGAAAATGCCACAGATAATTCAACAACAACTATTCTTAGCAATTTACCATCATGGTGTCTTCCCAAAGCATCATTCTTGATTTTTACAGAAACAAAAATCATCTTTTTGTTTGCATACTTAATGTGTTTATGTAACATTTAATCCAATTATAATAATTACAATAATAAGTATAAGAGGATGGTAAGCACCAGCTAACTCAACTAATGGGAGCAGAAGTGTGTAGGTGGCTGGCTTAGATCGGGTTTCCCAGGAAACCTGATGGAGATTTGGAGATAAGAGGTTCACTGGTAATTGTCAGGAACAACACTCATAAGGAAGAGAAGAAATCCCAAAATTGGGCAGAGGGAAAACTGTAATGTGGTAGCAATGGAGGCCCCCACCAATCCCTGGAAGATCTCTGAAGCAGAAATGACGCTTCAAAGTTGTCCCAAAACAACAAGGACCTTTAGGCTCCTAAATCCACTGACTAGTCATTGGATGTGGACTGCCCCTGTGGCAGAGGTATAACTTGAGTAAGACAACTTCCTTCTCCCAAGGGCATTTCCTGGAGAGGGATTCAGCTGTGGGTCCTTGACATCTCAATACTTTCAGTAGCTAAAAATATGAGCGCCTCAGTCCGGGTGGGTGTGGTAATCTGGGTTGCATACCACAGCCTGCAGCCACCACAGCCCGTGCTTGCACCACACAGATCCACATGCTTTATATATTTACTCCATATGGGAATAACTCTTCTAGCATTCTGATTGGTCTCATTTCCTGGAAACTGTTAGAAGAGGGAGGTTAGTGGAATGAGCTACATTTGCCACCCCTGCAGCTCATGGCAAGGCCACATCTGATCCTCATTGTCTCCTTTCTGCTTCTCATTCTACATCCCCCTCACCCTTAGCCAACACCTCTGCTGCTCTAGGTGGCTCTTCTTGCAGGGTGACCCAGACTCTCATCCTCCTGGTGGTCTGAGTCCCTTGTCACCACACCCTTCTCTGACTATGGCAGTTACACTTATCCATTTACCATCAACACTGAACAGGGCAGTGTTAAAAAATTATTCAATGACATTTGTTAAACCATGGTAAAGCAGACTTTATTCAGGACCATTCAGAGAGGCATAGGAACCACTGCAATCAGATTTTGCAGTAAGGCAAAAAGACTGGGCTCAACTACAAATGCAGCCTGGGCAAAGTGGGAAATTATAGCCAAGGAGCAGAGTGGGGTTCAGTGGATGGAAATTACATAAAAGAAACATCAGGGGTAAGGGGGATTCTCTGGCTGAATTTACTGAACAGGATTCTTGCTAAAGACAGAGCAGGATGATCGGACATCATGTGGGGAGAAAGTGGAAGATGAGGAACAGGATCAGCTTTCCAGGTTGATCAGATTGATCAGAATAAGCTTTCCAGGTTGGTCAGATTTTCCAGGTTGATCACATATTGAGGGTGGGGGGTTCTTGCTAAACTGACTTAGCATGTTCTTTGCTAAAACTGGATTTTACAAGGAAGTGCACAGATGGGCCTAGGAGAAGTTTTAGGAGCCTGACTAAAGTTTGGCCAAGCCAAAAATTTTTATCGGGGGTAACAAGAGATACCAATCCCAATAGATCTCTTAGGTGTTTAACTTATTCTTTCCTGCCTTAATTGTGTAAATTAAGTGTTATTTCCTTCTGATGAGTAAATTCAATTACCCTCAGGTGTGTTAATTATTTTGCTCCCTATTAAGGAGCCCTTAGTAACTGGACTGCATTTGTGGCTGAAATTTTAATGGGACTAGTAATAAGCCTCATAGTGGAAGCACTCCTCTTTGACAACTAGGACCTCCAGACGCCCAAAGCCTAGGACTGAGGGGACAGGAAGAGGTCTCCAAGTGGGTCACTCCTAACAAAGGCAAGTGGAGTCAGTCTAACTTTCACCAGTTGGTTCTCTGTCTCATAGAGAGCCCACTGATCGGAGACACTGTAGCATATACAGTCATTAATTTAGGGTCCTCTCTTGGCAGAGTATCATCTCCAAGCTGACACACAGCTACACCTTCAAAAGACCATTCTATCACTCTCCTGGTCAGCAGCTTCCATGGGGTATAGTATGTGAGAGGTCCCATGGTCATGTGTCCAGTGATGTACATGTAAGCCACCTAGAGCAGCAGAGGTGTTGGCTGAGGGCGAGGGGATCTAGAGTGAGGAGTAGAAAGGAGACAACGTGGATCAGTTGTGGCCTTGCCATGATCTTCCAAACTGTCTCCTTCCAAGCCCCTGACCAACCAGCCAACTCTTTGTTACTGTCCCTGGGTTTAAAGTATATTCTCATCTTGGTCCACCTCTCATTGATGTGAATGGGGTCTCTTGTTCTGAAGCAATATTACACAGATTCCAGGTTGGTGATATAAATATTCTGCTAAAACACCCTCCGACAGTGGTGCCGGCTGAGAGGGCAGAAAAGCAAACATATGCCTAGAATATATTTGATTATGGTAAAGATAAATCAACTTGTCACCAAGTATCCGATTGGTGACAGGAATCATACTTGAGGAATGATCCTGTGTCGGGAACCAAACTTGGGTCTCGTTGCTGGCAGGTTGGACATATGGTCTTGGTAAGTGGGAATCTATGGTGTAGGGCCCATGCGTAGCTTCCACTGCTGCTGCAGAAGCCATTCAGTTCCCAAACCCAGTGTACCAGCATGGGGGTGGCTGATTGCAGGGGCTGCCTGTCAGAAACTGGCCAGGTCATTTTGTCAACTTGGTTGTCTTGTGCCTGCTCTCTACTTGGTTGTCTTGGGTGTGAACATGTAGTGCAAAGATATTCCCACTTCATGTCCCTTCCATAGGCTCAACCACATGCTTTTCCCCCAGATATCCTCCACTCTGATCTTCCAAACTGTCTCCTTCCAAGCCCCTGACCAACCAGCCAAACCCTTTGTTACTGTCCCTGGGTTTAATGCATATGCTTATCCTGGGCCGCTTCTCATACACAAAGTGAATGACTAAGTGCCTTAACTGAAACCCTCTCCAGTAAATTTCCCCTCACTAATGTTCTTTAGGCCCCCACACAAGTTGGGCTAACCCAATTTTTAACTATTCTGTTCTGTAGAAGACACTCTTAAGTGAATAAAAAGGCAAGCCACAGACTTTAGAAAATACTTGCAAATCACGTCTAACCAAAAAAACTTGTATAAACAATGTATAAAGGATATTCAAAACTCAACAATAAGAAAACAAAGAACTCAATGCAGGCCAGGCACAGTGGCTCATGCCTGTAATCCCAGCACTTTGGGAGACTGAGGCCGGTGGATCACTTGAAGTCAGGAGTTCAAGACCAGCTAGGCCAACATGGTGAAACCAGTCTCTACTAAAAATAAAACAAATTGGCCAGGCTTGCTAGTACACGCCTGTAATCCAGCTACTTGGGAGGTTGAGGTAAGAGAATTACTTGAACCCAGGAGTGGGGGGTTGCAGTGAGCTGAGATTGCACCACTGCACTCTGGCCTGGGCAACAGAGCGAAACACTGTCTCAAAACAAACAAACAAAAACAAAACCAAAAAAACCCGCAATATAAAATGGGAAAAAATTTTGAGGAGACACTTCACCAAAGAAGATATTCAGATGGCAAGTAAGTACATGAAATGGTGATCATTTGTTTTAGGGAAATGCAAATTTAAATCACAGTGAGATGCCACTACACACCTATTAGAATGACATTAGAATGATTTATGAGGTTGTAGAACAAAACTAAAATTCGGATGCATTTCTGGTGGGAATGCAAAATAGTTCAGCCATTTTGAAAAAATGACTTTTTAAAAAAATAAAGTTAAACACATTAAGCATTCACCAAACAATCCCACTCCTAGGTATTTTATTAATAATCACCCTAAATTGGGAGTAACCCCAATGTCCTTCAACTAGTGAATGGATAAACTAATCATCTATACAACAGAATACTGTTTAAACCACTGATGCAAGCAAGAACATGGAAGAATCTCAAATGCATTAATCTATGTGAAAAAAATCCAGACTTAAGAGGCTACATACTACATGATTCCATGTAGATGACATTTTTGGCAGAAGAATAGGAACAACAAACAAATCAGTGGTTGCGGGGGGGCTGAGGGTAGAGGGTGGAGCTGAGTACAAAAGGGCAGCACAAAGGAATTTTTTTGGATTGTGGAATTCTATATCTCGATTTTGGTGGTGGCTACATGACTGTTTGCATTTGTCAAACTTCACTGTACGTAATTTATTTATTTTAAAAACGATATTAGAGATTTTCAGTTAAAAAACAGCTGATGCATTTGCCGGCAATAACCAACTAGTTGGTTTTACCTGAAAATCAGCATTTCAAAATCTGTAGCTATATAATATAGACCACCTGTATTAAAATAGCTTTCTCATGATGTCATTTTTAAAACTGATATTACTAAAAATGTATAGGAAAGATTAGACTTGAACCCAAAGGGCCAATGTGTTACATCGTATTTCTTTTCCTTTATAATTGGAAATATGAATTTAAGTGACAGATCTAGAGAAAAATTTAATTCATTGTGAAACTGTTAGCCTTCTACCACTCAGCCCACCCAGTATCCATCTGGGAACCAAGGAGGCAGGCTCCTCCTCTTGCAGGCTTCCCTGTCTTTTTGAGCTCCTGCTTCCATGGAGGAGTATGTATTTGTTTGGAGGGGCTCTCACACAGACACACTGCTTCTCATAGACTGATGACATCTAGGACTCTGCCTCCATCCGGGGATGTGTGCCTGCAGGTTGAGGCAGTGGTTGCTGGCAGTAAGGTCCATTCAGTTGCCTACTAGTAAGCCCATAATGAAAGGGGTCTGACTTTATTATTTTCCTTTTTCTTTTATTTTGAGATGGAGTCTCACTCTGTCGCCCAGGCTGGAGTGCAGTGGCGCAATCTCGGCTCACTGCAAACTCCACCTCCCAGGTTCAAGCGATTCTCCTGCCTCAACCTCCTGAGTAGCTGGGACTACAGGCGCCCCCCACCATGCCTGGCTAATTTTTTTTGTATTTTTAGTAGAGACGGGGTTTCACCATGTTAGCCAGGATGGTCTCGATCTCCTGACCTGGTGATCAGCCCGCCTCGGCCTCCCAAAGTGCTGGGATTACAGGCGTGAGCCACCATGACTGGCCTATTATTTTTCTTTAGAATGTGTGGTACTCGTGACTTTTGGTCTTCAGCTTGGCCTTGGTTGTCAATGAGAAAACTACTCCATGTCCTGTTACATTAGGAAAGCCTCATAGAGTAATAGAACCACTGGAAGAGTCCCTCTCAAAATCTGATAACACACATGTTGTGACCAATTCAGTTATTTGGCCAGGGGTAGAGGGAAGGAGTGCATGAAGGAATCAAGGGTGCTAGCAGAGTACCCTGGACATAATGACAACAAGGTCCCTGAACTGTATGATCCCTGAGGAAAAGACAAGACCATGAAGTTTGTTTTACAATGGCACAAGATGCTCAAAGTATATTTTTGAATACATTAACTATGTGCTGGTATTGAGGAGAACCTGAAGGTTATAAGGAGCATATTAGTCCATTCTCACGCTGCTAATAAAGACATGCCTGAGACTGGGTAATTTATAAAGGAAAGAGGTTTAATTGACTCACAGTTTAGCATGGCCAAGGACACCTCAGGGAACTTACAATCATGGCGGAAGGGGAAGCAAACATATCCTTCTTCACATGGTGGCAAGGAGAAGTGCCAAGCAAAAGGGGAAAAGCCCCTCATAAAATCATTAGATCTTGTGAGCACTCACTCACTATCACGAGAACAGCATGGAGGTAAATGCCCGCGTGATTCAATTACCTCCCACCTGGTCCCTCCAGCAACATGTGGGGATTATGGAAACTACAATTCCAGATGGGATTTGGGTGGGGACACAGCCAAATCATATCATTCTGCTGCTGGTCCTTCCCAGATCTCATGTCTTCACATTTCAAAACACAATCATGCCTATCCAACAGTCTCCCAGTCTTAACTCATTCCAACATTAACCCAAAAGTCCATAGTCCAAAGTCTCACTGGAGACAAGGGAAGTCCCTTCTGCCTATGAGCCTGTAAAATCAAAAGCAAGTTAGTTACTTGCTAGATACAATGGTGGTACAGGTAAACACACCAATTCCAAACGGGAGAAATTGGCCAAAACAAAGGGGCTACAAGCCCCATGCAAATCTGAAATCCAGCAGAACAGTCAAATCTTAAAGCTCCAAAATGATCTCCTTTGACCCCATGTCTCACATCCACGTCACGCTGATGCAAGAGGTGGGTTCCCATGGTCTTGGGCAGCTCCACCCCTGTGGCTTTGCAAGGTACAGCCCCCCTCCTGGCTGCTTTCACGCGTTGGCATTGAGTGTCTGTGGCTTTTCCAGGCACATGGTGCAAGCTGTCAGTGGATCTACCATTCTGCCGTCTGGAGGATGGTGGCCCTGTTCTCACAGTTCCACTAGGCAGTGCCCCAGTGGGGTCTCTGTGTGGGGGCTCCCACCACACATTTCCCTTCTGCACTGCCCTAGCAGAGGTTCTCCATCAGAGCATCGCCCCTGCAGCAAAATTTTGCCTGGGCATCCAGGCATTTCCATACATCCTCTGAAATCTAGGCGGAGGTTTCCAAACCTCAGTTCTTGACTACTGTGCACTCACAGGCTCAACACCATGTGGAAGATGCAAAGGCTTGGTTCTTATGCCCTCTGAAGCCACCACCTGAGCTGTACCTTGGCCCCTTTTAGCCACAGCTAGAGTGGCTGAGACGCAAGGCACCAAGTCCTTACGCTGCACACAGCAGGGGGGCCGTGGGCCCAGCCCATGAAACCATTTTTCCCTCCTAGGTTTCTGGGCCTGTGGTGGCAGGGGCTGCTGCAAAGGTCTCTGACATGCCCTGGAAACATTTTCCCCATTGTCTTGGTGATTAACATTCAGCTCCTTGTAACATATGCAAATTTCTGCAGTGGGCTTGAATTTCTCCCCAGAAGATGGGGTTTTCTTTTCTACTGCATCATCAGGCTGCCAATTTTCCAAACTTTTATGCTCTGGTTCTTCTTGAACACTTTGCCACTTGTAAATTTCTTCTGCCAGGTGCCCTAAATCATCTCTCTCAAGTTCAAAGTTCCACAGATCTCTAGGGCAGGGGCAAAATGCCACCAGTCTCTTTGCATAGGAAGAGTGACTTTTACTCCAGTTCCCAAACATTTCTTCATCTCCATCTGACACCACCTCAGCCTGGAATTTATTGTCCAGATTATTATCAGCATTTTGGTCAAAGCCATTCAACAAGTCTCTAGGAAGTTCGAAACTTTCCCACATCTTCCTGTCTCCTGAGCCCTCCAAATCTCTAGGAGGTTCTAAACTTTCCCACATTTTTCTATTTTCTTCTGAACCCTCCACACTTTTCCAACCTCTGCCTGTTACCCAGTTCCACAGTCACTTCCACATTTTCAGGTAACTTTACAGCAGCACCGCACTCTTTGCAGTACCAATATCGCATTAGTCTGTTCTCATGCTGCTAATAAAGACATACCCAAGACTGGGTAGTTTATAAAGGAAAGAGGTTTAATTGACTCAGTTCAGCATGGCTGGGAGGCCTCAGAAAATTTTGCGGAAGGGGAAGCAAACACATCCTTCTTCACATGGTGGCAGTAAGGAGAAGTGCTGAGCAAAAGGGGAAAATCCCCTTTAAAACCAACAGATCTGCTGAGAACTCATTCATTAACAGGAGGACAGCATGGGGGTAACCGCCCGCATGATTCTGTTACCTCCCAATGGGTTCCTCCCACGACACATGGGAATTATGGAAATTACAATTCAAGATGAGATTTTGGGTGGGAACACAGCCAAACCATATCAAGGAGCAAGTATTTTTTGTTTGTTTGTTCTTTTTTTTTTTTTTTTGAGACGGAGTCTCGCCTTGTCACCCAGGCTGGAGCACAATGGTGTGATCTTAGCTTACTGCAACCTCTGCCTCCCGGGTTCAAGCGAATCTCCTGCCTCAGCCTCCTGAATAGTGGGGATTACAGGCGCACACCACCATGCCCAGCTAAATTTTTTTTTGTAATTTTAGTAGAGGTAGGGTTTCGCCATGTTGGCCAGGCTGGTCTCGAACTTTTGACCTCAGGTGACCCACCTGCCTCAGCCTCCCGAAACGTTGAGACTACAGGTGTGAGCCATCGCGCCCAGCCTAGGGTGCATGCTTATTTGAGGACTGGAACGTGAGAGTGAAAGGACAGCATGTTATGGACTGAGAAGGAAGTTTCAGAGTTCCAGAACTTGGAAGTGAAGCAATCCTATAATTACTTTGGGTTGCTAAAGAGGAGTGGTGCTGGAGGTTTCTAAGGTTAAGGGTGCAAAACTAGGAGGAGATTAGAAAGTAACAGGTCCTTCAATAGCAACATTGTTTCATTATAACATTGATGAGAAAAAATAAATGCATTCCCCTTAGGCACCACTGTCTGTGTGAAGTCTGCATGCTCTCCCTATGTCTGTGTGAGTTTTCTCTGAATCCTCAGGTGTCCCTCCACATCCCAAAGATGTGCACATTAGATAAGTCAGGGTGTCTAAATGGTCCCAGTCTGAGTGAGCGTGGATGTGTGTGGGGAAAAGCAAGAGAGATCAGATTGTTACTGTGTCTGTGTAGAAAGAAGTAGACATAGGAGACTCCATTTTGTTCTGTACTAAGAAAAATTCTTCTGCCTTGAGATTCTGTGACCTTACCCCCAACCCCATGCTCTCTGAAACATGTGCTGTGTCATCTCAGAGTTGAATGGATTAAGGGCGGTGCAAGATGTGCTTTGTTAAACAGATGCTTGAAGGCAGCATGCTCCTTAAGAGTCATCACCACTCCCTAATCTCAAGTACCCAGGGACACAAAAACTGCGGAAGGCCGCAGGGACCTCTGCCTAGGAAAGCCAGGTATTGTCCAAGGTTTCTCCCCATGTGATAGTCTGAAATATGGCCTCGTGGGAAGGGAAAGACCTGACCGTCCCCCAGCCCGACACCCGTAAAGGGTCTGTGCTGAGGAGGATTAGTAAAAGAGGAAGGAATGCCTCTTGCAGTTGAGACAAGAGGAAGGCATCTGTCTCCTGCCTGTCCCTGGGCAATGGAATGTCTCGGTATAAAACCCGATTGTATGCTCCATCTACTGAGATAGTGAAAAACCGCCTTAGGGCTGGAGGTGGGACCTGCGGGCAGCAATACTGCTTTGTAAAGCATTGAGATGTTTATGTGTATGCATATCTAAAAGCACAGCACTTAATCCTTTACATTGTCTATGATGCAAAGACCTTTGCTCACGTGTTTGTCTGCTGACCCTCTCCCCACAATTGTCTTGTGACCCTGACACATCCCCCTCTTCGAGAAACACCCACAAATGATCAATAAATACTCAGAGGCTGGCGGGATCCTCCATATGCTGAACGCTGGTTCCCCAGGTCCCCTTATTTCTTTCTCTATACTTTGTCTCTGTGTCTTTTTCTTTCCTAAGTCTCTCGTTCCACCTTACGAGAAAAACCCACAGGTGTGGAGGGGCAACCCACCCCTACAGATGTGTGTGTGTGTGTGTGTGTGTGTGTGTGTGTGTGTACCCTGTGATGCAATCACATCCTAGACAGGGGCTGGGGTCTACCTGTCCCATGAGCCACTGGGATAGGCTCTTGCTACCCACAACCCCGAAATGGAATAAGTAGGTAGGAAAATGAATGAATATAAGTGACTGAAAAATAAAAATGTGTAAAGCATATGATGATCATACAGATGCAAAACAGTAAACAAGGTGGTGCCAGAGAGCTCAGCAAGCCACCATGTTTGTGATGATTTTGAACTTCACTTTGCAGACATTTATTCCTTGATTTAACCCAACACCAGGACAACCGTGGTAACTCACCAATATACCAAAAATAGGGTAAGTAGTTTTTTTTTTAGTTAATCATTTTAGTTGCATGTGTAGCTTACCTTTACTTAAATGTTTAATATTAGAAGTGTTTTGGTCTTGATTTAGAAATTTGGTGATTCTATGACCAGAAATATGTCACAGCAACTTAACTCTTGTTTGTAGCAAATTATCAATTAGCCTATGATAAAATTGGTTTCGTGATACCATAACCAAGTGCAGCCTTGGCTGTTTGCCCTTTGCAAACCCAATAACAAGGGGTGAAAGGAAAGTGACTTTATTTTTCAAAGCTAGCAGTGGGGAAACAGCCAGCTTACACCTCTGGAAACTGCTTCAAAAGTCTGGGCTGAAGGCAGAGGTTTCAAAAAGGGAAGCTTGATATGGGAAACATGCAAGAGTTGTGCCGGGAGCCCGGGCTGTGTGTCTTGCTTCAAGGCCTATCTTGAGTTATGGTCCATCTAAAATGCAGGCTGGCGTCATCTCGCCTGTGGCCAGGCTGCAGATTATCTATCTTGAGGCAATCTTTAAGTGGGGGACAATTCTGCAGCTGGGCCTTTGTGCCTAGTTCATTTTAAATTAGCCCCTGGAATTTTTAAGAAGCATACAGTTAGATAAATGTGCATTGGGTAAGGGAGTACATTGTGGGAAATAGAAGGGAGTGGAGTTTCAAAGTATGTTTCAAGGCTATATTTTAAGACTAAAGAGAAAAGGTTTCTACAGTTTGTTTCAAGGTTACAGCTTGAGACTGGCAAGAAAGGAGAAAAGAAAAAAGTTTTCTTTTGAAGCTAAACTACTTGGTTAGAATACCTTGTTTTGCTTAAAATTAGTTTCCATGGACCTATCCACAATAACATTAATTGAGGACTTACTGTATTGAATGGCTTATCACATCAATGTCGAAATTGATGCTTTCATTCATTCAACAAATTATTATTGATACACATTATGTGTCACATACTGGGCTTTGGCACTGTGGCAATGAAGAAATATTTTCCTTCTTTTCTTGCTTGCTTGCTTTCTTTCTCTCTCTCTTTCTTCTTCTTCTTCTTCTTTTTTTTTTTTTTTTCTGATACAGAGTCTCGTCCTGTCTCCCAGGTTGGAGTGCAGTGGCACAATCACTGCTCGCTGCAGCCTCTATCTCCTGGGCTCCAGTGATCCTCCCACCTCAGCCTCCCGAGTAGTTGGGACCACAGGTGCACACCATCATGCCTGGCTATTTTTGTATTTTTGGTGGAGATGGTGTTTCACCGTGTTACCCAGCCTGGTCTTGAACTCCTTAGCTCAGCTCAAGCAATCCACCCACCTCAGCCTCCCAAAGTGCTGGGATTACAGGCATAAGCCACCATGCCTGGTGAAGAAATATTTTCTTAATAACAAACTTAACAAAGAAATTAGACAGGCAAGATAGGGTAGCGATTTTCAGAGTTGAGACAGCCTGGAGTGTGAATCCCAGATCCGGGTATTTAACAGCAACATGACTTACACAATACTTAACCCATTTTGCCTCAGTTTCCTAATCTGTCAAAAAAAAAAAAAACCTAGTAGTACCACTTAATAGGGTTGTTGTGAATAATGTGGTTATTAGTGTAAAGCTTTAGAACAATGCCTGAAACTTAGTAATTATTCAATAATTAGCCATTAAAAATGTAACAGCTATATATGTAATGTCAGATAGTGAAAAGTGTTATAAAGAAAAAGAATTCAGGTTGGGTGCAGTGGCTGATGCCTGTAATCCCAGCACTTTGGGAGGCTGAGGTGGGTGAGCCCAAGAGTTTGAGACCAGCCTGGGTAACATGGCAAAACTCTGTCTCTACAAAAGCCACATACACAAAATTTAGGTGGGCATGGTGGCCTGGGCCTGTGGTCCCAGCTACCGGGGAGGCTGAGGTGGGAGAATCACCTGAGCCTGGGAGGTTGAAGCTACAGTGAGCCAAGATTATGCCACTGCACTCCAGCCTGGGCGACAGTGGGAGACTCTGTCTCAAAAGAGAAAAAAAAAGAATTCAGATAAGGGGATAGTGCATGGTGGGATTATTTTACAGCAGCTGTTGCAGGAAGGCTGCTCTGAGGAGGTGACATATGAGCAGGGACCTGAAACCATATGAGAGAATACGCCATGCCATGGTTTGTGGAAGGACTATTTTAGATGGCAGGAACAAAGGCCCTGGGGCCGACAAGAGCTGCAAGGCCTAGGAGAGGTGGCAGAGAAAAAGATGCACAGACAATTGTGAGCCAATCCCTACCCCATTGTGCTCTTTCCGTTTACACCTTTGGAAGGCAGCTGTCTGGGGGGGGGGTTCTGATCACTTGCTGCAGGTGCCCTGAAAGGACACATGAGGGGCTGCTGTAGCAAACTGAAAGTCTTAGAGATGGGAAATAAGCTTAATGGATAGTATATACTTACCTTTATCAAATACTACTAGTCAAGTCAGAAGATATTGACAGGTCTGCAATCCCTTATCTTTCTTAAAAAATAGAAAGATAATAGAATGCCTGTGACTGTGTACATATTAACATTCTACAAAGACCTGTAGTGAAATGAGTAAATATTGACACTAAGTGGGATCCATAAAGGCCAGAAATAGCTTCATGCAAGCTTAGTTTAGATTTTGCCTCCAAATGAGGTAGGGCAGGTTTTACTTCCAAAGGGTTACAAAAAAAGTCTTTGGGTTTTCAGTGCGCTTTGAATTTTGCAATTACAGATAAATGACTGGGAACCTGTAATAATTTCCTCATATGTGTCATTTATAGGATCCGCACTCTGGGAAACAACTTGTAGAAGACAAAATAAAAACCAAAACTCTGGGTAATTCTGCCTTAGCTCCCGTCTTTGAAGTATTTTATATTTGCTAAGTATAAATTCTTAAGATATTCTACTTGAAATAGCTGAAGAATCCCCTCTCTGGGACAGGTGCAGATTAAAAGAGCGCCACTCCATGATTTTCATAAAGGAGAAAATACGGAAGGCAGCCCCTGTGGGCAGCCCCGGGCCTACATGAGTTGATAGAGTTGAAGGTATAAATGTAGAGTATTAAGTTCCCAGTGACCGGAATGACCTGGTGAACAAAGAGGACAACTTTGCCAGTTTTCCCCTCTATTCAGCACATTTTGTTTCTCAGGTAAACATGGCTTGAAGCACGAGTGAGATGAAGCCTCAATGTTGGTGTCTACGTGGAGGCTTCCCGGATAGCCAGGATGTTCATAGCCCGGATGTTCATAGCCCTTCAGAACAGAGGGAAATACTGCATTTATCTTCATCTGTACCGAAAAGGTACAGATAGAATGATAATAACCTGAACAAGGCTCCCCTTTCAATCCAATTATTCAGACGCTTAGGACTAGAAACTGCGAAACATAAAAACTGCAACCCGGATCTTAGTTATCTCGGTCTTAATGAGCTGCCGGCTGTTTCCCACTGCACCCCCCTTTCCGGGGGTCTTGCTGCTGAGATCTTCGCGCAGAGGGCCGCTCGGTCATCCCGCCGCCGGGCGCCGGCCACCAGGGGGCGCTGCGGCCTCCTCCCTCTCCCGGGAGCGGCCAAGCCAGCCCGGTGGGTGTTTCTCTCTCCCTCTCGCGCTCTCTCCTCCCGGCCTCACATCCGGGTCTGGAGCGCGGCCGCCGCTGTCACTGTTGGTGCGGGCGCGTCGGGGCCGGGCCGGGGCACTGTAAATGGCGGCGGAGGGAGGCGGAGCGGCGGCCACGCTCAGCCCAGATCCCCCGAAACTTTAGGTTCGAAGCCCCACAACTTTCCGGGAAGCGCTGCCGCTCCGGAGGCGTGGACGGAAGGGGAAGCCGAGGCGGGAAGTCTGGGGGAATCGGCAGGGAGCCGGGGAGACTCGAACCCGCGGCGGGGGCGGAGTCCGCCAGTGCCTCGCGCCTCCGCGGCCCCCGCCTCTTTCTCTGCACCCTCCCCGCGGCCGCGGCCGGGGTCGGAGCCGGAGCCGCAGTCGCAGCCGCAGCCGCGCGCTGCGCCGAGTCCGGGACTGCGCCGGGCCTCGCAGGCAGCGGCGCGGCGAGCGCAGCCGGGCCCCCTCCTCGCGACCTCCGGGCCCTGTTGCTCGGGCGCACCTGGCGCGTGTGAGGCCGGGGCCGGCGTCTTCGGGAAGCTAGCAGGAGGCCGGGCCACGCGCAGCCCCTGCCGGCCCAGGTTCCTGGGGCCGGGCCCCGAGTAGTGCATGCGGGGCGGGGCGGCCGTGAGCCGGAGGCGAAGATGGAAGGCTTAACGCTGAGCGATGCGGAGCAGAAATACTATTCAGACCTCTTCTCCTACTGCGACATTGAGAGCACCAAGAAGGTGGTGGTCAACGGGCGGGTGCTGGAGCTGTTCCGGGCCGCGCAGCTGCCGAACGACGTGGTCCTACAGGTAACGTCGCGTCCCGGGGCCGGCGGGCGGCTCAGGCCTGCAGTCACTGGCCTCCAGGAGTGGGAGTGGGCGCCGATTCCTTGGGGCCCGGCGGGGGGCTGGTTCCTCGGGGGGTCCCCGCAGCGGGCAGGGGCCGCAGGTGCCCGGGAGGCCTGGACTCGCGCCGCGGCCAAGGGGGAGGGGGTTGCCCTTAGAGGACGGAACTCCTGTGTTGGGGTCTGAAGAGCCTCAGCCGGTATCCCCCATGACCCTGAGAATCTGTGCTCTATACTGCAAGAACTACCTCACTTGAAGGATCTTAGGTTGTTAATGTGTGTGAATCCTAGAACCTGGCATATACAGAGCTTTTCGGATCCTGCAGAGTAGTAAAGTTATCAGTATGGGCAAAATGGTTTTTTTAATTCTTGAATTAACCGAGAAGACGTGATAAAGTGAGTTTTATAGATTTAGGAATCGAAGAAGCAGTTTTTTTGAAGGAAGCAAAATTCTTAGGGAAATTTTTAAAAATGTGAACTAGTTAGTAGTTTTACAAGTAGGCATACAAGAAGTTGTAATTATCTGTAGAACGTGTGTATGTGATGAGACTGAACAATGTTTTTCAACAGGCATTCGAAAGCATTTGTGGAACTTATGGATTTGGGTTGGGAGATGAGTATTGAACAGCTGGTAGGCAGAAGTGCGTATTTGCCCTAATCTGAAGCCCTGGAGGAGCAAGCCCTGTAGGCTTAAAGCCTTTTTTATCATATCTGCTTTTGAAACAGAGGACTTCCTAGAAGTTCTTATCTAATGTATGTGGTGAGCATTAATGCTACTCTGTTTAATGATTCATAGCTGCTAGTAGGAGTCTGTCTAAACAGCATATTAGGAACAGGTTTTAAGCTTTCATCTTTTATATTGATCCAAGCTAGTTATCCACATCTCCAAAATTTAAAGCCACATGTATAGGTGTATGTAGTGGACTGCAAAGCATTGGACCAGGGTTTTGAAGGCTGGGTCCTTGACCCTACTCTGCTGTTAACCAGCAGTGTGACTTTGGGTCAGGCACTTTCCCTTTTCAAGCAAAAGTATGTTCATCCACAGAATGAAGGCAAGTTTCTTCCAACAAAAATTCTGTGAGGAATAAAAATGTCCA
The DNA here is from genome assembly GCF_028858775.2 of Pan troglodytes. Lineage (NCBI taxonomy): Eukaryota > Metazoa > Chordata > Mammalia > Primates > Hominidae > Pan > Pan troglodytes. Next base: position 150,838,972 of record NC_072403.2, on the reverse strand, counting down.
CACACAGGCCTCTGTTTTAGAAGTTAAGTCTGCATTAACTATGACTAAGTTGAACGAGTTCGATCTTTTAAATGGTCTTGTGTTTTACATTGCTTTTTTAAAGGTGGGGTGTCTTACGTGCCAGTGAAGGGCAACGAGGAGTCCCAAATTCATCCTGTTGAAAAGGGACAAATAGTAAATATTTTGGGCTTTGCTGGCCACGTATGCTCTCTGTTGCATATTCTTCTTTTTGTGTTTACAAAACACAAAAATGTAAAACCATTCTTAACTCAGGGAGATACAAAACAAAGCCTGTGGTCTGCTAACGAAGGGTGCTGGTAGTGTGGTCTATGGTACTCTCCTGTTACAGCTTTGGAGTAGGACTTAAAGATCTGGTCAGAACATGCTCATTAATCATACTCTTTTTGCTCCTTTTGAAGAAATAACAAAGTATACCTTCAAGTTAGGATCTAAATAAAATTAAGGAAAAGCCTTCTCTGTTCTATTTTGGTTTGTCTTTGAGGTGAGAAAGAGTTGAAATAAAACTTTCAATCTTTTTAATGGGTACACAAAAACTTTAGAACTTGAAATGTAATTTTTAGGACAGACACATTAGCATTAATGAATCTTTACTTCAAACATGTTTAATTCAGTGCAAGTTATTTTTATGTTTTGCTCAATTTTATTAACATTCAAAAAATAAATTTCCATTGTCTTTTGGCATAAAGAGAGAGCTTAAATATTCAGGGTTCAGTTACAAGTTGGAACTCCCTGGAGCAGAACTCTTACAGTTATGTATACTAAATAGCAATCTAGATATCTTGAAGGCAATTTACTTAAAAATTGGTCTAAGACATAGAAATATGAGACAAAAGGAGAATATGTGCTTAATTCCCTTAAGGGAGTTTGGGATTGTCTGAAAACACAGTCCTCCATTGCTTTCTAAGTGGGAAACATTTGGGGCAGCTCGTTTCTAATGCTTAGTTCTCTACTTAACACTGGGCTAGGCATTGCAGGCATCAGAAGAGGAGTAAGAAGCTCTTAAGGATCTTGTCAATTATAGGAGTGCTCATGTATAACATAAGGTATAATGTATGCCATAGGAGAGGTGCCAAGTGTTATGAAATGCTAAGGAGGTATGACCAAGAAAGGCTTTTTGACTTAATTCAGATGGACTTTAAATTAGGGTGGAGTGAGGGGAATGGAATTATGAGGGCTTCCAGGCAGAGAAAAGTGATCAAAAGTGGTAAGTGTAGGAGCCTTTTCAAGGACTAGTGTTTTCGGGATAACAGAACATAAAATTAGAAAGAGGCCATATTAGGAAAGACTCTGAAGAAGGGCAGCAGATAACGATATTTCAGCAAGCAGTGGAGACCCATTGAAAAGTTTTTGACTTTGAGTGACAGAAAGGGTAAGGAATGACACTCTTTCAGTGGTCTGGATTGGGTGCTAGGTCATGGACATCCAACCAGGGTGACAGCAGTAGAATAGAAAGGGAGAGACTGGATATGTTATTGAAGGACTGCTGGGTAGCCACTATATGAGGTGCTTTGTGGAATAATGTTTAATTGAGGCCAGATTATCAAGGTTGGATGGAGAGCTTTGAACTAATTGTGTAGGTAACAGGGAGTGGTAGATTTAAGAGAAATGACTCATAAAGCAGTGCTTTAGGAGTCGTTTGTCAGGGCCACAGGAATTAGAGGAATAAAACTGTAGACTTAACTTGGGGGCTGATTTTGTATGGCAGATACGAAGTGAGAAACTGGGCCAGTGGTACTCAAACATGGGAATGAAGGTGACAATGGGGAAGAGGCATTTGGCAGTGTCTAGAGACATTTTTGATTGTCATAACTAGAGGGGAGAGAGCAGTTCTACTGGCATCTAGTGGGTAGAGGCCAGAAATGTTGCTAAACATCCTGCAGTGCACAGGACAGCCTCCACAAGCATTATGTGCCCAAGATGTCAATAGTGCTGAGACTGAGAAACCCTAACCTGGACTATAGTGGTGGGAGTGGGACAAAAAATCAGATACGGGCCAGGCACAGTGGCTCATGCCTGTAATCCCAGCACTTTGGGAGGCTGAGGCAGGTGGATCACCTGAGGTCAGGAGTTGGAGACCAACCTGGCCAACATGGTGAAACCCTTTCTGTACTAAAAATACAAAATTAGCCGCATGTGGTGGCGCATGCCTGTAATCCCAGCTACTCCAGAGGCTGAGGCAGGAGAATCACTTAGAACCTGGGAGGAGGAGGAGGTTGCAGTGAGCCAAGATCGCGCCACTGCACTCCAGCCTAGGTGACAGAGCAAGACGCTGTCTCAAAAAAAAAAAAAAAAAGAGAGAGAGAGAGATGGTAGAGATTATGAAGGTAAACGTGATAGGCCTGGGTTATTTGGCAGTGTTTTGGTGAGAATACAGTGGGGCAAGGATTATTCTTTGGACACCACTCACAGTTAGAAAAGGGGCAGGAAGAGGGCTTACTTTTTAAAAGAGACAATGATGAGTTTGGTTTCAGACATTCTTAGATGGCAATTCAGATCTCTTGGAGACAGTGGGAAGTGGGTGGAGATTTGTCCACCCCAACTGCTGGTTCTTACAGCAGTTCAGGTTCAGAGGTTCGGGATTTCTTCCTCTGTTTTGCTCACCTAAGTGTTTAGGGACGGGAGACAGTGTCACATAGACTGGGCATGCACATACATATCAGGACCTTGGTTGGTACAGTAGTTTTCGGTGTTTGTTAGTAAAAGTTAGGAGGAGACTGAGTCATCTGGGGGCATGAGTGTAGAGAACAAATAACACCGAGTCCAGAACCAAACGAGGAAGGAGCTGGCATTTATCGAGTGCCTATTATGTTCCTTTAACCAGGCAAATCATTTTCATGGAAGAACTCATTTGATTCTTGCAACAACCTTGTGAAGTGGGTGTTATTCTTGTTTATTTTTATTTTTATTTTTTGAGACAGTCTCTCGCTCTGTTGCCCAGGCTGGAGTGCAGTGGTGCAATCTCGGCTCACTGCAACCTCCACCTCCCAGGCTCAAGCGATTCTTCTGCCTCAGCCTCCTGGGTAGCTGGGACTACAGGCATGCGCCACCACCACACTCGGCTAATTTTTGTATTTTTAGTAGAGTCGGGGTTTCACCATATTGGCCAGGCTGGTCTTGAACTCCTGACCTTGTGATCTGCCCACTTCAGCCTCCCAGAGTGCTGGGATTACAGGCTTATTCTTGTTCACTAAGAACTTGATAGCAGATAAGTTAAATAATTTATTTGTGAATATTCGTATCTCTCCCTTACTATTATTCACGTCCCAGCTCTTACCTTCTCTGGTCATGTGGTTTGGGAGCAGGGTGAGGAATAAAATTCAGTTGGTCTGATTTTGACTTCCCCATAGTTCTTACGAACAGTAGGGATTTTAGAATATCTGATTTTGTGTTACGTATCAACTTCCTCCTTTGCGTAGTAAGTAGTTTAATGTATGATGATGTCTTGAAACACAGCCACTTCAGAGAAAGAGGGAGATTCTTGTAGTTGGTGTTCAGGGCACACACAAATACAATTTTTCTTTATTACCACTGTCAGATGTTAAGGTGTGTTCATTACAGTTGCTTTTGAATAGCAGAGGAAAATCTATTCTGAGTTTAAGAGTTTGTTTTTGAAGACAGAATGTCAATAGACAAAGTGAAGGAGTGGATGCTTTGTAAAATTATGCTCCATGCCACATAATAGCAAGATGAGGGGGAGAAAAATCTGGCTCATAGGATTTAATCATGAGGAATTTTGCTGTCTGCCGAGCAAGAAAATATTCAGTGTTGTGGCTTAAAAGTCAGCTTTTCCCAAAGTAGTTTATTTTGTTTTTTAAAGATTAGGAAAGATATACTATTTACCACACTAATCAGAATGTTTTCTTAGCTTTTACCAAAAGCTTCTGTTTTGGGAAATGTCTTAAAACTTCATACAGACTTTGAATGCATAATAGATTGATAAAGGGTTCTAGTACTAACTGTTCTTTCATTGAGGTTTGTAAGCAATGTACCCTGTTAATGAAGCTGAAAATCTTTAGATCATTTGTGTAGAGCAATATCTTGTTAGAATATTTGCATAACACATAAATTTAATGGGGAAAAGCAATAACAGTGAAACAAACCATTTTGTTTTTGTCTTGAAACTTGTTTAAATCAATTACAAGATCTGGCATTAGTGATAAGTTTAAAAATAGGAAAGCAGAGCTCATTTCTGTGTTGAAAGTTATAAACTTAATAAGTCTCAGGTTTGTTATTCTGGAGTAGTGGTTTTTAGTTCTGAATCACTAAAATAATTGTAATAAACTACAGAAATAATCTTGCCATAATCACTTACCTATACACAGTTGAAAAAGATACTGTTTGTGAAATAAGTCACAGTCAATGTGTTTCTGTAGTGTCCTATTTATTTACTTTTAAAATTTCTGTCTTCTTGAGTTTCTTGTGCTAGTTTCAGTCATTTTGTTTGTTTGTTTGTTTTAATCAATAGCCCAGAGTTAGAGTTTTAGTATATTGGGAATTCGTGCCAAACATTTGATGGAGCGACACAAGAGCATGAGAAGCTGGTATAAAGAGCACTAACTGTGGGAGGCAAGTTCCAGTTCTGGCATCAGCTAACTTTGTAACCCTGAACAAATCACAGAATGTCTGATATAGCTATGGGATTGGGTTTTCATGATTTCTGACTCAAATGAGAGTATCTTTGTGTAGGAGCGGCTAATCTATTCCAGCCACACCCCTTTAAAAGTAGCACAAAGTCTTGTGGTTAATTGCTCCACTATCTTGACACTGGAACAGGATTATTTGACATTCTTTGAGGAATACAAAGAGGAGATATATACAAGAGGAAACTGATGAAAGGGTCATAAATCCATGGGTGCTTAGTTCTTCAAGGTCGTGAGAATTTGAAATGGGTGATAAGACTTGTCATTTCTGATGTTTTCCCTTATATAGGTTTTATTTTCTGTAGCCTTTCCTATTATAGATGCATCTTCACTCATCTTTTCCCTCTGTGTAAGAAATTTGTCTAATGGAAGTTAAACTGTATACCAGATTTCATTGAGATTTGATAAATTCTAAGACTTAGGCTTTTTAAAATTAAGAATACTACATCTCTTCTGCATTTTGTTTCAAGAATTAGCCAGGTGTTGAATTTGGGGTCTGTCTCATTAAATAATGAAGACAGAATTTATTAGTCTGTCTCTTTTGGGCTGTTGATTCCGTTGAGATTCTGCTGCACGCACTGGACATCTGCTTAGAAAACATAGTTCCACAGAATTTTGCACTTAATTTGTGATTTCCAGCCTTCCCCTAATTGAGTCAAGCTCATCTTATGGACTTCTACATTAATTCAGTTTTAAGGAAGAGCAGGCTGACCTATGAAATGCTAAACACTTCCGTCTTAAATCAGTTTTAAATACTTTCAACAAAGACTTCTTTGTGGCCGTTATTTGTATTGGGGGTATACATGCAGTGGTGAAGGATCAAGACATCTTCTCTGACTTGTGCCAATGTCGAAAAGAAAAAGAACTGGCCAGGCATGGTGGCCTGCACCTGTAGTCCCAGCTACTTGAGAGGCAGAGGCAGGAGGATCACTTGAGCCTGGGAAGTTGAGGCTGCAATGAGACATAGTAGACATAGTAGTGTCATTGCACTCCAGCCTGGGTGACAGAGCAAGTCTCCGTTCCCCCCCCACTGCCCCCCCCCCAAAAAAGGAAAAAAGAACTGTGTACAATAATAGAGAATCATTGGGTGGTAGAATCAGAGGAGGTAGTGGGGACCTACTTAGGTGTAAGGGAAGGCCCCTTAGAGGATGCCTGGATGGGGGGTCAGGGGAGGGAGAATAAGGTGTTTCATATAGAGAGAACTGGGAAGGGCCTGAGGCTGTGAAGAACGCAGTGTGAAGAGCACAGTGTGTTTAAGGAACTGAAACTATGGACAAGAGGGGAGAATGGCGGGGACCGCATAAGGCAGGCCCTTGTACTCAGTGATAAGGAATTTGGATTTTAGTGGAAATATACTAAAAGTTTTTATTCGGGGGTGTAGCATCATCTGAATTATATTTTAAAAGATCATGCTGACTGCTGTATGAGCAAAAAGAATACTGGGGGCAAGTGGAAGCAGATACGCTAGTGGATATGCAACAGTCCAGGCAGCAGACAGCAATGGCTTAGATTAGCGAGGTGGCAGTAGGATAGAGAGCAGTGGACATATGTGAGAATTTTTTAGGTGGTAGAAATACGAAGGCATAAATAGGGTTGGATATGGAACATAAGGGAGGGGAAAGAACTCAAGGATGTTGCTGGAAGTTGCCACTATTGGATGGTTGGAAGAGGAGTGGATTTTGGGGGGTGTTGTTTCGTGGGAGAGGTAAGGGTGAATTCAGCAGTTCCCCTTTTGTCTATCTTAGTTCTCAGAAGCCTGTAAGATTGTCAAGTAGGCCTGTTAGAGAGATCTATACATCTTGAAGAATTCAGAGATACTTGGCTCAGAGATGTCAGTTTGAAGATTGTCACTATGTTAGTGATACTTAAGGTAATGAAATAATTGAAGAAAAGATTATAAAGAAGAGAGAAAGATTGACTAGAACTGGAATCCTGAGGAATGCTGAACATTTCTAAGTTGGGTAAACTGGAAGGCTTCTTGGAAGGAGGCTAGGAAGCACACAATCAGAGTGGTACAAATTGGGAATGTGTAATATATAGTATTATCATGTCGTGGATGCCAAATAATGCAAGTATTTCAAGGGGGTGGGTAGTCAGCTGTATTGAATTTCACTGAGAGGCTGAGAACATGTGGGCAGGAATGTGGCCGTTGGATTTGGCAACCTGGAAGTTATTAGTAACTTCAGTGAGCCAGTTTCATGGACTCTAGTGTAGATGGATGCCAGATTTGAGTGATTTGAGGGATAAATGATGGCTGAGGAACTAGAGACAGGGTGTATAGATAGCTTTTAAAGAAGTTTGCCTATGAAAGGGAATAGATACAGGGTAGAAGCTAGAGATGTATGAGGATATAAAGGAAATCTTTTTGTTTGTTTCTTTTTGAGTGTGAGAAATTCTGCAGAATGATTTTAGTTGTTAGGATTGCTAAGATAAGGGAGATGAGAAGTCCTTGAGAAAGCAGGAGTGGTCAGGATCCTGACTGCACAGAGTCCTTTGATAGGAAGGGGATACTTCCTCAGTTTTTTTTTTTTGTGTGATGGATTCTCGCTCTGTCGCCCAGGCTGGAGTGCAATGGCCTGGTCTTGGCTCACTGCAACCTCCGCCTCCCGGGTTGAAGCGATTCTCCTGCCTCAGCCTTCAGAGTTGCTGGGATTACAGGTGCCTACCACCACACCTGGCTGATTTTTGTCTTCTTAGTAGAGACAGGGTTTCACCATGTTGGCCGGGCTGGTCTCGAACTGCTGATCTCGTGATCTGCCTGCCTTAGCCTCCCAAAGTGCTGGGATTATAGGCATGAGCCACCATGCCTGGCCACTTCCTCAGTTTTAAAAGTGGGGAAGAAAGAACAACATTGTTACAGACGCAAGTAGGAATATAGATTTAGTGGGTGGAATATAGATTTAGTGGGAGGATGTTCTGGCCTAATGGCTTTTATTTGTTTTCTACAAACTGAGGCAGGATTAACAGTGTAGTAGTAACATAAAATCTTAATATGAAAGTAAGAAAAAAATACATTCACATTAGCTTCAAAGAGGCCTAACACACTTGGGAATAAACTTAAGAAAAGAGTCACCAAGATTTTTGTATTTAAAACTACAAAACAGGGCTGGGCACAGTGACTTATGCCTATAATCCTAGCACTTTGTGAGGTCGAGGCGGGCAGATCACTTGAGCCCGGGAGTTTGAGACCAGTCTGGGCAACATAGGGAGACCCCTGCCTGTAAAAAAAAAAAAAAAAGATAAAATAAATTAGCTGGGTATAGTGGTGTGCACCTGTGGTCCCAGCTACTTGGGAGGCTGAGGCAGGAGGATGGTTTAAGCCTGGGAGGCAGAGGTCAGGGAGGCAGAGGTCAGAGAGACCCGAGATTGCGCCAATGGACTCCAGCCTGGGCAACAGAGCCAGACCCTGTCTCAAAAAAAAAAAAAGAAAAGGAAAAGAAACAAATAATTGGGCTTTATTAAATATTTTTAAAACTTTTACACTTGAGAAGATACTTAAGAAAGTATAAAAAGATAAGCCACAGATTGGGGAGAAATATTTGCATATTATAAACATGGTAAAGGTCTTTAATCTAGAATATATTTGAAAAATCTTACAACTCACTTATAAGGAAAAAAAAAAAAACTGGGCGAAAGCCCATTCTTAGGCTTAAGCCCATTGAATAGGTATTTCACCAAAGACAACAATAAGAATGGCCAATAAGCATATGAAAAGATGTTAACCCCATTAGTCATTAGGGAAATGCAAATTAAATCACAGTGATATACTATCACACACTGACCAGAGTGGCTGTAATTAAAAAGACTGACAATACCTAGTATTTGTATTGTTGAGAAACTGGAACCCTTAGGCACTTCTTGGGACTGTAAATGACACAGCCACATTGGGAAACAGTTTGGCTTTTTCTTAAAAAGTTAAGCATAAATTTGCCATAGCAACCAGCAGTTCCACTCTTAGGAATCTGCCCAAGAGAAATGAAAATACATGTACAAATAAAGAAAGGTATGTACATGTCTGTTAGCATTATTCACAATAGTCAAAAACTGGAAAGCAATTCAAATATCCATCACATGGTGTTTGAATACATAAAATGTGGAAAACTATTCTGCAATAAAAAAGAAACAAATTAGTGATATATGTTATAACAAACATGAATGTCAAAAACATGTCTCTGGGCAATATAGCAAGACCCTGTCCCAAAAAATTAATAAATAAAATTAGCTAAATATGATGGCACCCGCATATCATTGAAGCTATTCTTGGAAGGCTGAGGAAAGAGGATAGCTTAAGCCCAGGTGTTTGAGGCTGCAGTGAGCTGTGTTCACGCCAGTATACTCCAGCCTGAGTGACAGAGCAAGACCTCATCTGTAATAACAACATGCTAACTGTCAAACCAAATACAAAAGAGTACATATTGTGTGGTTACATTTATATGGACTGTCTACAAAAAGCAAATCTATAGAGATATAGCAGATTAGTGGTTGCATCAGGCCAGAGCAAGAGAAATGGTATGGAGGAAAATACTTGGGTGATAGAAAAATTCTAAAATTAGATTGTAGTGATAGTGTTCTATACACTGTATAATTTTCTTAAAACTCAATGAATTGTACACATATGATGGTTGAATTTTATGGTGTATAAATTATACCTCAAAGCTATGAATTAAAAATTACAAAATAGTCATCTTGGGGAATGTAAAGGTTGAATGTGGTGGAGAATGAAGGACTGTGTACTGCTTACATAGTTTAATTACAAAACTTCAGCATAATGTAATCTGGCATTTTGATAAAGGATTTAAATTTTGAAAGATGATGTACTGATAGATTTTTATGTGTAGAGGAGATTGCCATATCTCATCTTCTAAGATTCATTAGAACTGAGTATATTTACATTACATTACATTAGCATCAAGCTAACATTTATTCACTGTTCTGTGTGACAGGGACTGCTCTGCGTGCTTTATATGTGTTATTTTACAAGTACATTATTTATTGACCTTAGAAGGGGCTAAAAATAATATGATTTAGAATGAAGACCAGTTTCCATCTATTGACCTTTGGTGGTATGATGAATTTTTGTACACTTAACTCAGATATCTTAATATTATGGGAAATTATAGAAATATAATACCTCAAAGAATAATGTGAGTTTGAAGTAGTCATGACTGACAAGTAATAATTTTAATGAAATAGTAGTTTCAGTCTACAGGACTATTTTGGGTTGCTTTGTCCACTGGAATAATCACTGTCACTCTCATGAATCTTTTTGTGGGCCATTCTAATGTTACTTAAAGGGACTGATTTGGTGTCTTTGTATTTTGAAATAGCTGTATTCAATCTGAGTTTGCATAAGGAGCTAGATCTTGGTCCCAATCCTCACAATTATAATAGCATGTTCCTTTGGAGAAAAAAAAATTGCATGAAGTGATTATTGCTTCTTTTTGTCCATGGGTTATGCAAAATGTTGTACGTGGAAATAGAAATATCTATATCCTTGAAACAAGAAATCATTGTCTGGAAACTAAGAGTATACTAGTTTTTTTTGGTGTCTCATTTGTGACTGGAAGGACCATAGGTTTGACTTCAAAGTGTTTATTGATACTGTATATTAATAGCTGATTTAGAAGAATGCATATTTTTTCTGAAGCACTTCATTATATTCCATAGAAAAGTAATTACAACACCGTAGTAATTTTCTGTGTCAGCAAGTATTGAGTGTAGTCAAAATAGCATAGACTTTGGAATACGACAGTTCTAGATTTTGAATCTCCAGTTAGTGCTTATTAACTTCTCATCTTTTGTAAGTACTTAACCTCTCTTGAGATTTCATTTCTTCGTCTGTAAACTGAAGCTAATACAATTTCTGAAGGTTTTTTTATTTTTTTTGAGACGGAGTCTGGCTCTGTCTCCCAGGCTGGAGCGCAATGGCACAATCTCGACTCACTGCACCCTCTGCCTCCCAGGTTCAAGTGATTCTCCTGCCTCAGCCTCTCGAGTAGCTGGGATTACAGGTGCCTGCCACTGTGCCCAGCTAATTTTTGTATTTTTTTAGTAGAGATGGGGTTTCATCATGTTGGCCAGGCTGGTCTCGAACTCCTAACCTCAGGTGATCCTCCGCCTTGGCCATTTCTGAAGTTTTAATACTACCAAACTGATAGTGCCTGGTTCTTAGAAGGTTATCAAGTAAGTTTCACTCACTCAAGCTCTGCTCTATAGAAGACAACACAGAATTTGTGGAATCTTGGCTTTAATACTATAGAAAATTGTCTGTTGTTCTTCAAACCTAGCTTTATACCTTTCGTTGATTTTGTTGTGTGAACTTAATAATGCTTTCCCAACCCTTCTATTCTGTCAGTAAGCCTTTTGTTTTGCCCTTTCACTGGATAATTAATTTGAGGGTTTGTTCTCTTGAAGTGAAGTTTACCACTAGAGGACTCAAAGAATGATTCTGAGGTTTTGAGCCTACAGAATGGTGATGCCATTAACATGGAAATAAAGAAGCAGAGGGCAAAATAGGGGGTTTGGGGAGAAGATAACGTGGTGAATTTTGTATGTGCTGAGTGTGATGCCATGTTCATTCCGTCTGGGCAGCAGAGTTAGGAGGGCATTTGAAAGCTTAAGAGTAGTAGCTAGGTGGCTTTAGAAGCGTGTGCAGACTTGGTGGTGGTTCCTGAATGAGGCCATTCACTAAAAATGAGGAATGCAAGCCTAACTTTTTTTTTTTTTGAGACAGGGTCTCACTCTGTCACCCAGGCTGGAGTGTGGTGGCATGGCATTATCACGGCTCACTGCAGCCTCAACCTCCCAGGCTCAAGAGATCCTCCCATCTCAGCTTCCCAAGTAGCTAGGACTACAGGCACATGCCACCATGCCCAGCTAATTTTTGTATTTTTTAGCTGTTGTTAAACTCCTGGACTCAAGCGAGGATTACAGGCGTGACCCACCATGTCCAGCCTTAAAGTCTGTATATTTGAAATATCCTTTCAGAGTTAATTAACTCTGATATTGTCCCAGAGATTTCGGTTTCTGTTTTCACTTAAGACCTCAGGAGTTTTCTGAAACTTTCTTGAAACTGTTAGGAAGGCCATATGGGTGTGGAAGTATAATGTCTCTTC